>NC_081552.1:44193681-44793681 GCF_963082655.1 Stomoxys calcitrans
AAAATAAAATAAAATAAAATAAAATAAAATAAAATAAAATAAAATAAAATAAAATAAAATAAAATAAAATAAAATAAAATAAAATAAAATAAAATAAAATAAAATAAAATAAAATAAAATAAAATAAAATAAAATAAAATAAAATAAAATAAAATAAAATAAAATAAAATAAAATAAAATAAAATAAAATAAAATAAAATAAAATAAAATAAAATAAAATAAAATAAAATAAAATAAAATAAAATAAAATAAAATAAAATAAAATAAAATAAAATAAAATAAAATAAAATAAAATAAAATAAAATAAAATAAAATAAAATAAAATAAAATAAAATAAAATAAAATAAAATAAAATAAAATAAAATAAAATAAAATAAAATAAAATAAAATAAAATAAAATAAAATAAAATAAAATAAAATAAAATAAAATAAAATAAAATAAAATAAAATAAAATAAAATAAAATAAAATAAAATAAAATAAAATAAAATAAAATAAAATAAAATAAAATAAAATAAAATAAAATAAAATAAAATAAAATAAAATAAAATAAAATAAAATAAAATAAAATAAAATAAAATAAAATAAAATAAAATAAAATAAAATAAAATAAAATAAAATAAAATAAAATAAAATAAAATAAAATAAAATAAAATAAAATAAAATAAAATAAAATAAAATAAAATAAAATAAAATAAAATAAAATAAAATAAAATAAAATAAAATAAAATAAAATAAAATAAAATAAAATAAAATAAAATAAAATAAAATAAAATAAAATAAAATAAAATAAAATAAAATAAAATAAAATAAAATAAAATAAAATAAAATAAAATAAAATAAAATAAAATAAAATAAAATAAAATAAAATAAAATAAAATAAAATAAAATAAAATAAAATAAAATAAAATAAAATAAAATAAAATAAAATAAAATAAAATAAAATAAAATAAAATAAAATAAAATAAAATAAAATAAAATAAAATAAAATAAAATAAAATAAAATAAAATAAAATAAAATAAAATAAAATAAAATAAAATAAAATAAAATAAAATAAAATAAAATAAAATAAAATAAAATAAAATAAAATAAAATAAAATAAAATAAAATAAAATAAAATAAAATAAAATAAAATAAAATAAAATAAAATAAAATAAAATAAAAATTAAATTAAATTAAATAAAATTAAATTAAATTAAATTAAATTAAATTAAATTAAATTAAATTAAATTAAATAAAATAAAAAAAAATAAAAAAAAATAAGTTTATGTACCAATCGAGCCGCCCCAACCCCATAACTCTCCCAAACAGACATATTGGACATTCATGTCAATATGGGACTCAGAGGAATGGTGTTCGGGACTAGATTTCGAATCTGGCATACAAAAAATCAGATCGAAGCATAAGGGGGGCATCTAAAAACCCCCCAAATGGGCATATGAACCAATCATGGCTATATGGGGACTCGGTTTGTTGAAGTGTTTTTCCTAATATTTTTACAGATTGTGTAGGTTTGTCTGGATGAAAATATAGGCTATCTAATTTTTTGATATCGGATGGGGCGGACTCGCAGTCTTACCACAAAAACGCTACCCAAAACCAAAACTGGATCGATAGGCGTAATGTGGGTATCAAATAAAAGGTATTGGAGACTAGAAAACGAATATCGTGTCAACATTTCGTTCAAGTACCCAGCGGTCCGCCAAAACTCCACCTAGCAGATATATTCGACGTTCATATCAATATGGGATTTAAATGAGAAGTATTCGGCATTTGATTACAATTATGGCATAAAAAATTAGATATGGGACTTAAATGAAAGATAGTTTGGAGTAGATCACAAATATGGCATTAAAATTTGAGTTCAAGTCTAGGTGGCGCCTTTTCTCCTACATATACGTCAAATTGGTTAATATAGGACTCAAATGAAAGGTATTGGAGAGTAGAAAACGAATTTGATATCCAATTTTGGAGCCCAGTGTTTGGGGGTACGCCCTAAAGCATCCCCTAAACTTAACTTCATTTCCGACTATGGCAATATGGAATATGAGAGTAAAGAAAGAATTCGTCAAAGTGCCGGTGGCCGCCCAGTCCCCAAAACACTCCAAAGTGTTAATATTTACCGACCATGGCAATATAGGGCTCAAATTAAAGGGATTTGCAGTGGAGTGTCATCCCCCCTAAAAAGCACTTCTCATTACCCTAATTTTCATAAACACCACATCTCTTACAGTCACCAAAAACAAAACATGGTTTCCATTGTTGTGGTCGGATGCCTCTGGGGACTCCCAAAACCCGCCAAATGGATATATAGACCAATCACGACAATATAGAAAAGTACTTGTGAAAAAAAAAAACCAATATGATAACCAATTGACTCTTCAACTGGGGGATTGAGGAGCCGCCCCACCCCAACTACCTCCCTAATCGGACGTATTTACCGACCATGGTTGTATGTGACTTGTACAAAATCTAGAGTAGAGTAGAGTATGAATTCGATATCCATATACAGGGCGATGTGTACCCACTCTAAAAAGATAGAAAAGAGTTAAAGAAGGCGCAGCGGAGCGGTTCGGCTAATATAAAATAAAACTTAAAGTAAAAAATTAAAAAAGAAACTAAAATAGAATAAAGGAATTACGTAGAAAATAAACTAAGCAAAATACAATAAAAAAATTTAATAAAAAATGATATAAAATAAAAATAACATAAAACAAAAAAAAATTAAATAATAAAATTATAAAATAGAAAATAAAAGATAACATAAATGGAATTAAAACAAATTCAAATAAAATAAATTAAACTTCAACGATGGGTCTCTGAATACACCAAAAATCAGTTATGGTTAAAAACTCATTTTGTGATAAAAGTACCTTTTCTAAGTTTTTACCGGGGAACCGAAGTCATTTTTTCTAAGATTTACAATTTACAATAAATTTTTTTCCATTTGTGACTACAGTGGGTGGCTGTTATTCCTTTAATAAAATTCTTTTAATAACGTTCTCTTCTCCCCCTATTTACCATATATATATATATTTACATAAAATGCCTATCCTTCCGAACTAACTTCTAATTTCTCTTATCTTTTCTAGCTGTGAGAGCTGATCGTATGCGTGGCGGTAGAAATAAATTTGGACCCATGTACAAAAGAGATCGGGCGCGAAAACTGCAGGTAATGCGACAACGACAGATAGCCTTGCAAGCGCTAAGAACGTCCATGGGTACGGGAGATATGAAGCCAACGCCCCTATCTCCTGGCTATCAGCAGGCCTATTCGAATATGAATATAAAACAAGAAATACAAATACCTCAGGTAAGGGTTCCTCTGCCTAGCAATTGCAAACAAAAAAAAAACACACACACACACAAAACCCCAACCCGAAAAACAAATACCCTTATCATGGTTGTGCTCAACAAATTCAACCAAACCAAATCAAACATAAAAAATAGATCTTTTCATTCACTTACTTTCTCAACTATCCCACCACACTACACTCCTCGACCAGAGAATATAGCCTGTGGAAAAAAACCATTTGAATGACCTTGACATTGACCCATTTTCCTACTTTGTACCGTGTTATTGTTGTTGTTGTTGTTTGAGCAAATAACAAGAAACACCAATCACACCAATGCTAACGGGGCACAACCATACACACAGCCATAATAACAGCATCATCGCTCTCTCTCTCTCTCTCTCTCACTCACTCTCCTCTATTGAAAAGTAGGACAATCATTTAATCACAATTTAGCTGTTTTTCGGGTGATTTGATTGTTAATGGACTAGAAACGAGCATCGGCAACGACGAGGTCTCAATGTGATAAGTGATGTGTGTATGCTTGCGTTTGGATCAATGTGTTATGTACATTCAAGATCGAGCATAAATGGCCATAGACCTTTTTTGGGGGATTTATGCAATTAGTTTTTAATTTTTCGTTTAATTTTTAGCCAACCAGCTTAGAATGGGGGATAGACTATGTCATACCCTTTGTTGCACCTGGAATCTGTAATCTTTCAAAGTAGTATATATTTTTGGGGGGCCGTAAATATATGCGGTGATTTAGCTATGCTGTATGTTCGTCCCTCAGTCTGACTGTATATTCGTTTCTCTGTATGTCCGTCTTTCACCATACAATCTTCAAAATTGAGGCTATGTAGTTGAAACTTGATACAGATATAATTTTTGAAAATATAGCTATGAACTTTTCATACGACTTGGGCGAAGTTTGAAATTGTGTTATATTCGCCTCTTCTACATCTCTATCCAAAATAGGTCAATCTTGCAATTTTACTTATTGAGCACACAGGGGAAGCGTTATTCCTTCGATTTTGAATAAACAATGAATAACAAGTACTAATCATCATATATGTCCTCAATCCCATGGCAGCCGGTGGTACGTATCGCATTGACCCGACAACAACAACCATCTATGTCCTAAGTATGATACACATAGTTCCACTTTTCGACATAGCTTCCACATAGACTGATCGGTTTTTTTTCAATTTGTGAGGTCACATAGAGCGCAGCTTTCATACGATTTCGATAGAATATAGAATGATGAGATATTTCAGTCGCTTCCACACTTATGCATGTCTAGTGCAGCCTACGGTCTCCATATAGACCATTTGTTGGTTGGCGGTGCGTATACTTAATATATAAACATTATTGCTAATAATGGCACGCATACGCCTATATGTACCGAAATTAATATGACGTATACGCTCATGACAACACGTGCTAATTCTCAAGCCTTTAACACATTCTCATTACATTTCATACATATCATGCCAAGTTCGGCCGGGCCGAACCTTGACTCTTCAACCAGCATGAATTCTGGTAAAAATTTTACTTAAAATAAATTTAGTTGAAGTCCATAAATTAGAGCTTCAAGGAACCAAACAAAGATCATTTTTTTTTGCTGCTCAGGATGGTCTCTCGCCTTACGCCGGACTGCGTAATCCACGGTACCACCCTTTGTCAACCCTGGGAACTAATTCCACCTCCAACCACTTTCGCATTACTTCGAGGTGAACCCCCTTATCTGTCTTCGTTGTGTCTGCGTCCAGACCTTCGCATTCATACTCTACGCCGTTGCGTCCAGGTCTATCTTCTTCCTGCGCCTTACTTGTTACACGTATGCACACCGCCTACCAGTTCTTCATGTTTTCCAGCATCCTTTTGATTATGGTCCCAGGCGAAACTTTGCCAAAGGCTGCTTCCAATTTTCTACGTCTTTCAGCCCATGGACCCTGCAACTACTAGCTCCTCATAAGTGCACCTGGTAGAGAACTATTTGTCCATTCTATGCTGGTATTTCCGGAAGTTACCATAGCCTGTCAGCATCAGTGTGACGTAATAGTTGACATAACCGCGCTTCCTATCTCTCCACATCGGGTATTTGTCGTCGCGTCCACCTGGCCCGATTCTGATTCGTCCACCTTTGTTGCCATCGCTCGATACTCCCCTCTCGTATGGCTAGTGTACAAGTATGATCCGTGTGAATCTCTGTCCTCTCTGGGTGTTGTACTTAGCGGTGCAGAGCCTGGCGCCCTCCATGGCCCGTAGGTCTATCGGAACCATTCCGGCTATTAAAAGAGCTGCGGGCTCCGCCACTGTCTGGTAGGATGAAATGACCCTAAGAGCCCCCGTCCTCTGTACCGAGAGCAGAGATTTCTCTCGGCATGCTGTCTGCAGTATCTGGCACCATATTTTGCTCCCTTTGTGGAGGATGCTATTGCATGTCTCCATTAAAAGTCTGCGACTGCTCGGAAGAGGCCCACCTATATTTGCCATTGGTCGACTGAGTTGCGTTCTTATCCTCGCCGCCTTTGTGGACGCTTGCCAGATTTGCTCTGCATAGATCCCCTTTGTATCCAGTCGGATCCCTAGATATTTGGCCGATTTCTTGGTCTTCACCGGTATATTGCCTATGCGCATATCCATTTCCACTGGGAAGTGAATATGCCCATCGCAAGTTGTAAGCCATGGGAATCCAGCCAGTACTTTGCTCTTTGCCCTTAATGAAGGCCTCCTGGAGCCGTGGCTTTATAAGTCGCTCCAAAAGTTTGCCGGCCCTATCACCTTTGCCCCCACTTATAAGCGCCTACAAATAGGCATCACTTAAACATTCCTAGAAGAATTTCCAATCTGTTTTAAGCTATGACTTCGGCCGGTATTCGGTAGTAGGGACTGGGGGCTTTTCTGCTTTGAAGACGTGGGGCTCCATTCCTTAGCTCCTCTATCGTAAACCGGCTAATGGTGTCAGTGTGCTCTTCATAAATTTCATCTTCTCTACAGTCGTGTCGGGGGAAGAGTATGTGGACTATGTTTTCCATTGTACTTCCGTCCATCACCGCAGTTGGGCTCCGTGCTATTACAAGAGCTGCGGGCACTGATGAAATGACGCTATAGCTAAGCAACGAATCAACCGCCTTAAACTAAGACGCAGATAATCGAGAGATCGGTTTATGCGGGAGCTATATCAGGTTATAGACCGATTCGAACCGTACTTGAGACAGACTACTGCAAAATTTTAGACAAATCGGACAAAATTTGCGCCTTCCAGGGGCTCAAGATGTCAAATTGGGAGATGATTTTATATGAGAATGTCATTCTATGCGGATGATATTTGCGGTTTCTAGGGGCTTATTAAATACTACTAAATTTCCCATGAACCTTCCATTAAAGAACAGGGGCAAATTTCTCACATATCAATAAGTGCAGTCCCATTCAAATTTAAGCTCAATGATAAGGGCCTCCTTTCGATTTATAATCGAGTCCGGAAGGCGTGTCGCAGTGCAACACCACTTTGGGGAGAAGTTTTACCATGACATAGTACCTCATAAATGTCGCCAGCATTGGAAGGGGATAACCGCCGCTGAAAATTTTTTCAGATGTTCTCGCCAAGATTTGAACCCAGGCGTTCAGCGTCATGGACGGACTAATCTCGACGCTACATAAGCCTCCAAAATTGTGACATAAATAAATTTGTAATGAATGGTGTAAAATTTGAGTTTTCTATGCAAAATGGCATTTTGGTTCTCGTTGATCTTAGATTTTAATCTCTGACATAGAACGTGTCCTCGAAAGCATCTTCTTTGCAATGGGAGGGAAACTTTTTCCTCTGTATGTTAAATGGTGCTACTGTCTTGTATTCTTTATTATGTCCGGACATAATCATAGGATATATGTTCTTCTGGCCATATTGGGCTGACGAGCTGATGTATATGCCTCATCAGCGTGCCTCCTTGGGTAATAAATGGTAACCCATCGGCTCCAGCTGCCTCGATGTATGCCTTCTTCTTTCGCAGACAAGCTGATGTATATACCTCATCAGCGTGCCTCCTTCGGTAACAAATGGTAACCCATCGGCTTCCGCTGCCTTGATATTTATCAGTCTGGTTACTGCTAAGCCTTGACCTAGTTCCATTACGGTATAAGGACGGTATCCTAATCGCCGTCGCTTTCAGAGGGGCAGGAAACTTATTCCTCTGTAGTTGGCACTTCTTGTGTACAGAACAAATGATGCTCAGGTTTCCACCATCGAGGATGGGTTTTAGCAGCTAGAATGAGCAAACGAGTTAACGCCTTATTTACAAGTCGTCTTAATTAGTTTTACCTTAAACCCTGCTGCCTTTTTATAGCCACCATCGAAGGATGGGAGTAAATTCCTTTTGTCATTTCATTTGCAACACATCGAAATATCCATTTCCGACCTTATAAAGTATATATAGTCATGTCCGTCCGTCTGACTGGTGAAATCACGCTACAGTTTTTAAAAACCGGATTGGAAAGCTGAAACTTTGAACAGATTTTTTTTTTCGTCCCTAGGCAGGATAAGTTCGAAGGTGTACTATTTAGGACTCTATCTTGATACAGCCCCCCTATAGACCGATCGGCCGGTTAAAGGTCTTAGGCCCACAAAACCACATTTTTACCCGATATAGATGAAATTTGCGTACTATATGTGGATATAGCTGCCATATATACCGATCTTCCGATTTAAGGACTTACACCCATAAAAAGCGCATTTATTATCCGATTTCGATGAAATTTGACACAATGACTTGCGTTAAGCCTCGACATTTGTGCCGAGTATGGAAAAGATCGAACTATACGAAAGGGTTATAATGAGAGGTGATTTCTATATGTATATTTCTGAGGTGGAGGGCGTGACCGGATCTAATGCCATTTTACTTGTTAATCTACAAAATTGTTTCGGTGGTCCTCACCGCTAACACTCCGACAGCCAATTTGCAATATTTCCCCCTTATATGATGGGAAACATGTTTTTTTTTTTTAACAAGTTTCATTCGTCTACTTGACGCCAATGCAAATTTTATTAGGATACCTTTTTTCCTAACCCGAACTAGAATTTTTCTAAGACAGCTCTATTCTTGGGTATTTTTCAACCCATTCGTCGTTCATGGGTTAAAGCTGAACAAGTTGGTCGCCGTTGGTTGCTCTATGCCCCAAGGAGGCCGAGGTTAACATGTCCGCCTATGACGCTGAACGCCTGGGTTCGAATCCTGGCAAGACCATTAGAAAAAATTTTGAGCGGTGGTTTTTCCCACCCAATGCCGGCAACATTTGTGAGGTACTATGCCATGTTAAAACTTCTCCCCAAAGAAGTGTCGCACTGCGGCACGCCGTTCGGATTCGGCTTTAAAAATGAGGCCGCTTATCATTGAGCTTAAACTTGAATCGGACTGCACTCATTGATATGTGAGAAATTTGCCCCTGTTCCTAAGTGGAATGAATCAAAATTTGCATTTGTATGCCTTAATTTATGTTGTGGCGCCCAACGTGGGTTCCCACTAAAAAAAAAAAAAAACAAATAATACACCAATTATTTATGTATTTATATGGGAAAATTTAGTTTTAATTTAATTTCAAACCAAAAATTAAGAGATAGTAGTTTTTCTTTGTTTTGAATATTTCAAGCTGAACAGTTTGGGCGCCAGTTTGTAGAAAACACACATTATAAACAATCTTTTTATACCCACCATTATATGATAGGGATATACTAATCTAGTCATTCCGTTTGTAACACCACGAAATATTTGTCTAAGACCCCATAAAGTATAAACATTCTTGATCGTCTCGACGTTTTGAGTCCATCTAGGCATGTCCGTCTGTCGAAATCGCGATAGCGGTCGAACGCGTTAAGCTAGCCGCTTGAAATTTTGCACAGATACTAAGTATTGATGTAGGTCGTTGGGGATTGCAAATGAGCCAAATTGGTTCAGAATAGGATATAGCTCCCATATAAACCAATCTCCCGATTTGTCTTCTTGTGCCCCTGGTAACCGCAATTTGTCCGATTTGGCTGAAATTTTACACATAGTATTCTATTGTGACTTTCAACAACTGTGCCAAAATACTGTCCAAATCGGTCAAGAACAGGCCATAGCTCCCATACAAACTGATTTCACGATTTGACTTCTTTAGCCCCTACAAGGCGCAATTTTTGTCCAATTTGGCTAACATAGTGTTCTGTTGTGACTTTCAACAACTGTGCCAAGTACGGTCCAAATCGGTCTATCACCAGATATAGCTCCCATATTTTAATAGCCAAGATTCGGCCCGGCCCACGATAGAAATTCTAATGCAGTCGCGCCGAAACAATGTCTAATGAAAGTCTCTTTTTATACCCTACACCACCACTGTGGCACAGGGTATTATAACTTTGTGCATTTGTTTGCAACGCTAAGAAGGAGACGAGGTAGACCCATTGATAAGTATACCGATCGGCTTAGAATCACTTCCTGATTCTATTTAGCTAAGTCCGTAATCAAGGTACAGGTCGAATTTGTTTTCCGACTGTCATGAAATTTTTCACAAGTCTCTTTTTTCGCCCAAGAACGATCTTTTACTCGATGTGGCCTTTTAAGGCTGCTGCTGACGTCTCAAAACGTGTGCCAAATTTCATTAACATCGGTTCAGATAAAGATATACAATAGCTCCCATATATATCTTTCATCCGATATGGCCTTTGAAGACTGTAGTAGCCACAGTTTTTATCCAATCTTTAGAAAATTTAGCACAAGATGTTTTATTGAACGTCCCAAAACGTGTGCCAAATTTCAAACAAATCGGTTCAGATTTGCATTTAGTTCCCTTATATATCTTTCGTCCGATATGGCCTTTTAATGCTGTAATAGCCATAATTTTGGCCCGATCTTCATAAAATTTAGAACGAGATGTTTTTTTTTGACGTCCCAAAACGTGTGCCAAATTGCTTGAAAATCGGTTCAGATTAAGATATAGCTCCCATATATATCTTTCGTCCGATATGGCCGTTTAAGGCAGTGGTAACCACAATTTTGGTCCGATCTTTACAAAATTTAGCAAGAGATGTTTTATTGAACGTCCCAAAACGTATGCCAAATTTCATGAAAATCGGTTCAGATTAAGATATAGCTCCCATATATATCTTTCATCCGATATGGCCTTTTAAGGTAGTGGTAACCACAATTTTGGTCCGATCTTTACAAAATTTGGCACGAAATGTTTTATTTGACGTCCCAAAACGTGTGCCAAATTTCAAACAAATCGGTTCAGATTTGGATTTAGTTCCCTTATATATCTTTCATCCGATGTGGCCTTTTAACGCTGTAGTAGCCACAGTTTTGATCCAAACTTTACAAAATTTAGCACGAGATGTTTTATTGAACGTCCCAAAACGTATGCCAAATTTAAAAAAAAATCGGTTCAGATTTGGATTTAGTTCCCTTATATATCTTTCATCCGATATGGCCTTTTAATGCTGTAGTAGCCACAATTTTGATCCAAACTTTACAAAATTTAGCACGAAATGTTTTATTTGACGTCCCAAAAAGTGTGCCAAATTTCATGAAAATCGGTTCAGATTAAGATATAGCTCCCATATATATCTTTCATCCGATATGGCCTTTTAATGCTGTAAAAGCCACAATTTTGGCCCGATCTTCACAAAATTTAGCACGAGATGTTTTATTGAACGTCCCAAAATGTATGCCAAATTTCATGAAAATCGGTTCAGATTAACATATAGCTCCCATATATATCTTTCATCCGATATGGCCTTTTAATGCTGTAGTAGCCACAGTTTTTATCCAATCTTTACAAAATTTAGCACGAGATATTTTATTGAACGTCCTAAAACGTATGCCAAATTTCATGAAAATCGGTTCATATTCAGATATAGCTCCCATATATATCTTTCATCCGATATGGCCTTTTAAGACTGTAGTAGCCACAGTTTTGTTCCAATCTTTACAAAATTTAGCAAGAGATGTTTTATTTGACGTCCCAAAACGTATGCCAAATTTCATGAAAATCGGTTCAGATTTGGATATAGTTCCCTTATATATCTTTCATCCGATATGGCCTTTTAACGCTGTAGTAGCCACAGTTTTTATCCAATCTTTACAAAATTAAGCACGTCCCAAAAAGTGTGCCAAATTTCATGAAAATCGGTTCAGATTAAGATATAGCTCCCTCATATATCTTTCATCCGATATGGCCTTTTAACGCTCAAGTAGCCACAATTTTGGTCCGATCTTTACAAAATTTAGCACGAGATGTTTTATTGAACGTCCCAAAACGTGTGCCAAATTTCATGAAAATCGGTTCAGATTAAGATATTGCTCCCATATATATCTTTCATCCGATATGGCCTTTTAATGATGTAATAGCCACAATTTTGGCCCGATCTTCACAAAATTTAGCAAGAGATGTTTTATTGAACGTCCCAAAATGTATGCCAAATTTCATGAAAATCGGTTCAGATTAACATATAGCTCCCATATATATCTTTCATCCGATATGGCCTTTTAATGCTGTAGTAGCCACAGTTTTGTTCCAATCTTTACAAAATTTAGCACGACATATTTTATTGAACGTCCCAAAACGTATGCCAAATTTCATGAAAATCGGTTCAGATTAAGATATAGCTCCCATATATATCTTTCATCCGATATGGCCTTTTAATGCTGTAATAGCCACAATTTTTGTTCAAATCTTTACAAAATTTAACACCAGAAGTATTATTTAACGTCTCAAGACGTAGGCAAAATTTCATGAAAATCGATTCAGATTAAGATATAGCTTCCATATATATCTTTCATCCGATATGGCCTTTTAAGGCTATAGAAGTTTCAATTTTGGTTCGATCTTTATACAATTTAACTTGAGGTGTTTTAATTCAAGTCGTAGTATGTGTGCTAGATTTCATCCGATATGGCCCTTTACAGCTGTATTAGCCACAATTTAGATCCTATCGTGAGAAAATCTTATAAGGTTCTATTCATTATTTTAATAGGTATGCAAAATTAATGTCTGACCTGATTTCAACATAGATTTAATTTTTTAAAATTAGTACATAGACTCGGAAGTATCCCCTGTTCCTTAATGGAATATTCATGACAAATTTAATAGTGTTTTTAGTACGTAGACTCGGTGGAGTAGGGAATTTTATGGTCGGCGCGGCCCGACTTTTGCCTTTCCTTACTGGTTAATTTATGAATTTATTTCATAAATATAGGTAATGTAGTCTTCACTGAGGCTGTTTTTCTGGTATGTGGCTCTCAAAATGGTGGATAGTTTTGAAAATAACAATAGAAATTTCTTTAAAATGGCTTCGAATCGGCAAAATGTTGTATTTCTAAATTTTTTTTTCACAATTTCCCCTAAAATAGGATATCTCCTTAGAAACTGTTTTTTGTTTTTTTTTTGAATTGCTCTTAAATGTTTCTCTTATTTAACGGTACCCAAAAATTTCCTTGTGATTTTCAAATCATTCCATAAAATATATCTAAAGTACTTCGTTCTAACTAACGTTCGTACTAAACCATATCTCTTAGCGTTCTTCAACTCCTGGGCTCTCTCAAAATTATTTCTCTTTTTTCATAAGTTAATCAACGACCCCTGTTATACCTACTAAAATGTTTTCTCTTTCTCTCCATGTCTTTGCAGGTATCCTCTCTAACACAATCACCCGACTCATCACCCAGCCCCATAGCTATTGCCTTAGGTCAGGTTAATGCCAGTACCGGTGTGATAGCTACGCCCTTGAATGGCAACAGTGGCGCTGGCGGTGGCGGTGGTGGTGGTGGTGGCGGCGGTGGAGGAGGTGGCGGTAATAATGGCAGCAGCAGCAACAACAACAATAACAACACAAGTGATGGCATCAACCGCGTTGGCAGTGGCAGTGGTGGTGGCAGTAATTGCCACGACACTGGCACCGGGTCCCTACAAAGTGCCAGCGATTCAAAATTGTGGTATAGTTGGAAAAAAAGATCTCTTCTTACACAAAAAAACATACGCTTTCAAACAACTCAACTCAAAATGTAAAGAGTGTTTGGTTTAAAATGAAAAAACGGAGAATGACTGACTGGGTAGAATAGGGAAGCAAGATATTTGTCAAAATTTTAGTTAGAAACAGAACCAAAAAAAAATTGTTAAAAATTGCAAATTTTCAGAAAAAAATATTTCTTGATTCCCAAAGGTCTACTCTAAAGGTTTCTTCTATAACCGCAATGGAATAAATACTTTAGCCCCTTGTGGAGGAAAAACACTGATTTAAACCAATAGTCACTCTATTAATGGCCCTAGAATAATAGTGATAATTTTTTTTCTATTTTTCTTTGTCTTTCTTTTGGGGGTTTTCTAGCTTCGACTCGGGCACACATCCTTCAAGTACCGCCGATTCCATAATAGAGCCATTAAGGTATGTTTTTGTTTCTCTTAAAAGATTTTACATCTATTAGCAATCTTGTTTTTCTGTTTTTTTTTGTGTGTTTAGGGTATCACCAATGATCAGGGAATTTGTACAGTCAATAGATGACAGGGAATGGCAGACGCAACTCTTTGCCCTGCTGCAGAAACAAACGTACAATCAAGTTGAAGTGGATCTCTTTGAATTAATGTGTAAAGTTTTGGATCAAAATCTATTCTCACAAGTCGATTGGGCACGTAATACGGTGTTCTTTAAGGATTTGAAGGTAAGTCTATCACTCAACTTCTATTTAAAATATTGTATGAAAATAATACCCAAAACAAATGAAGGCACGCTTAGTTCGGCCAGGCCACCATGGATAGCATTTGTCAAGTTCTTTGGCCGATATCTCTTTATGGTCAAACAAGGGCTAATGGATAAGAATTACTATGCTATTGGAGCTAGGAGAAGTTCAAGTCACACAGCGCTACCGGTGCGCTTTATTCACTGATGAAGTTATTAGGCAATGTGCCACTTGAAGGCGCTTCCACTGTGTATGCAATTCAGCGCATGGCGAAGCACAAAATGGAGAATAGGAAATCATTAACACTTCCTTGTTCGTTTGAAATCATTGCATGTTCCGTCATTCGTAACAACTATGTATGCGGATAAGGAAGGACCCGTGTCATGGAAAATGTCATAATACAGAATTTTAGACAATTAGGATAACAATTGAGCTATCTAGAGGCACAAGAATTCAAATCGGGAGATGGGTTAATATGGGAGCTTTTTTTTAAAATGGTCTCAAGCGACCTACACTAATCGGAGGTGTTTGTGCAAAATTTCAAGCGCCTAGCCCTACTCTTTCGAAAGCTAAAGTGCTTTCCACAGACAGACAGACGGACCGACGGACGGACATGGCTAGATCGACTTATCGACTTATCATGGCGATCAAGAATATATATACCTTATTGAGTCTTAGACGATTGTTTGGATGTATTGTAAGTGGAATGGAGTGTTATCCCCCATCCTATGGTGCAGGGTATACAAATAAGTATGGGGACTACTTGAGTTTATGCGTTGGGCGCCAGTTTATAAACTGAAAAAAAAAAAAACAACAAATCAAAAGCAATAGGTAAAAGCCAAAAGACAGAAAGAAAGAACGTGCCTTTAACGTTGTTAAACATTATTTTATGACCAAGCCAAAGAAAATCGAAAATCATAGGTTGGGCGCCAATTTTCAAATCTCAATCAAATAAAAAGGAAGTTAAGCGTGCTAAGTTCGGCCGGGACGAATCTTGGGAACCATGGATTCTGCTAAAAATTTAAACAAAATAAATCTAAATTAAGGGCATAATTTTATTCTACTTCCCAAACTGCTGTCAAACCAGCAAAAATTAAAGCTTCTAAAGGGTGATTTTTTTGAGGTTAGGATTTTCATGCATTAGTATTTGACAGATCACGTGGGATTTCAGACATGGTGTCAAAGAGAAAGATGCTAAGTATGCTTTGACATTTCATCATGAATAGACTTACTATCGAGCAACGCTTGCAAATCACTGAATTTTATTACCAAAATCAGTGTTCGGTTCGAAATGTGTTCATTCACCGTAACGTTGCGTCCAACAGCATCTTTGAAAAAATACGGTCCAATGATTCCACCAGCGTACAAACCACACCAAAAAGTGCATTTTTCGGGATGCATGGGCAGTTCTTGAACGGCTTCTGGTTGCTCTTCACTCCAAATGCGGCAATTTTGCTTATTTACATAGCCATTCAACCAGAAATGAGCCTCATCGCTGAACAAAATTTGTCGATAAAAAAGCGGATTTTCTGCCAACTTTTCTAGGGCCCATTCACTGAAAATGATTTGCAAGCGTTGCTCGTTAGTAAGTCTATTCATGATGAAATGTCAAAGCATACTGAGCATCTTTCTCTTTGACACCATGTCTGAAATCCCACGTGATCTGTCAAATACTAATGCAGCTGATAACTGACAGAAGAAAGAATGCAATTACAGAGTCACAAGCTGTGAAAAAATTTGTCAACGCCGACTATATGAAAAATCCGCAATTACTTTTTGGGCAACCCAATATAATGGAATATACTTATTTCTATACCCTCCACCATAGGATGGGGGGTATACTAACTTCGTCATTCTGTTTGTAACTACTCGAAATATTCGTCTGAGACCCCATAAAGTATATATATTCATGATCGTCGCGACATTTTATGTCGATCTAGCCATGTCCGTTCGTCTGTTCGTCCGTCCGTTCGTCCGTCCGTTCGTCCGTCCGTCTGTCTGTCGAAAGCACGCTAACTTCCGAAGGGGGGGACCATTTACAATACCAACCGACCTATTAGTGTAGGTCGGTTGGTATTGTAAATGGTCCATATAGGTTCATGTTTTGATATAGCTGCCATATAAACCGATCTTGGGTCTTGACTTCTTGAGCCTCTAGAGTGCGCAATTCATATCCGATTGGAATGAAATTTTGCACAACGTGTTTTGCTATGATATCCAACAACTGTGCCAAGTATGGTTCAAATCGGTCCATAAACTGATATAGCTGTCATATAAACCGATCTTGGGTCGTGAATTCTTGAGTTTCTAGAGTGCGCAATTCCTATTCGATTTGGTTGAAAATTTGCATGACGTATTTTATTCTTACTTTCAACAACTGTGTCAAATAAGGTTCAAATCGGTTCATAACCTTTTTATACCCACCACCGAAGGATGGGGGTATATTCATTTTGTCATTCCGTTTGCAACACATCGAAATATCCATTCCCGGCCCTATAAAGTATATATATTCTTGATCAGCGTAAAAATCTAAGACGATCTAGACATGTCCGTCCGTCTGTCCGCCTGTCTGTTGTCACGCTACAGTCTTTAAAAATAGAGATATTGAGCTGAAATTTTGCACAGATTCTTCTTTTGTCCATAAGCAGGTTAAGTTCGAAGATGGGCTATATCGGACTATATCTTGATATAGCCCCCATATAGACGAATCCGCCGATTTAGGGTCTTAGGCCCATAAAAGCCACATTTATTATCCGATTTCGCTGAAATTTGGGACAGTGAGTTAGGTTAAGCCCCTTCACATACTTCTGCAATATCGCACCGATCGGTCCAGATTTAGATATAGCTGCCATATAGACCGATCCTCCGATTTAGGGTCTAAGGCCCATAAAAGCCACATTTATTATCCGAATTCGCTGAAATTTGGGACAGTGAGTTAGGTTAAGCCCCTTCACATACTTCTGCAATGTCGCACCGATCGATCCAGATTTAGATATAGCTGCCATATAGACCGATATCTAGATTTTAGGTTTTGGGGCCATAAAAGCCACATTTATTGTCCGATGTTGCTGAAATTTGAGACAGTGAGTTAAGTTAGGCTCTTCGACTTTCTTCTTCAATTTTGCCCAGATCGGTCCAGATTTTAATATAGCTGTCATATAGACCGATCTCTCGATTTAAGGTTTTGGGCCCATAAAAAGAGGCATTTATTGTCCGATTTCGCCGAAATTTGGGACAGTGCTTTGTGTTAGGCTCTTCGATATTTTTATGCAACTTGGCCCAAATCGATCAGGATTTGCATATAGTTGCCATATAGACCGATCTCTCGTTTTAAAGTCTTGGCCCCATAAAAAGCGCATTTATAATCCGATTGCACTGAAATTTGGCACAGTGACTTATATTAGGCTTTTCGACATCCGTGTCGTATATGGTTCAGATCGGTTTATTTTTAGATATAGCTACTGTACTTATTAGTATTTGGTCGACATCGGAACATGTTTTGATATAATTGATATGGGACATAAGGTATGAAATTTTCACCGAATTTTGATGAAAGGTGGTTTACATATATACCCGAGGTGGTGGATATCCAAAGTTCGGCCCGGCCGAACTTAAAGCCTTTTTACTTGTTTTGCCTTAGAAGAGGTGGCGGGAAAAGAACACGACAAATGCGATCCATGGTGGAGGGTATATAAGATTCGGCCCGGCCGAACTTAGCACGCATTTACTTGTTTTATATTAATGACTTTTTTTGAGTTTTTTTTTTACCTGAAAACAGTAGAAAATGTTTGCTGTTTTAGCAAAAAATTACAGCTGTCCCTTTTCAGCAGACTTTCTGTTGTTACAGCAAACATTTTTGTTGTTTTTACTCACAAATTTCTCTGAGTGTGGAAACTAAAATTCTATTGAAAAAATTCTTTTTGACATAATTTCCTACTGAAATTAAATTTTAATAATTTGTTCTATAGAAAGAAACAAGTATAAAGGCATTAAGTTTTACCCACCCCCTTGGACATTTTTTACCACCCTTCGTCATAACTCAGTGAAAAATGCATCATTTATAAACCCAAAGCAGTTATATCGAAATGTGCTACGACTTGTACCAAATTCGACACGGGCGTCGGGGGGTCCCATACAACTCACTGTTCAAGACAGTAAAACACAATATTGGTCTATGTGGCGGCTATATATATCTAAATATAATCCGATATCCAACATATTCGGGAACAAATGTCAGCGAAATCGGTTAATAAATGCGCTTTTTACGGGGCCAAGACCTTAAATCGAGGGATCGGAATGTGTAGCAGATATAACCAAATATACACCTATCTAAATCATATAGGGCAAGGATGTCCAAAAGCCTAACATAGCTCACTGTGCCAAATTTCAGCGAAATCGGCCCAATACCTTAAATCGGGAAATCGGTATATGTGGCAGCTATATCTAAATATAGACCCATATGAACCTTAAACGACAAGGATGTCCAAAAGCCTAACAAAGCTCACAGAACCAAATTTCAGCGAAATCGGATTACAAAGGCGCCTTTTATGGGCCCAATACCTTAAATCGGGATATCGGTATATATGGCGGCTATATTCAAATATACACCTATCTAAACCATATAGGGCTCGGATGTTGAAACGCCCAACGTTGCACACTGTGCCAAATTTCAGGGAAATCGGTTAATAAATGCAACTTTTATAGGTCCAATATCTTAAATTGGGAGATCGGTATATATGGCAGCTATATCCGAATATAGTCCGATGTGGGCCATATTGAACAGGGCTGTCGAGGGGTTTAACACAATTCACAGTTCCAAATCTCAGCGAAATCGTATAATAGTTGTGGCTTAAATAGTCCCAAGACCCCAATTCGAGAGATCGGTCTATATGGGGGCTAGGTCAAGATACAGTCGCATTAGCCCATTTTCAAATTTAATTTCAATATTTTACAAACGGAATGACAAAATGAATATACCCCATCCTTCGCAGGTGGGTATAGAATGCCAAAAAAAATTTTAAATTGACCAAATTTTTCTAGAAATTATGGTAATTTATTGGGTTGCCCAAAAAGTAATTGCGGATTTTTTAAAAGAAAGTAAATGAACTTCAATCAAATATACTTTTTTTACACATTTTTTCTAAAGCAAGCTAAAAGTAACAGCTGATAACTGACAGAAGAAAGAATGCAATTACAGAGTCACAAGCTGTGAAAAAATTTGCCAACGCCGACAATATGAAAAACTCCGCAATTACTTTTTGGGCAACCCAATATATACTTTTGCAGGTTTGACAAACGTCGTCAGGTTCCTCCTTCCATCCTAAAGCCAATAGAACCGCTTGATTGTCTGCGATTAATCCTATAGAGTTCAACGTTTGATGATGCAACATTTAATACTGCCTGAAATATACCGCATTACTCAGGAAACTTAACAGAGGTTGATATGAGAAAAAACCTGAACCAGTTTTGTCTCATCCACGTAAGTTCATTATGCCAATCCGATCTGCCCGGAAATTTAACCTCAAATGGTTCTATCTATGGTTGGTGGGAGTGAATGAGTGGGATGGTGAAAGCAGTGCAGTTGGCATCGACTCATCTTCCTTAGAAGATACTGAAGGACACAGACATATGCTCTGTCGCTTCAGCGCTCAGACTTGCGGCAGTACATGCCGCACTCACCTTGATGTCAATTTCTATTGATGGGAGAAGGCCACCGTAGCGCAGAGGTTAGCGTGTCCGCTTGGGTTCGAATCCTGGCGAGAATATGAACTGAAAAAAATTTCAACTGTGGTTATCCTAATGCTGGCGACATTTGTAAGTTACTGTACCCTTTGGTATGGCAGCCATGTAAAAACTTCTTCACAAAGAGGTGTCGCACTGCAGCACGCCGTTCGGACTCGGCTATAAAAAGGAGGCCCCTTATCATTGAGCTCAAACTTGAATCGGACAGCACTCATTGATATGTATGAAGTTTGCCCCTGTTCCTTAATGGAATTTTCATGGGCAAATTTGCCGAAGATGCTACATTATGTTGAGGGCTTTAGCATCCATATGGCAGGAACTGGGAAACTCTCGGACACTTCTCTACAATCATAGATAGCAGATTCGTGAACTACTCCCAAAAACACATTTCGTTTGAGCCCCATATTGCCAAGGTTGGTAAAAATATCCAATTTGAGGGTTATTTTTGGGAGGAGAGATGAGGCGTCCTTGGCACTTGGCCCTGAAAACGGACATCAGATTGGCACGCCGTTCGAACTCGATATAAAAATGGAGGCCCCTTATCAATGAGTTTAAAACTTTAGTCGGACTGCACCTATAGATATGGGAGAAGTATCCCCTGTTCCTTAATGGAATGTTTATGGGAAATTTAGTGTAACTCGGTTGAGATTGTAAATGGGCCAAATCCGTCCCTAACCTGATATAGTTTCCATATAAGCCGATCTCCCGATTTGAGTTTTTGAACTTCTAGACTTGCAATAACTGTACCAAGTGTGGTCTAAATCGGTTTATAACCTGATATAGCTGCCATATAACCAATCTCCCAATTTGACTTCTCAAGCCTCTGGAGCGCTTAATTATTACTCGATTTGTCTGAAATTTTAGAGGTGCCATTTTCTACGACTTCTAGCAGTCGTCCCATAGCGGTCTATAACTTGATATAGCCCATATATGTATATCTGAAAAATTGATTCAAAGAACTTGTCACATGCGATCCATGGTGGAGGGTATATATAATTCGGCCCAGCCGAGCGCACTTTTATTTGTTATATATAAGAATATATCTTCTTAAATTATTACTCTCGTTTTTATGATTTCACTAGCCTTATTGGTTTGGCCTTCATGTTGGGCGCCAGTGTTTAGGATTTCAATCTTTATCATTAATTTTACTACGTATATTTTAAACCATCAGCATATTATTTTGAGTCTTCTCAATTTAAAACTTGTTTACCCACATTTTTTTTTTTTTTTTTTGAAATTTTCGGCCACATGTTGGGCGCTAGTTTTTAAATGTTAAGAAATATGAAAAAAATCAACCACAACGTATTCGATTGGTTTTCAAAATTAATGAAAGCTCTTTCCTTAAACAAAATTTTCCAAAAACTCTCTCAGACTCTTTGAAACCCCATCATGATTTAGAACTTCCGTTGGGCGCCAGTTTATAAAAGTAAAGCAAAGAAGATCTCTTCGGCCTTACATTTGAGGAAACGATATTCTCTCGTTGCTATATGTTTTAACAAATTAAAATTATTGAAAATAATTAGCCACACGTTGGGCGCCAGTTTATAAGATTTGAAAAAAAAATACTAAAAACAATCAAACAAATAAAATGCTTAAGAAATTCATTTAAGCTATTTTCTTAAAAAAAATCTAAAACTCTTAACTTAGGCTCTTTGAAAATCCAACATGCTATAGACTATACGTTGGGCGCCAAAGAAGAGCTCTTTCTTCTAACATTTGAGGAAACTATATTCTCTCGTTTCGATATTTTTTTAGCAACATAAAATTGTTGACAATATTAAGCCACATGTTGAGCGCCAGTTTATAAAATTTAAAATTATTGAAACGAATCCAACAAACCAAATTCGATAAGCTTTAAACATGGTTGTAAGCTTTTTCCCTAAACAACGTTTTCTTAAACTCTCTCATAGACACTTTGAAATCCAAACTTGCTGTAGTTAAACGTTGTGCACAAGAAGATCTCTTTCGTCAAACATTTGGGAAAACTATGCACATTCTCTCATACCAATATTTTTTACCGCATTTAAACCGTTGACAATATTATGCCACAGCTTGGGCGCCAGTTTGCAACTTTGCCCATAAACATTACATTAAGGAACAGGGACAAACTCCTCACATATCAATGAGTGGTGTTCGATTCAAGTTTAAGCGCCAGTTTATAAGTGTTCAACAAAGAAAATCTCTTTCATCATCAGACATTTGAGAAAACTGCACATTCTCTCATTCCAATATTTTCCCCGCTATCAAGAACTATGACAGTGTTATGCCACATGTTGTTGGGCGCCAGTTTATAAAAGTTAAACACGGAAGATCTATTTCGCCTAACATTTGAGGAAACTATATTCTCTCGTTCAAATATTTATTGAAAAATTTAAATTGTTGAAAAATTTTGTCACACGTTGGGCGCCAGTTTTCTTAAATTTTTTTTATATATCTTTCTTTCTATTTTTTTACACATTTCTTTAAAAATCGAAAATATTTTGCTCATATTGAGCCTAAGCTCATAACTGCTCAAAAAATTGTATATGTATTGAACACCTTTTCTATAGTCTTTAGGTGGAATAAATTGGTCCTGCCATTTGTAACAGCTTGAAGTGATGACATAAGATGCTAACAATTATACAATAATACTGATTGTCATCACATTGTTAGACAAGTTGATATTGTGCATCCTTTTATGGCTAATGATCTGAAACCACTGATGTTATTCGAGAACTTTATCTTCGTTCAAGCAATTTTTTCAGACACTGTTTTATCCTCGTTACAGCATTACCTTAATAGCTTTATTCAATGAAAAGTACCTTTCTAATATGCTTAACAGTTGTGCAAGGTACTATGACACCCCCTATTGACTCAAAGAGTTGACATAAAAAATTCTATTAACTAAATGTCTACGCGTAATTGATACCCTGCTTGTTTAATCCAAATCCAAGCACATAAAAATTTCCTTAAAAGCACCAAATCTAGAGACCATCCACAAACAAAGAATAATTGATGTGGCTTAAACAAAAACCATTTGCCTTTGCTAAGGGTATCCTAAAGTATGCGTTCTTGTTAAATTTTGCAACCGAATCACTGCAGTGACGCAGACTTCTTTGTAATCTTTGCACAACTCTTTATTGTTATACGGAGATCTTTTATTGTTGCTCTAGTTTATTGTAACACATTTTCGAAACTATAAATTTTCAATTGTCGCTACATTGTATGCGCATAAATGGTATGAATTTGCCATTTAAAACAAGCCCGCAGATGAACAGCATGAATTGATTGATAGTTGGTGGATGGTTGGATAGTTATGTAGTCCAAAAGTCAACAGCATGAAGTTGAGATTAACTGGGATTTTTGTTGTGTGTGTAGGAAGATTAACGTAGCTGAACTTTTAGTTTGGAAAGAATTCAAAATGTTATTATTGTTTAAACTTTAAAATATATAGATATTAACTATTGCCCCAAGTTGGGCGCTAAATTTTATTAAAAAATTAGGAAAGCACTCAGAGTTAAGATTTTATATAATGTCTTGTATTTAGAGTTAGATTTCGTTTCAACATAAAAAACATTTTTGAAAAAATGTGTATTTTGATCTTAGTCCTGGCGTTGGGCGCCAAAAAGTTGTTTTTTCGTTCACTTTGCAAGAATTTAAATAGGCAGCTGAAAATGAAAGTATTAACTTTAGCTAACACCGAATATGAACGGTGTTAGCATGTTGGGAGCCAGTTTAAAAAAGTCGGGTGCCATTTGGTTTGGAAAAAAAATTTACTAAAAAAAGGAAAGAGAAGGAATAGTTAACGAAGACACGGAAGCATTGACTTTAGAACCGAGGCTTTGGAGTTTAATCCACGACTCCGACCCCGGGACGAAGTCGGAGCATTAAACCGGAACTGGAGAGCGGTTAGGATTTGGGGCTGGCGTACTCAACTCCGACTTTGGTCGACTCCGCAGCCCTATTTAAAGCCCTTACATATGAACACTCTGTTAAATGCTACTAAAAATACTAAGTTGGGAGCTAGTTTGTAGAATTTGGGCGCCAGTTTATAAAATTTTGATTAAATTTAACGACATCTCATCGAGACACAATTATGTCCCATTAAAATTTAAGCTGGGTCTTTCTTTGACAATCTAAAATGTGAACCCTTGTTGGGCGCCAATAAATAAAACATCAACAATAATTAGGGTATGTCAAACTAATCATGATGGCTTTGATTATTGCCTAAAATATTTAAAGGTTAGGTTGCTAAAATGTTAAATCAAAGATATCAAATAACGGCCAACGCGTTTCAATCACCTTACCAGATATTAGAAATAATCTATGGATCTCAATGATCTTATTTTATTTCCTATAAGGCCATGATTGACAACTTGAAACCAAATAAGATAAAGTTTAATACTCCATAAATAAAAGAAGGCCAAACGTTGTTTGATTTGAAAACATTTGAAACTTTAATAAGGTTAGGTTCAAACTTCTTCCACTCAAAGATATCAATGGGCGCCCAACGCGGTTCAATAAACTTTGCAAGAGGTTTTGTAGTAGTCTCCAGTAAAAATAAAATCAAATGGCGATCAACACGGTTCATTTGCCAGAACCACTAAGGTGTCCCCGCGATTATTACCTATAGGAAAAAAACATTTGAAGCAGTCAGTTAAATATTCAATTGGCGCCCAACGCTGTTCAATGACCTTTACCGATGGCCTTGTAGTAACCCAGCTATCGCTGCGGTTGCCAATAAGGCCTCTTTTGAATACTTACATTTTTAAATGACAGCGGTTGCAGTACTAAATAGTTTTACAGGTTAAAAAAATGAGGCCCAACGCTGTTAAATTCCCTTATAAGATAATAGAAGTAACCCATAATTCACAGTAGTCCCGATTATTCCTGTAATACCTTGTTTAAATTTTTGAAGCTGTAAAAAGAGAGGTGTCAATACTAAATATTCCGTAAATTAAAAAAAAAAAAAAAATAATTGGCGCCCGACGCGGTTCGAATTTCAAAAGCATCAAAGTGTCTCCCCGATTATTACCTATAGGATACTGTTAAAATATTTGAAGCCATAAAAGCGTTCGGCAAAACTTTCTTTCAAGCAAATATATCAAGTGGCATCCAACGCGGAAAAAGAAAAAATGGCGCCCAACGCGATTCAATTCCCTTATTAGATAATAGAAGTAACCCATGATTTACAGCAGTCCCGATTATTTCCTGCAAGGCTTTCTTTAAATTTTTTAAAGAGGTGGCAATATTAAATATTCCGTAATTTACAAAAAAAAAAAAAACAAAACAAATGGCGCCCAACGCGGTTCAAATGTCAAAAGCATCAAGGTGTCTTATTAAGATATTTTGAGTCATAATAGCGTTCGTTAAAAAAAATCTTTAAATCAAAGGTATCTAATGGCGCCCAACGCGGTTCAAGGACCATAAAGACGGCCATGTAGTTACCTAGTTATCGCTGTGATTGCGAATATTTGCAGAAAAAAAGCCTCTTTTGAATAGTAACATTTTGAAAAGATAGCAGTTGCAGAACTATAAGTGTTTATAGATTAAAAAAAAAGGATTTGGCGCCCAACATGGTTCAGTTTCCATATTAGATAGAAAAAGTAACCCATGTGTCATAGTAGTCCAGATTATTTGCTGCAAATCCTTCTTGTAATTTTTGAAGCACTAAAAAAGTAAGGTATCAAAATTAAAAAATTGAACAAATGGCTGCCATCGTTGTTCAATTGCCAGAAACATCGCGGTGACCCCGTATTTGAAGTCGCAATAGGTTTCGATTGCAAATATTGCAAACTCTTTAAACACATATGTACATACATCTATTGGCGCCCAACGCGGTTCGATGGCCTTTAAAGTCGGCCGTGTAGAAACTTAAACATCACATTGCTTGGAGTTCCAGAAGAGGGCAGTTAAACAATTAAATATTCGTTGATTAGAAAACAAATGGCGCCCAACGAGTTTCAGATGCATGTTAGATGTTAGAAGTAACCTATGCATCACAGAATCTCGATTATTTAGTGTTAGGACTTGTCTAAAAATGTTCAGTTTTGAAAGAGAATATTTGCTAAATTTAAAAATCGAAAGTATCAAATGGCGCCCAACGTGGGTCTGTAGACACACTCGGTGGTTATGCTAGGCTTTTAATCGAAGTGATCTCAATTTTTTACTAAAAGGATTTGTTCAAAGATTTTAAACTCAAAAAGACAAAGTTTTTAAAAATTAGTTACTCCATGATAACTGAATTAGCGACCAACTAGTCAGATCTTCATATAAAACTGAAGTGGTCAACAAGGAATCACAGTGGTCATGATTATTTCGTACAACTTGTTTAAATACCTGAAGCTCTGAAAAAGTATAATTGTAAGAACTCTTGCTATTTACATCGTAGTCTTGCTAAATGGCACCCAACGCGATTCAATTGCAATAATAGATGGGTACATTAAATTTGGCAGGCAGTGGTCTTAAAAAAAATCAAAAAGGCCTGTGGTTCAATTGTCATTCTAGACATATAAACGGTGGTCCAAATTACTTACTCTGAGACCTGCTTGCTAAATTGAATACAAATAGCGCGTAAAATGGGGTTCATTATCATATCAGCTGGCATTCCAGTCCATGCTGCACTGGGGCCTAGTCCATATGCTTTGGGGTGTTATAGGAAACATTTTCAAATGTTGAATATTTTATACACTAAAATATACCAAATGGCGTCCAATGCGGTTAAATAGATAGGCATGGTTTCCTATGCTTATAGTTGTTTAGACTTTTTCCCAAAAAACATTCTCACAATAGTTAAATATGGCCGATTTGCCAACTTGAATACTCTTTTAAGTCAAATGAAAGAATTGGCGCCCAACGTGAGGCCTTCGTCATACTAGGCTGACAAGCTCAATAATGCACCAGTCGTGTCTAGATACTTTTCTGAAGACCTCGAAGGAATCAAAAATTACAAATGGCGCCCAAAGCTCTGCAGTTACTATATTATAGGAGCATGCTATCCTATGCTCTATATGAATACAAATTGGTGCCCGAAAAGGCTTTTTGGAATAACTGAAATTGCAAACTACTTCTAATACTTCTTTGAGTCAAAGCGGGGAAACTAGGCCCCACTGGGATCTAGATTAATTCATATTGAGTAGTTAAGGGAAGGTTTGCTGCACCGCAGCGCTGAGATAAGCATCTCCGTATATGACGCTGATCGCCTCGGTTCGTATCCTGGCGAGAATATCAGAAACAATTTTCAGTAGTTGTTATCCCCTCCTAATGCTGGCGACATTTGCGAGGTACTATGCCAGAGAGGTTTCGCAGTACCGTTCGAAGGTCCCTTGACCTCAACCGTGGAATCATATTTGATATTGTCCTTGGCGGATATTTTTCAAACATTCGGGAAAATAATGCTTAAAATCCGTTAAGAATGCCTTGATGTACGTCTACAGTTTCTAGGAGAGGTAAGGGGAATGGTTTATCCTCCATTTACTTTACCTCCATCTCCTAAAAATTGAAAAGGGTGGCAAGTATGAATGTCTAGTATGGATCGAAACTTCCCGCTCTACAATCGTTCAAACTATTTCCCAACAATTCTTTTTACAGTAGTTGAAATTGCTAGCTTGAATACTCTGTTAAGTCAAAAGTAATAATTGGCGCCCAACGTTGGTCCATAGTCATACAAGGCCAGAATTATGCCCTATAGGGTTATGTTTGGACAGATTAAATACTCTGTAAATTAAAATGTGTGAAATGGAGCCCACCATGGTGAACCGTCTTATTATACGGTTAGCTATGTTTACAATGGCCGAGTTTATATCCTATAAGACATTGTTTGAATAACTGAGCCTCTAAAAATTAACGAATGTGAAAATTCAGTCCTCTATAAACCAAAAGTGTCAATTGGCGCCCAACGCCGTGTAATTCCCATACTATAGGGAACTCATTTGCGTTGGACTTGATTTCTTTTCATAAAACCCTTATTAAAACTCTTAGCCAAAGACAACAATTGGCGCCCAACGTGGATCCATTATCATATTAGGCGAACAAGCTACTTATGCTCTACTAAGATCTAGGTTATTCATACGGGATCCTGCAGGGAAAGTTTGCAATATTCTATATTTCAAATGATATCAAGTGGCGACCAACGTAGTTCAATCGTCATGCTGGAGGGCCATAGTGACCTAAGACTTTTTTTTGAAAAACTGAGACAGGTAAAAGTGAAGTCGTCTATAAAAAAAATCAATATCGAATAAATCAGAAGGTTTCAAGTGGCACCCACGTGGCACTCGATTTGAAATTTAATTTTTTTTTCTATAAGACCTTTGTTCAAATACTTCAAGCCAAAAATAGTTGCAAAATTGTATGCTTTTCAAATCAAAAGGCGCCCAACGTGGGTGAATACCCGTACCGAAAGGGCTTACTAACCAATGCTCTATGATGGTCTAGATTATTCTCTGCAGAAACTTCTTCATATATTTGAAGTTTTAAAGCTATATACACCTTAAGCCAAAGAAAACAATTGGCGCCCAACGCGTGTCTATTGCTAATATAGAACTTTATGATTTCTTAGGCTTTGGAATTATCTTTCCGCCAAACAAAATCCCCTAAGCCGAGACTGTACCTACTATTACAGCATGATTAAATCACCTTTTTCAAGCGAATTTTTCTTAACCAAAATTTTAAAGTAATCAAAATACTATTAAAAACCTAACTACACTCAATTCAAATGTCCCAATCATAATTTAGGACCATTATCTGAGTTCATCACTCCTGATCTCCAACAAACAAGCAAACAAAGCATCCTATCTGCCATAATAAACCCAACAAAATGTGTGAGAATTACCATGGTCCGACTATTTCATGTAAAACTGTTTAAAGCAATGATTTCGATTTTATTGAGTCTTCAAACTACAATTTTATGTTGGCTGTTAGTTTATTTTTAAACATTTTTTTACATTTTTTTTGTTTTGTTTTAATTTTAGAATTGTAAGCGCGACTATATCTGGCTGGCTTTTGCATTTGTAAGTGCACACAATTATCAGTAGAAACTTCTGCAAGTATGATACAATGTGTGTGTATTTTTGAATAGATTGTCTGTCCGTTCGTCATTGCTTGTAATAGGCTGTGGTGACCTACTTAGGCAACAAAGCTGAACCACATGTCAGTGTGTTTGGCATCAACCCAAAACAGAGCAAGAGAGTGTAAAACGACCACAAACCGAGTAAATTTAAAGACCAAAACCAACATCCCTCCCCTCTTTACTCTGTATGTCTTAAAGCCAGACCATACATGCTTCACTCTCAGAGTGGCAACTAAGATTTAATTTTCTAAAGTCTGGTTTGGCATCTTCGTTTGGGGGGTTCGGAGTGCATTAAGCTCAGAGAGTATGCTCTCACTTTTGCCATTCTCTCGCCATGCGATGCTGTTATGAAGTCACGTTACGCTACGCTGACGCCGTATGGTGGCCAACCAAAGTGACGCAACATCTGCAGGCCGCGCGCCAAATAAAATAGTCAATCACTCTCAGTGTATTACAGCATTTATTCTCTCGTTTGGGCTTTGTTTTTTGCTTTTATGAGATTTGTTTTCATTTTCATCTTACAACTAGACTGAGACCAGAGTCAGACCAAAACGATAATTGCAGCTTTGGTTTATTTTTGGATTTTTATTATTTTGTTTTGTTTTGTCTGACTTGCTGGCAGCACAAACTTGAGCGAAGGCTTGGCACCAAAAAAACAGCATGTAGAAACCGGTATAAAGAAAGAGTTATGCAGAATCTTGAAGAGAGTGCTAGCCATGGAGAATTGAATAATAGAGAAATTGGCTAACAAAAAAAGAGTTGTTATGACTAGGTAGTACTCTTAGGTGCATTATAATTCTAAAATGGAAAATTGTTTACAAAATATTTTTAAATAAAAAAATCGAAGTTTTAAAGACAAAAATTTTAAAAAAGTTATAAAAAATAACATTTTAGTCTTCAGCCAGGTTTCTATAGGAAACCTGTAATTCAGCCTGGCTGAATAGGGGTTTCTATGGGAAACCTGTAATTCAGCCTGGCTGAATAGGGGTTTCTATGGGAAACCTGTAATTCAGCCTGGCTGAATAGGGGTTTCTATGGGAAACCTCTAATTCAGCCTGGCTGAATAGAGGTTTCTATGGGTAACCTCTAATTCAGTCTGGCTGAATAGGGGTTTCTATGGGAAACCTCTAATTCAGCCTGGCTGAAAAGGGGTTTCTATAGGAAACCTCTAATTCAGCCTGGCTGAATAGGGGTTTCTATGGGAAACCTCTAATTCAGCCTGGCTGAATAGGGGTTTCTATGGGAAACCTCTAATTCAGCCTGGCTGAATAGGGGTTTCTATGGGAAACCTCTAATTCAGCCTGGCTGAATAGGGGTTTCTATGGGAAACCTCTAATTCAGCCTGGCTGAATAGGGGTTTCTATGGGAAACCTTAAATTCAGCCTGGCTGAATAGGGGTTTCTATGGGAAACCTTAAATTCAGCCTGGCTGAATAGGGGTTTCTATGGGAAACCTGTAATTCAGCCTGGCTGAATAGGGGTTTCTATGGGAAACCTCTAATTCAGCCTGGCTGAATAGAGGTTTCTATAGGAAACCTCTAATTCAGCCTGGCTGAATAGAGGTTTCTATAGGAAACCTCTAATTCAGCCTGGCTGAAAAGGGGTTTCTATAGGAAACCTCTAATTCAGCCTGCCTGAAAAGGGGTTTCTATAGGAAACCTCTAATTCAGCCTGGCTGAAAAGGGGTTTCTATAGGAAACCTCTAATTCAGCCTGGCTGAAAAGGGGTTTCTATAGGAAACCTCTAATTCAGCCTGGCTGAATAGGGGTTTCTATGGGAAACCTCTAATTCAGCCTGGCTGAATAGGGGTTTCTATGGGAAACCTCTAATTCAGCCTGGCTGAATAGGGGTTTCTATGGGAAACCTCTAATTCAGCCTGGCTGAATAGGGGTTTCTATGGGAAACCTCTAATTCAGCCTGGCTGAATAGGGGTTTCTATGGGAAACCTCTAATTCAGCCTGGCTGAATAGGGGTTTCTATGGGAAACCTTAAATTCAGCCTGGCTGAATAGGGGTTTCTATGGGAAACCTTAAATTCAGCCTGGCTGAATAGGGGTTTCTATGGGAAACCTTAAATTCAGCCTGGCTGAATAGGGGTTTCTATGGGAAACCTTAAATTCAGCTTGGCTGAATAGGGGTTTCTATGGGAAACCTTAAATTCAGCCTGGCTGAATAGGGGTTTCTATGGGAAACCTTAAATTCAGCCTGGCTGAATAGGGGTTTCTATGGGAAACCTTAAATTCAGCCTGGCTGAATAGGGGTTTCTATGGGAAACCTTAAATTCAGCCTGGCTGAATAGGGGTTTCTATAGGAAACCTTAAATTCAGCCTGGCTGAATAGGGGTTTCTATAGGAAACCTCTAATTCAGCCTGGCTGAATAGGGGTTTCTATAGGAAACCTCTAATTCAGCCTGGCTGAAAAGGGGTTTCTATAGGAAACCTCTAATTCAGCCTGGCTGAAAAGGGGTTTCTATAGGAAACCTCTAATTCAGCCTGGCTGAAAAGGGGTTTCTATAGGAAACCTCTAATTCAGCCTGGCTGAAAAGGGGTTTCTATAGGAAACCTCTAATTCAGCCTGGCTGAAAAGGGGTTTCTATAGGAAACCTCTAATTCAGCCTGGCTGAAAAGGGGTTTCTATAGGAAACCTCTAATTCAGCCTGGCTGAAAAGGGGTTTCTATAGGAAACCTCTAATTCAGCCTGGCTGAAAAGGGGTTTCTATAGGAAACCTCTAATTCAGCCTGGCTGAAAAGGGGTTTCTATAGGAAACCTCTAATTCAGCCTGGCTGAAAAGGGGTTTCTTTAGGAAACCTCTAATTCAGCCTGGCTGAAAAGGGGTTTCTATAGGAAACCTCTAATTCAGCCTGGCTGAAAAGGGGTTTCTATAGGAAACCTCTAATTCAGCCTGGCTGAAAAGGGGTTTCTATAGGAAACCTCTAATTCAGCCTGACTGAAAAGGGGTTTCTATAGGAAACCTCTAATTCAGCCTGGCTGAAAAGGGGTTTCTATAGGAAACCTCTAATTCAGCCTGGCTGAAAAGGGGTTTCTATAGGAAACCTCTAACTTAGTCTGGCTGAATTAGTGCCTCCCCAGCAGTAAATTCTTGCAACTTTTTTCTTAAATATAAGTTCAGTTTAGTAAATAAAGCTGCCCCTGGTTGGGCGCCAACAATTTTTTAAATCGTTTCCTTTTAGACATAAAAAATTTATTTACATTATGTGTAAATGCAATTTTTATTAATTTAATATTTTTTACTCCAAATAAGGGTTTATTATTTAAAAATGTCCTCCAAAGTTGACATGTACCTCATTTATTTGTTTTATTTCCATTTTTTCCAGGTTGATGATCAAATGAAACTTCTGCAACATTCATGGTCTGATATGCTGGTATTGGATCATTTACATCAACGCATACACAATGGCCTGCCCGATGAGACACAACTCAATAATGGGCAAGTCTTTAACCTGCTAAGTCTAGGCCTGCTGGGCGTACCACAATTGAGTGATTATTTCAATGAATTGCAAAATAAATTGCAAGATTTGAAATTTGACATGGGCGACTATGTGTGTATGAAATTTTTGATATTATTAAATCCAGGTAAGTATAAAAGAAGGCAACTTATTTTCAAGGAACTCCTTTTTCATATTTTGTTTTTGCTTTTTATGCATTTTGCTTCCTTTATCTTCTTTTGCAGATGTGCGAGGTATTATCAACAAGAAAACAGTGTTGCAGGGTCATGAGAATGTACAAGCAGCGCTGCTAGATTACACGCTAACGTGTTATCCATCTGTGACGGTAAGTTAATGGCATATTTTACATGCTTTATTATTAGTTATTAATGACGTTGAGAGCAAAAGTGATTTAAGCCACAAAAGTTTATGGTTTCCGATATTCTAGAATTCTACAAAATATAAATTGTATGTTCTCAATGAATTGTCTACAGGTTTAATTGTGATCTTTACCAGCTATGTACCATCTATTTACTTTGCTGCCTTTATTTTGTCCTGCTGACCTTGCATTGCTAGCATAAGGATTAGCGTTAATATTTTAAAGCATGCTTTTAGGCACTTGCTCTTTGGCGGGTTGAAATCTATTTATAAATAATTTGTGTTAGCTACCATTAAACACAGTTTGACAGCGAAAAATTAAAAAAATATATTTTAAGTGGTGAAATTAAGTTGCATAATAGTTTTAATATTAAAATATATATGAATAATTATGTAAAAATCCAATGGTTGGTCAAAGGAAGGCTTGCAGAAAACTTTTCAACAGGGTAAAAGGCTCAAGGGCACCACGCCATTAGGAAGTCGAAGTTTGAGCTAAGAAAATGCAAAGGTGAGCTGAAAAATGCTCAGAACAAATTCAGGGTGGAATTCTGCAGCTACTTGGAAAATATGCTTCAAACCTATTACGGTAGGAAACATTCAGAAGACGAAGATTGTGTGGACAATGTGTAGTGAGGAAACACTGAAACCTACTTGTTGACACACACTTCCCGGAAAGCGTGACCCCAGATGACTTTGTCGCTGATATACATTCGTCGGAGGTCGTGTCTGAGTCAGATAAAAGTTTTGACTGCTCTTAATTGCCAGGCCCTGATGATGTATGTATCATCGATTGAATCACAAGCTGTGTTCCATATACTGACTCCTTGGCTTAGGGAGTTATACTCTGCTTGTATCAGCATGTCGTACATACCAGTGAGGTGGAGAGACTTAAAAGTCATTTTCATGTCGAAAGCAGGGAAACCATAATACACGAAGGCAACAGTTTTTCATTAGTCTGACATCCGTTATGCCCAATACTCTAAGAGAGGTTGATAGAAACATATCTTAGGGCCAAGATCCCTGGAGATCGCCTGTGTCGGCAACAGCATGCATATAGTAAGGGACGACCTAGTTACCTTCATAGAAAGTTCTTTCGATGCCGAGGAATATACCATGCTAACATTTCTTGACATGGAAATGACGTCAATTATGATGCAACTGGAGTTTCTAGGCACCTACACTACTACTCTTAGAGATATACTACAGGATGATCTACGTACGACAGCGAAGTGGACTATCGAAAGTGGTCTAGGCATAAATCCGTCTAAAACGGAAGTAGTTCTTTAAGGCAGGTGGCACCTGCCTCCTTGGAATGAAAGAATGTTTCATTTTCTCAAAGCGCACAACATCTGGGCGTTTTGCTGGACAAGAAATTGAACTTCAAATCAATCATTTTGGAAAGGACAAGAAGTCAACTCTTTCCCTAAACCTGCACACACCTACAAGTAAGCCATTGGCATTGACTTGGAGTTTAAACCACATGTCATGCACTGGGTATATACTGCAGTTGTCATTTTGTGGAGGTGGCGACCCTTGTCAAGCTCCATATGTGAGCAAACTCGTTCCGGTCCATAGAACCGATCGCCGCGTCAACGTTATGCCCATTGGTTATTTAAAGGCGCCAATAACTTGCCATGTCATATCGTGTATCATAGCCACTCAGTATTTAAGCAAGAACAGGTGTTATAGTCTGGTGGTCGGCGCTTTAAAACTTCACCTGCTCTTCAATACTCTGCCGGATCGAAAGGATGTCTTGTTTCTGCATCACAGCCGCACTGAGGACTATGGCATCTGTTGCACTGAATTTAATGCTAAACCTAATACCTTCTTGATATAATGCCCTATGTTCCAGGCAATGTGGATAACACATTGCCTCAGCCGCTTTTTGTGATAATAAGTTCTGTACCACTTTACTACAACAAAAATAACAAAATTTTGCCTATGAACATTCCATTAAGGAACAGGGGCAAACTTCTCGCATATCCATGAGAGCAGTCCGATTCAAGTTTAAGCTCAATGATAAGGGGCCTCCTTTTTATAGCCGAGTCCGAAGTTTTAACATGGCAGGATACCTCAAAAATGTTGCGGACATTGGTAAGGGAATAACCAAAGCTGAAAAATTTTCTGATGTTCAGTCATTTAATCTACGAGGAACACATTTCAAAAACAGCCCTCGACCGTTGCAGATCTCTCAATGAGATGGCTGAGCAGTTCAAAATTCAGCTGTTCTGGGTGCCGGGCCACAGAGATATTCCAAGGAATTGTAGAACGGACGAGCCTGCGAGACTAAGAACTACCATAGACACCATATCCGGGCACGGGATAGCTGTGAGCACCACACAGGCTGGAACATTGAGCTCCAATTTGTGTGGTGTTCATTGCTGTCAGAGAAGCTAAGCTGCGAGCTACCGCGCGAGTCCACAGGTTGCGGATAATGGAATGCTCCATACAGAGTAGCTGTAACGAATATAGGGGACAATCAGCGGTATCGAGCGGAGAGAATCAGTGAGAGGTCGGGCGGCACCGACTCTTGCACAAATACTGAATGCCTATGATACTCGATATGACAAGGCGAGTTAATGGCTTTTTTAACCAATGGCTACCCTGTTGCCACGGCGATCGGTCTTTTGTGGTGTTCATTGCTGTCAGAGAAGCTAAGCTGCGAGCTACCGCGCGAGTCCACAGGTTGCGGATAATGGAATGCTCCATACAGAGTAGCTGCAACGAACGTGTTTGCTCGCCTACAAGGCGGATTTAAAAAGGTGGTTTCATGCGAACAGCTGTTAACAACCGGTTTGACGGTATTAAGATGTCAATATTTTGTTTGCATTCTCTTCTTCTTGCTATCTTCTTCCTCTGCTCATGTACGCACACGTATACACCCACTCACACAAATTTCTTTGCACGTGTTGGCAGAACGCCGATCACCTTGATGACGAATTGCTTCATATGATTTGTGGTTGTTGTACAAATGAGACCACCTTTAATAGTTTCGCCATGGCTCACCTACAGGAACTTGATGAGAATCGCCGCCTCCACATGAAAATGAGGCTACACCAACAACAACATACATTTTAGGGGAACTGGAATCTGCGGGTATGCCTTTAGCGGTATGTAAGCCAAGTCTTCAGGATCAGGCCGGAACGAATGGCAGATGGTCACAGATGATGGGGGTTGTGAACACTCCTAAATAATATGGCTCACTCTAGACTTGAGTAGGTTGTTGTCAAACTCTTATAGGCGAGCAAGCTCGTTCTGGTCTATACGACCGATCGACGCGGGAACATGATGGTGATTGGTTATTTAAAGGCGCCAATAACTCGCCTTGTCGTATCGAGCATCATAGGTACTCAGTATTGAACCAAGAGCCGGTGCTAACCGGCCTCTCACTGAGTTTCTCCTCCCAATGCCACTGATTGTCTGCGACTGCCGTTACAGCTACTCCATATGGAGCATTCCATTATATGCAACCTGTGGACGCGCCCGGTAGCTCCCAGCTAAGCTTCTCGTGGTAACGAAGAACACCACACAGATTGAAGTTCAAAGTTCGAGCCTGTGTGATGCTCATAGTTATCCTGTGCCGGGTTAGGAAAATAGGTCTACCGCTTTGTTGTCGCTGGCTGGAAAAGATGATTCGGTCATTGTGTACGTACTGACTGACAGGTCAATGTCTGATCGGCGACTCTGATAACGACTTCTGCAGTAACAAAAAATCGTTGGCCCAGCTATTTTATGCAAACTTTGGTTTTATCCAGATTGGTTTTTTTTTCTAGCTTTTTTTTTTTTTTACAATTGATTTTTGATTGCCATTTTAATGTATTTTTGTTACCCCTTTTCGGGGTTTTGTTGTTTTCTCTCCTTACAGGATAAATTCAGGAGGCTGTTAAGTATACTGCCTGACATACATGCCATGGCAGCGCGCGGTGAAGAGCACTTATATTCAAAACATTGTGCCGGAAGTGCACCCACACAAACGTTACTCATGGAAATGTTGCATGCAAAACGGAAGGTGTAAAACAAACACCCCAAAAACCAAACACACACACACATACAACCATATATTATAATACAAAAAAAAAAAAAAAACAACAGTTTAAGGGGCGGGTATAACAAGAAAAAAATAATGGAAAACACCATACCACTTAAAAATCATTTTGGCAAAAAGAAATGCAACAAAACAGGAAAATTAAGAAACAAACAAACAAAAAAAAACGGTTTAAAAACGTCAACACAAGCATAGCTTGTAAAAACAAAAAAAAAAAACAAAAATGGAAAACAGAAATCATGTTAAAGTTATACATACACACATAACTATATATATATATATATATATATATATTTTTGTGACAAATTGTATAGTTCATATGAATTTCCAAAAAACAAATATTAAACCAGCCGTTGGCAGAAGATGAAGCTTTGGAAAGCCTAAGCAAAATCATTTAAATCTCTTAAAAGTAACACACCCATCAACCACCTCTACTCTCATTGCATACTTTTAGGCTTTCCTTGATAAATCTTCTCCTAAGGCTATTATTGTGCATATGTATGGAGTTTAATTTTTCAAAACAATAAAGAATGTTTATTGTGGTTTTTATTTGAATGGTTTTTTGTTTTAAAAACAAAAACAAATGGTTTTTAGGGGGTTTAGTTCTAATAAGCCTTTTTTTAATTTTACAAAAGTTATATTGTTTCTGTTGTTTTTCTAAGGGGAATATCATATATATATATACATATATGTATATATATATATATATATATATATATATATATATATATATATATATATATATATATATATATATATATATATATATATATATATATATATATATATATATATATACACACAAGCAAAAACCAAGCTCTATACATATATATGGAAATTTGTTGTTTAATTTTAATAAGTGGATGGATGATGTTATAACAGAGTAAAAGTTAAAAATATTTTGTGAAACCCCTATGCAACCCTAATTGTTATTACATGTAAATAGTTTCTAAATGTAAGCATGGAAACAGGAAAAATTCAGCTTTTTGTGAATAAAAATAAAACACAGAAATATAAAAAACATCACTAATTAAGATTAAAAAAAAAAAAATATATATATATATATATATAAAAAATACGAATACATCGTTATAATTGTATTTAGTTGTAATAACAAAAAAACAAAAACTTGTTGCTTGATGTTTAAAGAAAACAAAAATCTGTTCTATATATATATATACACACACCCCTCTATATATATATATTATAAATGTTAAAAACAAAGCAAAGCGATATATAAATAATTATAATTCTATATATACAAAATATTTAAATAAGAAAACAAAAACAAACGGATACTACTAAAAGTAAAACCCCCCAAGAGATAAAACTCTTGTAAACAAATCAACAAGAAAAACACAAAGAATGATATACCCCCTCCCTCCCCCAAAAACAAAACAAAACAAAAAAAATCAAACAGCAATGTTCGTTCTTGTTTTATTATTATAATTACTATTAATTAAATTTCAAAAACAAAATTAAATTTTAAAAATCAACTAATGTAAATTTAAAAAATCGTATAAATAAAAACAAAAAAAAAAAAACACTAAACAAACCATTAAAACCATTTAGGGATTACATTACAAAACAGCAAGAAATCACCAGAAAAACTTAAAAAAAAAAATTACAAAAAAATATGTATTTCAAAAAAATGTACCTTAAAAACTATATTTTAAATATAATAAAAAACAAAACGCAAGTAAAATACCTAATTAATAAAAAAGAAAAAAAAATATAATAATTATTATTATAAAAAAAAACTTTTTTATTTCTCATTAATTAATTTTTTTTAACTGTTCTATACATAAGCCTGGTTTATTATTATATATTACAATAATAATTTTTTAAGAGGTTTATTATTATTTTTTTGTAATGTTAATTAGTTATTATGATTATGCTTAATTTTATTATTATTTTTATTATATTATAAATATTATTACACTATATATATAGAGAAAAAAAAAACAAGAAAACCCCAAGTATCCTGTAATTTGTACTTTCTATACAATTTTTGTTTTAAGTTTTTTTTTGTTGATTACCACCATTAAAACTTTTTTTTAATAACCAACAACACGTTTCTCTTTGAAAATATAAACAAAAATAAATAAAATTTTAAATAAACAAAAAAATAAACCAAGGAATTCAAGCCACCATTACAAAAAAAAAAAAAAACAAAAAAATTAAAATAAAAAAAATCAAGCATCAATCATTAAACTACCTTCATAGTTTTGTAGCCAACACCAATTAGTTTTAAAAACAAAATATTTCATATGTTTTTTTGTTAATTTAATAACCTCATTTCCTAAGCAATAATGATTCCAAAAAAAAAATTTTTTTTTTAAGATTAACAAAAAACTCCCTTTTTCTTTGTCCAAAGTAAAAAGTATAATCTTGCAATATTCATATTAAAAAAAAAAATAATTCTTAAAAGTCGAAGAAGTAATGAAAAAAAATTATTTTCAGCAAAAGTCTTTGTATAATAATTCTAGCCAAAAGAAAAAAATGGCTATTCTTTAGCCAATGTTCGATTGCAAATTTGCCCATGAACATTTCATTATGGAACAGGGGCAAATGCTCAATACCTACCAAATATGAGATACATGTAATTTTCGATTTATGTTTAGCTCGTAATAGCAGGCCATAGATCCACTGTCCCTGTCCTAGACGGAATAAAGTGTTTAACAGCAGTAAGCATGTCAAGAAAGAAATGAAGCTCGGCATGTTGGAAAAAAAAAATACTTCTCAGCGAGCGCTCCCCTACCATTAGAGACTTTAGAACCCTAAAGTAGGGCAGAACGATTCGGGAAACAAGAAACAAGGCTAAGTTTTTGTGATTTCGTCCAACATGCATGCTATTGGGTTGCCCAAAAAGTAATTGCGGATTTTTTTAAAAGAAAGTAAATGCATTTTTAATAAAACTTAGAATGAACTTTAATCAAATATACTTTTTTTACACTTTTTTCTAAAGCAAGCTAAAAGTAACAGCTGATAACTGACAGAAGAAAGAATGCAATTACGGAGTCACAAGCTGTCACAAATTTGTCAACGCCGACTATACGAAAAATCCGCAATTAGTTTTTGGGCAACCCAATATGTCAGGCTATAAACCGATTTGGATCGTACTTGCAACGGATGTTGGAAGCCATATCAAAACACTTCGTGCCAAATTTCATTTAAATTGGACTAGAACTGCCACTTCTAGGGGTCCCAAAATGTCAAATCGGGAGTTCGGTTTATATGGAAGCTATATCAGGTTATCGACCAAATGGGAGCGTTGCAAGTCGCAAAAGAACACAACGTGCAAAAATTCAGCCAAATCGGATACAATTTGCTGCTTCCAGGGGCCTAAGATGTCAAATCGGAAGATAGGTTTCTGTATGAGCTATAGCCATACTTGGCCAGATTGTTGAGATCCTTAGAGAACTCCACGCACAAAATTTCAGCCAAATCGGATACAATTTGCTGCTTCCAGGGGCCTAAGATGTCAAATCGGAAGATAGGTTTCTGTAGGAGCTAAAGCCCTACTTGGCCAGATTGTTGAGATCCTCAGAGAACTCCACGCACAAAATTTCAGCCATATCGGACAACAATTGCGGCTTCCAGGAGCCTGAGATGTCATATCGGAAGATAGGTTTCTGTATGAGCAATAGCAGGTTGTCCACCGATTTGGGCCACACTTGAGCCTATTGTTGGAAGTCATAAGAAAACTTCACGCGCATAATTTCAGCCATATCGGACAACAATTGCGGCTTCCAGGAGCCTGAGATATCATATCGGAGGATAGGTTTTTTGTTGGAGCTATATCAGATTATACACCGATTTGAGCCATACTCTATACGGTTGTTGAAAGTCATAACAGAACAAAATTTCAGCCAAATTGTATAACAATTGGCTTCTATGGGCTCAAAATGTCAAATCGAGAGATATGTGTATCTCTACGGGAGATACATATATCTCGCGGGCTTTACACCGCTTGGACCATACTTGGCACGTTTGTTGAAAGTCTCCTTAGGTTAAGACGACGGAGCTATATGGGAGCTATATGCAAATCTGAACCGATACGGGCCATTTTGAAAGTTTTATTGAAAATAAAATCATGTTCAATAAAAAAAAAAATAATTGATTCAATCCATTTTTAATTGAATATGATTTTTTTCAATTGCAGTAGTGATTGAATTTTCTGCCATTTTCAAATAAAAAATTTATTGATTCAATAAATTTTTTAATTAAATCTGAAAACTTTTTCAATTACAATCGTGATTGAAATTTTCAATTAAAAAATTAATTTATTCAATCATTTGTTAATCGAATCTTCAAATATTCTTAAAAAATGTCAAGTATGGTGCTTAAGTAAATTCAATTAAAGGCTATTTTGACGCCTACAATATAAAGACCCGCACGTCCCACATTTCGACAAATCTATAGCAATACCAATACAGCCGGTTCTACGTGACGGATCAACCCAATGGAGTCCTTTAGCGGCCAAGGGCTGCCGCCTCATTGCCCAGCACACAGCTACCTAATCTATATGGCACCCCTACCAATTTCCATTAAACGGGTGCCCACGGACTTCTTTAAAAATTTTCAATAATTTTTTTAATTGGGTCAATTAAAAAATTAATTGAAAATTTCATTAATTTTTTTAATTGAAAATATGTTCAATAACTTTTTCAAAAACGTTGATTGATATTATAATTTTCCTGATTGAAGCAGGTTCAATTAAAAAATTAATTCGATCAGTTAATTTCGTGATTGAAACCAATTTTAATTTTTCTCTGCGATGTATAACTTAGGTGCCGGTGTCACCTACTGTTTAGACATTCTCGAGTCCCGGAAGAAAGGATGACAGGACCTCATTCTTTTTTGACAACGTAACTGTGACTTACCCGAAGAGATGCGCCAGGTTGTTCAACCATTAATTTATTGAGCATTCCGAGAGTGGTGAGCCATTGGGCCCCAACGAAATGTCTACACTGATGCAGAAGAATTACAACTGTGCTGAACCTGTCTTTGAACACTCTTCTCTTATAGTACGAGAAGTTAGACAGAGTGATTCCGCTACTGAAGCCTGGAAAGGACCCGAGCAAAAGTGGGGGTCATTCAGACTGATCTCCCTTCTCTCACCAGTAGCCAAGAAGCTTGAGGGACTACTCCTGCGAGAATTTCCATTCGCCAAGCATCAGCATGGGTTTCAAAGGCTGCGCAGCACAACCAGGAGTGCGAAGTTTGACCCTGGTCGTAGTCTATGTCGGTGTTGGGGTATTAAGTCGGAGCAAACGTGCTCAACTTCGACCCCAGCTCAATAGTCTCCCACTCCGACTTCGACTCCGGCCTTAAAATCTCGTCTACGGTCGACTCGCCAGCCCTGAGCACAACAACTGCTTTGCATGCCATCACCGCACACATTTGTCGGGACTTCAATCAGCCTAGGCCATGTGATAGGATGGTCCTCGTGGCACTGGGCCTATCGAAGGCATTCGACACGATCAGCCATGCCAAACTATTGGAGGCCATCGCCAACACATCCCTCCAGCCAGACCTGAAACGCTCGCTCACGAATTATCTGTGTGGTGACCAGTCATTTTGGGAATTTAGGGATAAGAAATCGAAAAACCGTAGATTGAAACAGGGAGTTCCCCAAGGCGGGGTGATATCACCTACAGACGGCATGGAGTTCATATCATATGAGAACGATTGTGCGACCATGGCACCAACAACACCAACAGTTTTTTAGGGCGCATCTTTGCATATTGGCTGAGGGTTGCTCCCCAATCGGCGCCCATTCCAGCCTGCATCGTCGTAAGGACTTCGGATAAGAAATCGAAAACCGTAGATTAAAACAGGGAGTTCCCCAAGGCGGGGTAATATCACCTACAGACGGCATGGAGTTCATATCATATGAGAACGATTGTGCGACCATGGCACCAACAGTTTTTTAGGGCGCAACTTTGCATATTGTCTGAGGGTTGCTCCCCAATCGGCGCCCATTCCAGCCTGCATCGTCGAAAGGACTTCGGTTTATCGATAGATGGCAGTCTATCGACTATCACACTCCACATATTCCTAGTTATGCAGCCCTCTTCTTCTTCCTTGTTAACAACCGTCATCAGCTGCCCTTAGTGTGATTACCAAAGGTTCTTGGACCCACAATACTACAGTTGGCCTTGGTTCTTTTGAGAATGGGATGTACATTAACCGAAATGGGATAGCCTGGCCTGGCCTGGCCAATTCCTAGAGTCTTTAGATTTTTACAATGCTGTTGGCTTCTGCTGCACTGTTTTTCTTTAGCAGGGCTACTGCTAGGCGAATCTCATGCTGGTTAGGGGGCTTACTTTCTATATCTTCCTTCCCACTACCCTCCGGCTGGAAGGATTCACATGCCCTGAGACAGTCTGTTTTTTATCTGGTCTCACATATAGTTTGGGCGACTTCCACATGGCCCTAATACCAAAGAGAATTTTATCAACCAAAGTGATTGGACGACCACTCTAAGTCTGCTAAGTTGTGGATGGGTCTTTTCCCACCTTCCTAGGCACATCATTCGGTGTTTCCTGCAACGCTGATTCCTCTTCGCGATTGATTTTAGCTTGGCCAGTTTGATGTCCAGTAGTGTGCTACAGCTACATACATGGTTTGAACCAAAAACTGTGATCTTTGCCAGCGTTGGGTATTTTGCCACCGAGATGCTGTGACTATTCGATAGCTACTGTATTATCAAAAAGATCTCTGCCACTATTGCTACACCGCTGGCCGAGTCTCCTCGCTTAAACTGCTTAAGCTTGACATGTTCTTGGTGTTCAAAAGATTCCTGTGGGCTGGGTTCAATTTACCATCCACAACCATATTCTTGGTCTTGCTGGCTAAGTATCGCGCGGTTGATTTGCTTCAGCTTTATCATCTTAAAGTCTAGTAGCATCCTGTGGGTGAGCTAATTTTTCCATCCGCATGTTCTCTATCCATAATAGCAACTCTATGGCTTTGAGGACTCAGTTGCCCAGCTGGGCTCGCATATGGTTTGAACCAAAACGTGTGTGACCATAATGGTGAATATTTTGCTTCCTAGTTTGCTGTTGTTGTAGTCACATTCGCAGGTAGAGGTAGCGATTCTCGTCAGGTTCCTAAAGGTGAGCAAGCTCGTTCACGAAAAAATGATGACCATAGCTTATTTAAAGGCCCCAATAACTTGCCTTGTCATATTGAGCATCGTAGGCACATAAGATTTAAGCCAGAACCGATGCCGCCCATCCTCTCACTGATCTGTGGACGCTTCAGGCAGCTCCCAGCTAAGATTCTCATGATAATGTTGAACACCACACAAATCAGAGCTCAAGGTTCCTGCCTGTGTAGTGCTTCCTGCTATCCCGTGCCGGGGCTTCCTAGGTGGTTGGACCATGCAATAGCTTCCAGAATATCGAGGTGACTTCTGTCACTAAACCAGGCATAAAAATTTTTCAGATACGCACATAAATTCCTTTGTTCGCGGGCTTAGGAAAAACGAATAGAAGCACATGGACTGTGTAAACAACTTCGTGTGGTTTCGTAGAGGCAGCCGACTCTATTTCAAAGCTTTCTCATTTAGTTGATGTTTGATGATACTCACACAATCCCAGTTTGGTCTTTTCAACAGTCTTAGTATGTCCTCCACTGATTTGCTCTATTATTCAGCTGGTCTCGGAGACATTATGTTTGTTCGCGTACTTAATTGGCCAGCAGAAGAGAGCGGGAGAGTGCGCGGGAGCGATCAAAATTTGGACAGTTTGGTAATTGAGAGCTAGCAAAAATTCTACTGGAGGTTTTCTTCCCAGCAGCAATTTGCAGCATCGAACAGCTGTTTTAGAAAGACCAGCTGTTTAATGCAAATAAAAAAGCAAAAGAGAGCAAAGGCTGTGCTTACTCTGCTGCAAATTTTTACTGGAAAAGTACGAGAACAGACCTATGTCTCACCTTTTGGTTTAGGCGACATTCATGTGGAATTGTCTCTCCCAGACATCAGTTTGTCTTCTTTTTTTTTCGACGCTGAATGAGTCTCCTCACCTGTGATGTTTCTCTTCACATCTTCGCAGGTGGCTGTAGCGGCGTAATAGTTCTCGAAAGAGAGTCAGCCTGCCGAGAAATAAACAGTCCCACGAAGAGTGGCCTAGATTGCTTTCAGGCTGAATTTTTGATTTCACCATGGCTTTGATAGATTCCAGACCTATTTTCATTTACATCGACTGATGTTCGCACCACTGTGGCTGCTCTGCAGGCACTGATCTCAGCCAGTAGCTTTTTCAACCTTCTGCTCTTCTGCTTGGCCGTCTTCTTATTAGACAAAGCACTGGATGTCACAGCATTTGGATTCCAGCTAATTTAAAAAACTTGTTGAGTTCTTGACTGAGTTCTCCATTTCCATAACAACTCCAGAACGAATGGGCCATGTTTTCGCCTGTGCTGTGTCTAGGCTATATTACGATTTACAGTCAGACTTCCTTTTCCTTGCCTTGGCTGTTGTTGTTACCGCTGTAGCTCTTCTAGAAGCATTGACCGCAGCTGGTAGTACCTTTTCTACTTGTCAACCCATCTACCTGGCTTTTTCTTAGATAAAGAACCAGAAGCCGCTTTTTCGATTGCAGCACTATTTAGAAGCTGCGGTCTTCTTAAGGAAAATGAAGCGGAGTAGTCTCACTAACCGTTGGGCTGGTTTCTTATGTCTCAAAGAATTTTGCTGCAATTAATGAGCCACATGTTCTCCTTTGATCCTACCAATAGGAAAACCTCAAGCCCTTTGCAGGCATAATTCCATTTTCTGGCCTTTGCCTTTTGCGACGTCACCTGGCACCTGGCAGCCTGCTGGTTAATTACGGACCCCATTTGAGTTGGCGGAATTTCCGTCGCGGTTTCATGCATGCATCTCATGATTGCGATCATAGTGATGGACAAAGTAGCTGAAACACTCTTTGATCCTTAGGGCAATAACAACCAAAACTGTGTAGTTACAGACAATCTGGGAAGGTAACGAAGATAAAAACGCCTACTCTGAATGTGGCACAATCCTCATCATTTATGCTGGTCCATATCAGTGTAAGGGGTAGCGAAAGGACGGACTATATGCTGTAGGGGGCCAGGGGTCATGCCTCCATTGAATGAACTTTATGCACAACTATTAAAGGCCACGCAGTCCGAGTTAAGGGCATAGACGCTGCAGGAAGCACGACGGAAATCCGTATGTCTCGGTCCATAACAGGACGAGGCTTATATTAAGGACATTGAGTAAAGAGATCAGAGGCCGAATAACCGCATACGTGAACGAGTAAAATCGTTCGAGATCCTTCTATTGTGAATGATGCATTTCCTTATTAAACCAGAATTTTTGAAATTTAGGAAGGCGAACCTTTAAATCGATTATAGTCTTGAAAAAAAAAATGTAATTAGAATGTGTATAAAAGTGGTAGAACATACATTAAATACAAGATGAAATTGCATTCGATACGAAAGTGCGCTCGATCACGCATGCGATAATTCGGGCCCAGTATGGCTTTCGTTATTATTAAGGGGCATATAGTAATACAAGCACAATGCTGAATGAGTGTGGCAAGAGATACGAGTAGTCTGTATAGGGCACGGGTTCCTAAGACAATGAGATGTAGAAGCATCTTCTGTGGCCTGACGCCTGACTTTTGGGGATAACAGATTCTGACACTTAAATGCGCAATGTTACCAGACTTAAACTATTCAATATAAAGAAAAATTGCTATACAAAGCCTTTTGCTAATAAAATTTTTTTTTTTTAACTGAAATCATTTCTGGAAAATTTGCAGAATTGTAAAATTTTCGCAAGAAATATTCCTTTCATAATTTTCTACGAATAAGCAAGAACTGTAAAATTGTTTTTCTCAAAATTTATGTTTCCTGCCCTTCATTTTTGTGGATTTTTTTTTCAACCCTACTACTACAACTCCTACTCAAAGTGGTTTTTTTTTCACATTTTTTTTTTGCCTAATTTCTTTTGTAGTCTTTATTGTTTTTGCTATGGTTTATTATTATTTAAATATGTGTTCAGTTTTTAATTTTGCTTTTATGCAAAAAAAGAAAAAAAAAAAAATACAAACCATCAAAACTAGATCAACCTCCACCACACCACCACAACAACAAATGCGATACTACATTTGCAGTAAATTGTCAAACAAATTTGCAATGAAAGAAAGAAAGAAAAAATAAACGAAAATATACTAAACAAAAAAAAAAAAAAATTAAACACAATTTTTTGTTGAAATGTTTTTTTTTTAAGACAGTAAAATCGGAATTATGAAAGAACACTAAAGCCAAGAAAATTGGGATAGTCTAGCTTGGGGAGTTGCCAAGGTTCATATCCCAGAAAAACATTCAATGAAAAAAATCATCAAATGAAAAATCGAGTGCGCTTTCGAATCGAATGAAATTTCATCTCATATTTGATGGATGTTATACCACTTTTGTAAAAATTTTAATATATATTTTTTTTTTATAAATTATGAACCACTTAAACACTTGGTTTCTTAAATTTCAAAAATTCTCTTTGAATAAAGAAATGCATAATTCACAATAGAGATATTTCGAACGGTTTTACTTGTTCACGTATGCGGTAATTCGGCCCCTGATATAGAAATGCTTTCTTATTTTCGAAACTCAGAGATTTGGGCGAGCTATGCCGTTTTCGGGGTGAAATTTTAGTTAAAACACATTTTTCGATGTTTTGCCTGTTTTTAAAAACAAAGCAGTTTTCGTCGCATATAACCGTTTAATTGAGGCATGAACTGTACTTCGATATGCAAATCCGAAAATTTTTTGGATTATCGAAAGTCGATATTTTCAATAGGCAAAAGTAATGAGTTTGATTTAAAAAAAATTTTGTGATAGAAAAAGATTCCCCGTCATCTCTCGAAATGCGGAATGCCTTTACATTTTCGAAATTCTAAGTTTTGAGCGAGTTATGGAATTTTCGGAGTAAAATTTCTGTTTTTCACGAAAAACAGCAATTTTCGCATTTAACCGTTTAATTGAGGCATGAACTGTACTTCTCAATGCCAATCCAAATCCAACTGTAGTTCATATGGCAAAACCAGATAATAACACCCTTCTCAAATAGAAAGTTAGATTTCTAAAAAAATTTTAGATAGAAAATGGTTCCTCGTGATCTCACAAAATGTGGAGTCCCGTTACATTTTATGACATTTTCGGGGTAAAAATTTTGAAAAATTAGTTTTCAATTTTTTTGCCTTCTTTTGAATGAAGCCAGGCAGTTTTCGCATTTAACAATTTAATTTAACTGTACTTCGGAATGAAAATCTGAAAATTTGTTGAGTTATCGAACATCGAAATTTCCCGAAACGCGGAAAGCTTTAAAATTTTTGAAATTCAATGCTTTGCGCTGGTTATTGGACTTTCTAAGTTAATTTTTTTTTAATTAGGGCTTGAACTCTACTAGGAATGAAAATCCGAAAAATTTTGCATCATCGAAAATCGAAATTTTCAATGGGCTATACCCTTATCAAAAATTTCCGCAAAAATATTAAATGTTCGATTGCTACGAATTTTTGATTGAAAATGATTCGTCGTGATCTCCTGAAAAGCGGAATGCCTTTTTATTTTCGAAATTCGAAGTTTTAGGCGAGTTATAGCGTTTTCGGAGTAAACATTTTTCAAAAAATTAGTTTTCGATTTTTTTGCCTTTTTTTGAAAGCAGTTTTTGCATTTAACCCTCTAATTGAAACATGCACTGTGCCTCCGAATGCAAGTCCGAAAATTTTTTGTAAAATCGAAAATCGAAATTTTTAATATAGGCTTACCAAACAACTACGCAAAAAATTAAAAAATTTTTAAGTTATGATTTCGTGTGATCTGCCGAAATGCCTTTACATTATCGAAACTCGACGTTTTGGGCGAGTTATGGCATTTTCGGAGTAAAATTTTTGAAAAATAAATTTTCGTGTTTTTTGCCTTTTTTTCAATGAAAACAAAGCAGTTTTTGTTTTAAACTGTATAATTAAGGCATGAACTGTACTTCGGAATACATATCCGAAAAATTTTTTCAAATATCGAAAATCGAAATTTTCAATTGGGCCATACCCTTACCAAAAATGTCCGCAATTAATTGAAAACAAAACAGTTTTTGCATCTAACCTTATTATAATTAAAACATGCACTGTGCTTCCGTATGCGGATCCGAAAAATTTTTGAACTATCGAAAATCAAAATTTTCAATGGGCTAAAGATTTTCGCAAAAAATTCAAAGTTTGAGATTTATGAATTTTTTGATATAAAATGATTGCTAGTGATCTTTGGAAATGCAAAACGCCTTTATATTTTCCAAAATCGAAGTTTTGGGGGAGTAATGACATTTTCGGAGCAAGTACATTAGTACAAATATTTAAAATTTTCGAAATTCGAAATTTTGTGGGGAGTGATGACATGACATTTTCGGAATAAAAAATCCGAAAAATTGTGGATTAACGAAAATCAAAGATTTCAAAATAAATAATTGTATTTCTAAGAGTTTTTGATAGAAAATGATTCCGTGTGATCTCCCGAAATGCCTCGAAGTTTTGGCATTTTCGGAGTAAAATTTTTGAAAAATTAGTTTTCGAGTTTTTGTCTGTTTTTCAATGAAAACACAGCAGTTTTTAATTTAAACCGTACAATTGCGTCATGAATTGGACTTTGGAATGCAAATCCGAAAAATTTTTGGATAATCGAAAATTTAAATGCCTTAACATTTTCAAAATTCAAAGTTATGGGCGAGTTGTGGCATTTTTGGAGTAAGATTTCAATAAAAATATTCTTCTTATGTTTGCCCTTTTTTAAAGGAAAATAGAAAAAAATCTGTGCTGCGCACTTCTATGATTTATAGAAAATTATTGCTCGTGATGTGTAGAATCCAGATATGCTTTCAGATATTTGAAAGTCTATAATTTAAGGAAGTTCTTGAATTTTAGTGAATATTTGAATGAAAATTTTTAAATTTTGTTAAAAGGTTTTTCTGGGATTTTAACCTGGTTTTTGGCCATAAGCTATGAACTTCAACTTGGGAATAGGCTTGTCTTTCTCACAGGCAGCTTTGTCTTGGGTTGTACGGAAACAGCGGCTGAAGAGCTTTGGAGCTTTATTCTACATCAAAGGGAAGGGAATGACCTTAGTTTTTTTTTTTTTTTAATCTTAGAAGAATAAAAGCAGGATAGGACGCTATTGTTTTGTTTCAAGTGTTAAGAGGATAAAATATTTAGTTTTTCTTTATTTTTTGGTTCTAAAACACCTGAAACCCCAACATTGTAAAACTTTAATAAAAACGAAAATTGAGTACCTTGCAAAAAAACATATTTTAATATTTTTGCCAATATTTAGAAATCATTAAAACTTGCAAATAAAATCCCAAACATGTTCATATATAAGCGTGGGTATGTGTTTTTTTTTAAGATTTACCATTAGAATGCATTAAAAAAATATATTAAAATACTATTGACATAAAAAATAACTACAAAGGTAAGTTTTTGTAAGTTTTAGCAAGGAATACCTTTAATTTGCATGACATGCAAACTTGCCCATGGATATTCCATTAAGGAACCGGCTCAAATTTCTCACAAATCAACAAGTGCTGTCCGATGCAGGTTTCAGCTCATTGATAAGGGACCTCTCATTTATAGCCGAATCCGAACGGCTTATCGCAGAGCGACACCTCTTTAGGGAGAATTTTTTACATGGCAAAGTACCTCACAAATGTCGCCAGCATTAAGAGGGGATAACCACGGCAAAAAAATTTTCTAATGCTTCTGCCAGTATTCGAACCCAGCGTCATAGGCGGACATGCTTACCAGTGCGATACGATGGCATTCGTATTGCATGCCATATTCTTGGTGGGTTTACTTTCAGAACTCCCATGCTGTGGGTCCAAAGACACGAAAAGCAGAAATCCACTATATAATCTTGGATCGTTAGCCACAGAGCCCGAGTCGTCATCTGCATAGGAAAATAGAACAGGACTTTATTTAATTTTGGATTCCAGTCACTTGCGAAGTGATATTTTCAATTTACACACTCTATTTGAATACCGGGTTGTCACACGAAGACTTGTTCTTCCAATTCCACATTGAGATATGCTGACACAATATCAATGTGATTCACCAAATATCCCCTTTGGGCAGCTCAGCAAAGAATATTTGAAATGGCAGAAAACACTTTTATTACCATTGTTGTGAGAAGCTCTGGCCTACTAAACTTGCTTTAAATTTTACAACTTTGCCACTTTGATACATTTCGTCCCAAACACCCATTTACAGCCCACAACATTTTTGCTTATCTTGGAGCTCTTTCTTCATAGCCTAATTCCACATTTCGGCATCTTTTCTCTTGAAGTCCTTTGAAGTCTTCTTCGCCTTTCACAAAAGTATTTACCATCGCATTTACTGATTCCACCACACGAAGTTTTCTCGGACATCCCTTTTGTGTCTTCCCCTTCTTCGTTGCTGACCGTTCAAATTGAGGTGCCCGATTTTGACTTCTTATCGGCTCTGTTCTTTTCTTCTGCCCTGGCACTTTCCCATTTTTCTTTGTCCACAGAAACATCAACAAGAAACCAGTCGTCATTCTCCTACATTTCTCCATTCATAACAGTTGGTGTTTCTTTTGTCTGCTTAGAAAAACTGTCTTCGAAAAACTTGACGTAATTGCCTTGTACATACCCAACGAATGTAAGCCTTTATCCTTAGCTTGGTAAGTCCTGGACGTTTGTCTAAGGTCACTACCAAATATACGAAAAATCGCAAATGAAGGGGGAGCCACCGGAGTGCATAGGTTAGCATGCCCGCCTATCGTACCCAAACGGCCGGGTTCAAATCCTGCCGGCGACAGGAAACATTTTTCAGCGGTGGTTATCCCCTCACCAAATGCTGGCAACATTTGTGAATATTTCAGCCATGTACAACTTCTCAACAAAGACACGCCATTCGGACTCGGTATAAAACCGGAGGTCGCCTTATCATTGAGCTTAAATTTGAAACGGCCAGCACTCAATTTACATTGTGCAAAGTTAGTTTCCCACTAATTGCTGTCTAAAGAGGCTGTTTGGGAAACACTAAACCACAAAATGGCTACTGAAGAATTTTGCTACAGAGTCATAAGCTGTGAAAAAATTTGTCAACGCCGACTATATGAAAAATCCGCAATTACTTTTTGGGCCACCCAATATATTCTTGATCGTCGTAAAAATCTAAGACGATCTAGCCATGCCCATCCGTCTGTCCGTCTGTCTGTTGAAATCACGCTACAGTCTTTAAAAATAGAGATATTGAACCGAAACTTTGCACAGATTCTTTTTTTTGTCCATAAGCAGGTTAAGTTCGAAGATGGACTATATGGGACTATCTCTTGATATAGCCCCCATATAGACCAATCCACCAATTTAGGGGGCCAAAGGACAGTGAGTTGTGTTAGGCCTTTTGGCATCCTTCTTTAATTTGGCCCTGATCGGTCCAGGTTTGGATATAGCTGCCATATAGACCGATCTCTCGATTTAAGGTCTTGGACCCATAAAATGCGCACTTTTTTTCCGTTTTCGCCCAAAATTTGGGAAAGTGAGTTATGTTAGGCCCTTCGACATTCTTGTTGAATTTGGCTCAGATCGGTCCAGGATTGGATATAGCTGCCATATAGACCGATCTCTTGATTTAAGGTCTTAAGCCCATAAAAGGCGCACTTTTTTTTCCGATTTCGCCGAAATTTGGGAAAGTGAGTTGTGTTAGGCCTTTTGACATCCTTCTTTAATTTGGCCCTGATCGGTCCAGGTTTGGATATAGCTGCCATATAGACCGATCTCTCGATTTAAGGTCTTGGACCCATAAAATGCGCACTTTTTTCCGATTTCGCCCAAAATTTGGGAAAGTGAGTTATGTTAGGCCCTTCGACATTCTTGTTCAATTTGGCTCAGATCGGTACAGGTTTGGATATAACTGCCATATAGACCGATCACTCGATTTAAGGCCTTAAGCCCATATAAGGCGCACTTATTGTCCGATTTCGCCGAAATTCGGGAAAGTAAGTTGTGTTAGGCCACTCGATATCCTTCTTTAGTTTAGCCCAAATCGGTCCAGATTTGGATACAGCTGCCATATAGAGCGATCTCTTGATTTAAGGTCTTAAGCCCATAAAAGGCGCACTTTTTTTTCCGATTTCGCCGAAATTTGGGAAAGTGAGTTGTGTTAGGCCACTCGATATCCTTCTTTAGTTTGGCCCAAATCGGTACAGATTTGGATATAGCTGCCATAGAGACCGATCTCTAGATTTAGAGTCTTGTCCCCATAAAATACACATTTATAGTCCGATTTCGATGAAATTTTACACAGTGACTTATGTTATGCTTTTCGACATCAGTGTCCTATATGGTTGAAATTGGTCTATATATTGATATGGCTACCAAAAATACCAATATTTTGTTCTTCAAAATTGAACAATGACTTGTACTTATTAGACAACTCAATATCCGTGTCGATTTTGGTCCAAATCGGACCATATTTCCATATAACTGCTATGGGGGCATAAATTATGCATTTTCACTGGATTATGTCGAAAGGTGGTTTACATATATACCCGAGGTGGGGGGTATTCAAAGTTCGGCCCGACCGTCTTTTTACTTGTATTGCTTTTAAATATACAATAATTCTTACAAAACATGTTTTAACTTTGTAGTTTGCTTCTTTTTGTTAATTGTTAGTTGTGTTTTTAATAGTTTTTATGTTCACTCATTTCCTTTATTTCCTCTCTCTTACGTAAGAAATAAAAGAAAACGTCAAATTTCTAATCGTTGCATCTATAGGAAATCTATAGTCTATGGTTATAACAGACTAAGGCATATTAACCCAGATAGTGTATAGCAAACAGCTGAGTAAAATTTGTTCTCACGAAGTGCACTATCTGTCAACGAGTTTTGGTTGTGTGTGTGTGTGTGCATTATAGTTAAGAACCATACAAACACAATCAAGGAAAAATGGCGTGAACTGATAGCATGCTCAAAACCAGAGTTGCACTAAATAGTGATGGCAAAATCCTCATCATTTGGGTGCCGGGCCATAACGGAATAAGGAAGAACGAAAGGCCAGACGATTTGGCGGGGAAGGCCAGAAGACTGCCGTCAATAAACTGGGTTAACCCGAAGCCTTTCGGGTCGACGCTGTCCGAGTTATGGGCGTGGGCGACGATTGGCATGCAACCCTGTGGAACACCGAAACGATCGGTAGGACGTTGAAAATCCTATGGGGGATCCAGATCGTGAGAAGACGAGACTATTACTGAAAGGAAGTAAGAAAGAGGTCAGCATAGCTATTGCTATCATGACGGGACACAAAGGACTACGAGCTCACTTACGTCAAATCGGTGCGTCAAGTAATAGCATGTGTAGGGCATGCGGGGAAGATGATGATACGTTGGAGCACTTGGTTTCGCGTCCAACAGATATCGGCACTTAGGTTCGGACACAATACCAAACATGAACCAACTTAGGGGCGTGGTATGGAAAACAATTAAGGATTTTGTAATTAGCACGGAATTCCTAACTTAAATTTTCTTTTTCGAGGTTACTTTTTTGTAGTATTTAAAGCGCCGATTGCTGGATCATTAACATTGGCCAACTGGTCCTACTTGTTAAATTTGTCGTGTAATAGGCTCATGGTACAACTAAAAGGTAGCGTCAGTAGCACAACAACAACAATCTACCCCCAACGAAACTACCTTGAGTGGCAAATGCCATAAATTGAAATCTCAAAGTGGTTTCAGAAATAAACTTTGTTTTAAAACTTTTCTTTTACAAAAACACTGTTTTTTTTCATATGTGTAGAAAATCAGATCAGATAAAACAAAAGTATGTTTTAGAAAAATATCGCAGCTGTGATATCAAGTCTTTGACATTCCAATTTACTGCAAAATCAAAACTGTTGTTAAGTGGCTATAGCTTAGGAACATTTGAAAATCATTACATACATAGGTACTTTGTACCATTATCGCTTCTTAGATTTATTTTCAAAATATTGCCCTCTGTTTTACGGCATTTAATTAGAAAACTTTAAGGACATCACTTTTCTCTTTTTAAGAAATAAACAATAGAAAATCTAGAGGAATCATCGATAAACGATATAAATCGCTATTCAACTTCGCCATATACCCGCAGATATGGGCGTGCATATGTTCCAATGGTTTCGTGGTGAAGGTTTTGGAAATGGCTGCACAGTAATTGATCATGTGTGTTGGAAAACATTCTAGGTCTAAACCAGTACCATTTCTTTACTAGGCAGCTTTAACATATCTCTTATATTAAGGTGGCCATAGCTCTTATGCCGAATAATATTATCATTGTTTTATTTTGTCATCATCAATCTTTCCCTCCTATTAAGCTACACAACATATATAATATTCTTCGTTCGATTTTTGTAGTTGTTTTTTTCCCCTTGCCTTTTTCTCAAGTTAGCTTTTTGTTGGAATTTGCCTGTGAAAACATATTTTTCAGTCACGTAATGACTTTCGACACATCTTTGACATTCTGCCATTATTTTGATCTTGAGACGATTAAATGGGGGCAAAACATCCCGACGAGGTTTGTAAACTCATTCATTATAACTCTCATAAGAGAGAATAGGGTGACCAAATTCTACCATAATTCAAAAATCTTAATTTTTAATAATTACACAACTTAAAATGCTTATAGCTACTTAAATATTTGTCCCATTGATTGCAAGCATATATAAAAATTTTTAAAAAATTGAGTTTCCATTGCAGATTATTGTTCGTCTTTAGACCATTGTTTAAAGTTTTTATTCAATAATACCATTGCAAAAACATTTAAAAGTTAGCAAAAGTGTGTTGACTGGCTATCCGCGATCCCTATCGCAATTTCAATTTCGACCAAGAAATATCATCAGCCGACGATGTCAAATGGATCATGGTGCTTTACATACCATCCCAACTAGAGTAGGTTGTAGAGCATACATCTGGATTTGAGCTGGACTCTTTAAAACGACTTGATTCACAAGCGCAATAGAAAACATAAAATCTTACTTCACTTATTCATCCAACATCCAGCAACAAACGCAAACATCATTTGCAAAACTCTTTTGCTCTTCGCACGGCTATCGCCCAACGGTTGATGCTGCCAGTGCTGTTTTGTGTATAGGCAGTGATACCTACATCACTTGCGACGTGTCTTTTGTTTGGTTTGTATTGGGTTGCCCAAAAAGTAATTGCGGATTTTTCATATAGTCGGCGTTGACAAATTTTTTCACAGCTTGTGACTTTGTAATTGCATTCTTTCTTCTGTCAGTTATCAGCTGTTACTTTTAGCTTGCATTAGAAAAAAAGTGTAAAAAAAGTATATTTGATTAAAGTTCATTCTAAGTTTTATTAAAAATGCATTTACTTTCTTTTAAAAAATCCGCAATTACTTTTTGGGCAACCCAATATATTTGCGCTATTTTTTCGGTCTTAAAATCTTGTTGAGATTCCATTGCAGGATATTGTCCGGCCACAGACCATTGTTCAATGCTTTCTATTCAAGAAGAGCATAGCAAAAAAACATTTAAAAAAGCTAACAAAATTTGGAAATTTCAAAATAAAATAGATTTTCTTTAAAATAATTTTAAACCTTTTAAAATATTTTTCGAACTTTAAAATGCATGCAACTCCTTAAAAATGATTTCAGTCAATTTATGCGCAACAATACTTTCCCCATCAAAATATTTTATTTTTTTTAGATAACTAGTCAAAAAACCAAATTTTTGGTAAAAATTTTATTATTCTTAAAAAAAAAAGAGAATAAAAAAAGTTTGCTGCAAATTAAAAAATCCTTTTAACTCTTTATATATGCTTCAAATCGAGAAAAGAAGTTTCCTTATAATCCAAAAGATTGAATTTGTATGTGCTTGGCGCACCACACCGTTTAGAAGCTGTAAAAAAAAACTGTTGTTCTCTCAGCACTTTACGATATGCTTCTCACAGGTAATTTGCTTAGACCGGGCTATAAGTTTGGCTCTATTTTGGTTCAAACTACCAGTATTCTTGATGCAAGGGCACAATCCAACTTTTTAACTTGGCACTAGTCATTTAAGCAGCTCTTGCGACTATGGTCACTGCATAACTATGTTGAATTTCAACAAAATGCAAAACTCTTTTGCTTGGCCATTTCCTCTCCACTGAGAAGGTAAAAAGCTCCAAACACATGCAGATGCGCACATCACATCATTCCTTAGTTTACGTCTTGCCACTGGCCAAGCTAAATTTAGGGTACTCAAATGGATTGGGAAGATTAAAATGTTGTACTTTTATAACTTCTACAATACTTTGGTCATTGCAGTATTAAATCTTGTGTTTTTTTGTCACCAGAATTTCCAAATTCCTAATACATCAGATTCTGTTTACTGTCAGATACTGTTCAGTGTTTAAAATCCCTCCCAAGTATTTACACCTAGCACAACCTATTAAAAACTCTCACTATCCCCTGGACAGCCATCATTTCCATTCTAAAACCTAGTACTGACTTCATTCGCAGCAAAAATGCCATTAAATTCTTGCGGCATGCGACGGACTCTATTCTTTGCCATAGCACAAACAAAAGTCCAAAAACAGCACACAACAAAGACAACATCATTGAAACAGAGTTGATTGCAAGACAAATTTACCCAGGTAGTGTACAGCAAACAGCTGAGTACAATTTTTTCTCGCGGAGTGTGTGTGCTGCTATAGTTAAGAACCACAGCAGTCAAATGGCGCCAACTACTACCATATTCAAAATTAGAATTGCATTAATCACTGATTTTGACAGATAGTGCACTCGATTTTTTGTTGTTGGCCAACTGCTCCTACCTGTTAAATTTGTCTTGGTTGATTTCTTGAGCATTTAATTACATTGGCAATTAATTGAAGTTAAATTTGTATTGGTGCAGCGACATGTCGCTACTATTTTGCTTATAGAACTCAATACCACTTTACCCGAATGTGTGCGCATTTTCTTCGTCACGATTTTTTTAAATGCGTTTTGACAGTTGTTTTACATGTGCTAAATTTGACATGTCATAAGACACCTACGTTGCTGTAATAGAGATTTAAGGTGGAGTTACATGCCATGCGCGCGCCCTAAAAATGCAACTCTGCAAATAAATCCCACAAAACCGACGCGCAAAATTAGGAATTTTCAACTTTGACGGTTTGAACTCGGGCGTCAGTCATTCTGTGTTGTCATACGTGAAGTAGTGCTTTTAAGCGTCAAAGTAAAGAATTCTCAAAATTTTGCGCATCGCTTTTGTGGGCTTTATTTGAAGAGTTGCAATTTTATAGCGGGTAACACCACCTTCCGCAAAAGTTAAATAATTTTTTGAGGCTATAAAACACTACTTCACGTATGGTAACACAGAATTGCCCGTTGCTTTTGCGGGATTAGTTTGCAGAGTTGCATTTTTAATGCGCGCACTCCATCTTTAAGATGGATGCGCTGAAGTTAAAGAATTTTTAACTGTAACGCTTAAAAGCACTACTTCACGTATAGCATCAAAGAATACCGACGCGCAAAATTAGGAATTTTCAACTTCGACGGTTGAACTCGTGCGTCAGTCATTCTGTGTTGCCATATGTGAATTAGTGTTTTTAAGCGTCAAAGTAAAGAATTCTCAAAATTTTGCGCATCGCTTTTGTGGGCTTTATTTGAAGAGTTGCAATTTTATAGCGGGTAACACCACCTTCCGCAAAAGTCAAATAATTTTTTGAGGCTATAAAACACTACTTCACGTATGGTAACACAGAATTGCCCGTTGCTTTTGCGGGATTAGTTTGCAGAGTTGCATTTTTAATGCGCGCACTCCATCTTTAAGATGGATGCGCTGAAGTTAAAGAATTTTTAACTTTAACGCCTAAAAGCACTACTTCACGTATAGCATCAAAGAATGCATGGCGAAACAATTAAAGGTGGTCTCATTTGAACAACAGTCACAAATCATATGTGTGTTGGCAAAACGACGATCATCTTGATGGCAATATGGCGGATTGTATTGCCATAAAGATGATCGTCGTTTTGCTAACACACACAAAGAAATTTGTGTGCGTGTGCGTATACATGTGCATACATGAGCAGAGAAAATGCTAGAAAGAAGATAACAAAAAAAAAGAATGAAAACAAAAATCTGTCATCTTAATACCGTCAAACCTGGCCGGCTGCTAACAGCTGTTCGTGTGAGACCACATTTTTAAATCCGCCTTACAAAGAATGGTGCACCAATACAATCGTCAAACTTAAAAATGCTTTAACATATATGCCTCGCTTTTGTGGAGTTTGTTTGCAGAGTTGCATTTGTAATGTGTGCGCATAGTATGTAACTTCACCTTAAAGTGTACAGTTTTCCAAATTATTGCGAAAAACTTTAGCAAAATATAATTTTAAACTTAATTACATGAAATTGTTTGTAAAATTTTAGCCAAATCGAATAAGAATTGGGCCCTTTAGGAGTTCAAGAAGTAAAATAGGGAAATCGGTTTATAGCGGAGCTGTATCAGGCTTAAGACCATATTTGACACGTATGTTGGAGGTCATGGAAGAAGCCGTTGTACAAAATTTCAGCCAAATCGGATAATAATTAGGCCTTCTTGAAGCTCGAGAAATCAAGATCCAGCCAGATCGGTTTATATGGCAACTATATCAGGTTATAGACCGATTCGAACCATATTTGGCACAGTTATTGGAAGTCATAACAAAACCCCTCATGCAAAAATTCAGCGAAATCCGATAGGAATTGCGCCCTAGAGTAGGTAAAGGAGTACAGTTTCAAGATCGGTTTATACAGCTTAATCAAGTTATGGACCGATTTGAGCCATAATTGGCACGGTTTATACGACAGCTATATCGGGTTATGGACCGATTTAAACCATACTCGGCACAGTTATTGGAAGTCATAACAAAACACCTCATGCAAAATTTCAGCGAAATCGGATAGAAATTGCGCCCTCTAGTGGGTTAAAAAATCCCAGATTCAAGAGAGGTTTATATGACAGCTATATCAGGTTATGGACCAATTTAAACCATACTCGGCACAGTTATTGGAAGTCATAACAAAACACCTCATGCAAAATTCCAGCCAAATCGGATAGGAATTTCGCCCTCTAGTGGGTTAAAAAATCCCAGATTCAAGAGAGGTTTATATGGCAGCTATATCGGGTTATGAACCGATTTGAACCATATTTGGCACAGTTGTTGGAAGTCATAACAGAATACCTCATGCAAAATTTCAGCCAAATCGGATAAGAATTGCGACTCAAGGAGTCAAGATCCCAGATCGGTTTATATGGCAGCTGTAACAAAACATGGGCCGGTATGGCCCATTTACAATCCCAACCGACCTAGCTAATAAGAAGTATTTGTGCAAAATATCAAGGGGATAGCTTTACTCCTTCAAAAGTTAGTGTCTTTTCGACAGACAGACGGACGGATATGGCTAGATTGACTCAGAACATCCAGACGATCAAGAATATACACATAGCCCTTAAAGTCTGCGTTCACCTGACAAACTTTTATGATTGGTTCAAGAACACAAAATAAAATGATAAATCAAATCAACTCTTTTACATATATTTTTTCTTCATATTCCTAACATTAAAAAAACAAAAACAAAATTCTAAGTTTGGTTAAGCACTTTCACTCTAGAGCGATTTAAATAGGATAACAATTAAATATAAGCACCACAAAGTCTGCGTTCAGTAATTAAAAATAAACAAAAGAGTTATTTAAACACAAAATAAACACATTCCTAATATATGGTAGGATAGCCACGTTGTTTTAAGACTGCACTTAGTCTATTTGGCATGGAGTTTACCAACTTCTCTGTTTCCTCAGATGTTATTTTCGCTCATTCTGCCTGCATGACACTTCGTAACATCTCCTTGCTGGTTATAACGTGCTGACGAATTTTTTTCTCCAATAGATGCTCAATGGGGTTGAGATCTGGTGATTGGGGTGGTGTTTTAAGCTGCTTTGAAGTGTTATATAGAAGCCAAACAACCTCCTATGTATGCTTTGGATCGTTATCTTGTTGGAACCAAAATGTCATTGCTAACTCTAGTTTAGCAGCACTTGGTTTCAAATTTTTTTTCAAAATATTGAGATAATCCCATTTATCCATTTTGGACTCAATAATATACCAACACCATAACTCCACCACCACCGTGCTTCACCGTTCCAATTAAATTTTGTTGTTCCAGCTCAGTCCCGGACTTGCGCCGCACTATTTGCCGACCTTTAATGCCAAAAATACAGAATTTGCTCTCGTCGGAGAAAATAATTTGTTCCCAGAATTCAGGAGGCTTATTGGTAAAAGTATTAGCGAATGCAATCCGCTTTTGTCTGTTTATGGCTGAAATATACGGCTTTCTTCGAGCAACTCTTCCATGAAATCTAGCCCTATGTAATATTTTTCTGGCAGTTTTTCAACAATTTTGGTTGATGTTATTTATATGTTGGTTGATGTTGCTTGCCATATTAATCACTTTGCGCTCTTCTCTAACGGATAATTTTTTTGGACGCCCAGGCCGAGGCTTTGATGTTATAATGCCGGTTTCTTTGTAATTATTAATTACGCGCTGGACAGAAGAATACGTTCTTCCAACTGTTCCACCAATATTTCTAAAGCTTTGTCCTTCTTTCCACAATTTAATAATTATTTTTCTTTCAGATATGCATATTTCCTTTCCTTTAGTTTCCATGTTTCGAAATTTATTAATTTATTAATTTAAAAAAAAACACGTGCAACTATCACTTGTTATGATAATGAACTGAAACTGATCAAAAATAAGAACAAGCTTCATAAAAAGTAACGGTACTTTTGAAGTAAACAAAGTGAACGCAGACTTTTTGGTTGTCATAATTTCTTTTTATGATACAAAAGTACCGTTAGAACAAAAAAGCAAAAGCAAACTTGTATTTTTGTTTTCTAATTTAAGAAATATTAAGAAACAACATATACAACAAAACTTAACTTTATTTATTTTTTTTTGTTGTTTTTTAATCATTAAAAAAGAAATTGTCACATGAACGCAGACTTTATGGGCTATGTGTATATACTTTATGGTGTCTTAGACGAATATTTCGAGAAGTTAGAAACAGAATGACGAAATTAAATATACCCCCATCCTATGGTGGGGGGTATAAAAATAAGGAAAGTCTCTCTCTTTCTTTCGCTCTAAATACCAATGGCTGAACTGATTTGTTTAAAAATTTACTAATTTTTTAAACCTGGAAGAGAGTTTGTCTCTTAAGGCTAGTACTACGTTCTTTTTTACGAAAAAATTTGCGAAAATCGTTCTTTCGGTGGTTTGTCCAGGTTACCACATTTGAGTTTTTAGCCCAAAATGTTGCCATTTACATATAGAAAAATAATATGGCACCAAGCAATTTATCAGCTGTTTACGAACATGTGTACACCCGCACAAATGTGAGTGAGTGGGTCGTAATTAAATTCATATATGTTTTTGTAATTTCAACCAAAATCCACCCATTCGTAATTAATTTATAATGAAACACAAAACAATTTCAAAAGAGACAAATGCCAAATGTATTTGTAAAGATAATTAGATTTTGTAGTATTTTGACTGTTATAAGTTAAATAAGCACAACTTTCCAAAAGCCTTTGTCAGCATCTTCCACTTTTATCCAAATATTGTTGTTGTAATTGCAAGCGCAACACATTCTTTCACATTATTATTCGCACAGATTGATTGAGTTGCTTGTTGTGAGAGAAATATTAATTTTTCTCTTTCGAGTATATTTACATATGTATGTATATTAAAAAATTACTTTCTTATTTATGCATCCACAAACACCTTATTTTTTTCCAACCAGAGAAAATACATGTGAGCAACATCACTAACACTAACAAACACCCAGTTACAATTAGAAGTTTGACGATCGCATTTATTTTACGTAAGAAAATTACTTGTTGCACAGCGACAGTGGTTGTGCTTTCAATGGGCGTCCCGAAATGTAAATTTTGCCTAGATGAAAAAACAAGTTATGACGAAACGAACACATTTCGGCAAATTTTTCCGTTTTTTTTTTTTTTTTTTTTATATGGAGTTTCAACGCGAAAACCGAATATAGAACCGGCCTTTAGGGTTGGTATTCTACTCTAAAAATTTGTAATTGTTTCGCGAGCGAAATTTGACAGCAATCAAATGTTTTTGTTTTTATACCAAAACACGTTTCTTATCTGAACTTATTGTATTCTCCATTTAATTTATTTTTTCACAAAAAAAAAAAAAAAACTAATTATTGAAATGAAAATCAAAAATTATACCAGCAATGGTTTCCAGGGTTGCCACTGGAATTTTAGCCGTTTTTATACCCTCCACCATAAGATGGGGGGTATACTAATATTGTCATTCTGTTTGTAACTACTCGAAATATTCGTCTGAGACCCCATAAAGTATATATATTCTTGATCGTCGCGACATTTTATGTCGAACTAGCCATGTCCGTCTGTCCGTCCGTCCGTCCGTCCGTCCGTCCGTCTGTCTGTCGAAAGCACGCTAACTTCCGAAGGAGTAAAGCTAGCCGCTTGAAATTTTGCACAAATACTTCTTATTAGTGTAGGTCGGTTGGTATTGTAAATGGGTCATATCGGTCCATGTTTTGATATAGCTGCCATATAAACCGATCTTGGGTCTTGACTTCTTGAGCCTCTAGAGTGTGCAATTCTTGTCCGATTGGAATGAAATTTTGCACGACGTGTTTTGTTATAATATCCAACAACTGTGCTAAGTATGGTTTAAATCGGTCTATAAGCTGATATAACTGTCATATAAACCGATTTTGGGTCTTGACTTCTTAAGCCTCTAGAGGGCGCAATTCTTATCCGATTTGAATGAATTTTGGCACGACGTGTTTTGTTATGATATCCAATAACTGTGCCAAGTATGGTTCAAATCGGTTCATAACCTAATATAGCTGTCATATAATCCGATCTGGGATCTTGACTTCTTGAGCCTCTAGAGGTCGCAATTATTATCCGATTTGACTGAAATTTTGTACGACGGATCCTCTCATGACTATCAACATACGTATTTATGATGGTCTGAATCTGTCTATAGCCCGATACGGCTCCCATATAAATCGATCTCTCTATTTTACTTCTTCAGCCCCCAAAGGGCGCAATTCTTATTCGAATTGGCTGACATTTTACACAGGTCTCCAACATATAATTTAGTTGTGGTCCAAACCGGACCATATCTTGATATCGCTCTAATAGCAGAGCAAATCTTTTCTTATATCCTGTTTCGCCTACGAAGAGATGCCGGGAAAAGAACTCGACAAATGCGATCCATGGTGGAGGGTATATAAGATTCGGCCCGGCCGAACTTAGCACGCTTTTACTTGTTTTTTAATAAAAGCAGATTACTACATTTCCCCCGACGTTTGTTTTATATGGAGTTTGACGGCATTCCTCTCGAAAAGCTGAACAGAATACTCTGCTTTAGGGTTGGTATTCTAATCTACTTTGGAAATAGTTGCGGAAATTGTTAATTGTTCCGCGAGCGGAATTTGACAGCAATCAAATAATTTTGTTTCCACACTAAAACACGTTTTTATACCCTGCACCACCCCTGTGGTACAGGGTATTATAAAATTGTGCATTTGTTTGCAACGCTAAGAAGGATAAGTATACCGATGATAAGTATACCGATCGACTCAGAATCACTTTCTGATACGATTTAGCCATGTCCGTCTGTCCGTCTGTTAGTCCATGTATTCTTGTAATCAAAGTGCAGGTCGTATTTGTTGTCCGATTTTCACGAAATTTTGCACATGTCACTTTTTCGGCCCAAGGACAAACGCTATTGATTTTGCAAAAAAATCGGTTCAGATTAAGATATAGCTCCCATATATATATTTCATCCGACATGGACTTTTATGGCTGTAGAAGCCACAATTTTCGTCGGATCTTTACAAAATTTGGCATTGGGTATTTTATTTAAAGTCTACATATGTGTGCAAAATTTCATAAAAATCGGTTCAGATTTAGATATAGCTCCCATATATATCTTTCATCCGATATGGCTTTTTAAGGCTGTAGAAGCCACAATTTTCGTCCGATCTTTACAAAATTTGGCATTGGGTATTTTATTTGAAGTCTACATATGTGTGCAAAATTTCATAAAAATCGATTCAGATTTAGATATAGCTCTCATATATATGTATCGCTCGATTTGCACTTAAATGGCCGTAGTAGCTACAATTTTCAACCGATCTGCACAAAATTTGGCACGGACTGTTTTGTTACTGATCCTAATATATCTGGAAAATTTCATAAAAATCAGTTCAGATTTAGATATAGCTCCCATATATATCTTTCATCCGATTTGAACTATTAAAGCTGTAGAAGCCACAATTTTGGTCCGATCTTTACCAAATTTGGTGGTATGTGCAAAATTTCATAAAAATCGGTCCAGATTTAGATATAGCTCCCATATATATCTTTCAAGCGATTTGGCTTTTTAAGGCTATAGAAGCCACAATTTTGGTCCGATCTTTACAAAATTTTACTTGAGGTGCTTTATTTGACGTCTTCATATGTGTGTAAAATTTCATAAAAATAGGTTTAGATTTAGATATAGCTACCATATATATCGTTCATCCGATATGGCCTTTTAAGGCTGTAGAATCCACAATTTTCGCCCGATTTTACATGAGACGTTTAAATTGACGTTCCAATACGTGCGCAAAATTTTATTAAAATCACTCCTAATTTAGATATAGCTCCAATGTGTATATTTCATCCGATATGGACTTTTATGGCAGTAAAAACCACAATTTTGGTCACATCTTAATGACACAGGTTTCGATTTAACTCCCATATAATCTTTTATCCGATATGGCCTTTTAAAGATGTGGAAATCCAAATCTTTTCTCCTATGGAAGGAAAATTTTACAAGGTTCTAAATTGCTATTTCAATTGGTATCCAAATAAAGTCTGACAAGATTTCGAGATAAGTTCTACATATAAAAAGTACTACATGCACTAGGTGGTGTAGGGTATTATATAGTCGGCACCGCCCGACTTTTGCCTTTCCTTACTGGTATTATCTGCGTTTATTGCTTTGTCTGTTTAATTTATTTTCTAGCCCGTAAATAAAGGAAAACAAACCATCGAAACCAATAAAAAATTCAAAAATAATGACGGCAATGGTTTCAAGTGTTGCAACTTTAACTTTTTTTTGCCATTTTCCTCACTATAAACAAAGTACTACTTTTCCGCCTATTTTTAGGCGGACGCCGACGTTTTTTATATGGAGTTTGACAGCATTCCCCTCCAAAAGCTGAACAGAATACTCTGCTTGTTTCCCGACGAAATGAAAAAAACTCTACTTTCTGACGGCCGTATTCACAAAACTTTATAAACGCTTAAAATCGGTTTATTTGGCAGTTCTATAATGGAAATCTGTCAAATAAACCTTTTTCAAATCTACATAAAGTTTTATGAATACCTGTGTGAGTATTTGCAAAACACGTATTTATTTATTGAAAATATTTTCCTATAACACTAGCTATAAACTCAATTGTTATGCTAGGCAGACATAAACCCAAAACGACCCACAGCAACACCACCTGAACCATGCCACAACTCAGGCGATAAGCACCCCATGTAAGACAAGTGCTTATCATTCTGACCCATGCATACTTTCGATAATCACAAAATATCACCTGCACATAAAATGATCTACCTTAGGCATGCCTATCAGCGTTACTCATATGCGCCATCCACATTTTATTATGACTGCCCTGCGTGGGTATTCCAATCGTCTGCCCTTCAAAAAAACATACAAATGGAATTAATTACGGCCTAAAGGCCGGTACTACGTTCGGTTTTCCCCGATTACTTTTTTTAGATAATAGATTTGCAGGGAGAAAAAATTGTACTTCGCTGTTTGCGGAACACTACCTGTAAATGTATATATCTTGTGAATAAGGCCGTTAGTATTATAGCCTCAAACAATTTCATGCCACACATAAATCACAAAATCTCTGTTTGGAAACCAAAATAGACGGGTTTACGGGAGAGTGACGCCCTCATCCCTTCACCTATGGCATATGTTCCTGCTGCTGGTACTTCTAAAAGTTCGAAAGACTGGTTGCGTGCAAATAACTTCTGGAGTTAAACTTCTACTTCTGATCAGAGAAACTTTAAAAGACTTTTGGGATATTATTTGGGACAAAAGAGCCGCTTTTAACAATGCAAAATTCTAAAAAATTACTTAAAAATGCTTGTACCTCCTTAAATATTCATAGATTAGAAAAAATAAGTTCTCTCATGGTGCTGGATTTCTGAACGTATCAGTATATCCGGATTTCATATATGAGGAGAATTTTTCTTTGAGATTTTATCCCTTTGAGATGTTTTGTAGGTAGTACACGGAGACCACCGTGTCGCAGAGGTTGACATGTACGCCTATGACGCCGAATGTCTGGGTTCAAATCACGACATAAGCATTAGAAAATGTTTCAATTGTGGTTATTCCCTTACCTATACATGCTATATTTGTGGGGGTATCCTGCCATGTTAAAACTTCTCTACCAAGTGGTCTCGCTATGCATTTGAACTCGGAATAAAAAAATTAGGCTGCTTATCATTGAACTTAAACTTTAATGTGACTATACTCATTGACATGAGAGAAGTATCCCCTGTTCCTTAATGGAAAGTTCACGGGAAATTTGGTGTTTAGTAGCATGGACAGGAAATCGAAGGAAGCTGGGCTGTCTTCTTTGAACGTCTATTGAGGGATTTCCCGAGGTTTCCAGAACTCATGAAGAGGTGCCATGTTATATGGAGCGTTAACTGACCGTTTGAGCATTCATCCAGAGAGACTCAGGTGTGAATCTGAAATGGTGTTTAGTAGCATGGACAGGAAATCGAAGGAAGCTGGGCTGTCTTCTTTAAACGTCTATTGAGGGATTTCCCGAGGTTTCCAGAACTCATGAAGAGGTGCCATGTTATATGGAGCCTTAACTGACAGTTTGAGCATTCATCCAGAGAGATTCAGGTGTGAATCTAAAATGACATCCCTTCATTGAACACATGAAGTGATGTCATGTAGTATGGCGCCATTATTGATGTCGCGTTTTAAAAGACATAGCTACAATAGAACCGCTCTGGTTTTCCTAGTTAGATCACTTTTCTCGGTATCTTGCAACAAGTACAATAATGTTTGCATTGATCTTGGTGAGCAGTCCGTTCTGGTTAATTCTTTCCGGAAGACATATCTGATGAAAGTTTTCCTATTAAATGGGCTTCACTGTGCAGTGACCAAAAATTAACTTAAAAATGCTTGTAACTCCTTAAATCTGAGTCTTATCGAGATACGAAGTTCTTTCAGACTACATGTACAGATGTCCGGGATTTAAGCTAAGTTAATTTGAAGATAGGAAAAGCAAAAAATGTCCGAAGAAGCTTGCGGTCGTGATTTTTCGAGTACAAGGGAATACAGGTCTGTGGTCACTGTGGGACAAACAAAGCGATGTCATGTGTTAATAGCTACACATAGTGTGGGTAATCATCCAGAGAGACTAAGGTATGAGTTCTGTGGTAGTTATGGGATACATGAATTGTGTTTAAGGTAGAACACTAATTTCAGGACCTGTAATCAAGCACAATGCAAGCTGGGTAGATTTCGATTACTTTGTGGAAACGTTTTTTTTCCAAAATGTACTTAATAATCATGCCATTGCCGTTTTATTTTCTTCCGAAAGTCATACCGACTGAGATTATAGCTCTTAGATAAGCTTCACTAAGCAGTGATATGACTATGGTGGTATGAATCCCTTCATCTATGTCGTCTGTACCTGTTGCTCATTCTAGAAAGACTGGCTACTTTCATTACAGCAAGAAACTTCTGTTTCTTCTCATTTTATTTCTCTTTCGAAACGAGCTTAATGATCAAAGAGTTATTGCAAGTAAGGCCAGACGATATCACAACACCGATCATAGTACGACGCATTCCGATTCTTGCTTAAGGAAGTCTCATCGGTTACTTTTAGATTTGGCCCGTACGTTGGTAGGTTGTACTTATATCGAATTCATTGCGAAAACGCATTTATGATATAAGTACGATACTAATCAAGCTCGATTAGCCCAGTCTGCTGGCTGTTCTTTTTCCAATGCATGTGTTTGTGTGTTATAGTGATAGAGATCTTGTCAACGGAACTAAAACGACTTTCATGGTATACACATGTGTCAATGCATCTTTCGGAAGTTCTGTCAATAGTCTCGGACGCTAGACAACGGCAACGGCTTTTGCTGCTGCTCCGAGTGTCCTGGTTCAAATTCCGGCCAAGCTCCGCCGAATTTTATTTTTCAAGTTTTTTGCCTGTTGAGGTCAAGATCATTTTTATTTAATATTTCTCATTTAATTTCTCTTTCGAGACGAGCTTAATGATCGAAGAGTTTTTGCAATGGAAACGTGAATCACAACGCCAACCATAGTATGAGGCGTTTCAACTCTTGGTGAAGGAAGTCTCATCGGATACTTTAAGGTGTGAAGGCTTCAAGGACCGTACGTTTGTTCTGTTCGCAAACATATCTTTAAAAGTTTTTGATTAGTCATGCTAACACAACAAGATACTATCTTATAAATAATAGTTGTGTTGGCTTCCATAGCCAATATTATATATTGGGTTGCCCAAAAAGTAATTGCGGATTTTTCATATAGTCGGCGTTGACAAATTTTTTCACAGCTTGTGACTCTGTAATTGCATTCTTTCTTCTGTCAGTTATCAGCTGTTACTTTTAGCTTGCTTTAGAAAAAAAGTGTAAAAAAAGTATATTTGATTAAAGTTCATTCTAAGTTTTATTAAAAATGCATTTACTTTCTTTTAAAAAATCTGCAATTACTTTTTGGGCAACCCAATAGATGTCATAGCAGAACACTACATGCAAAATTTCAGCCAAATCAGACAAAAATTGCGGCTTCCAGGGGCACAAGAAGTCAAATCAGGAACTCGGTCAACATCGGAGTTATATCTAAATCTAAACCGATATGGCCCATTTGCAATCCCCAGCAACCTACATTGATATTAAGTATCTGTGCAAAATTTCAAGCGACAGACGGACGGACATGGCTAGATCGACTCAAAGCGTCGAGACGATCACGAATATATAAACTTTATGGAGTCTTAGACGAATATTTCGAGGTATTACAAACGGAATGACTAGATTAGTATACATTATTAAGTTTTGGACACCCTAGGATATATATGTAAACACCCTTTCGTCACAATCCGGTGAAATCTGGATAACTTATGCACTCAAATTCGGCACGGACATTGAGTCATTGTTCATATTTGTTGACCAAAATATTGGTCTTTTTGCCAGCTATATCCAAATATAAACCGATCCGAACCATATAGGACACGGATATCAAAAAGTCTAACATAAGTCACGGAGTCAAATCTCAACGAAATCGAATAATAAATGCGCTTTTTATAGGGCCAAAACTTTAAATCGAGATATCGTTCTATATGGCACCTATAACCAAAACTCGACCGATATGGACTAAATTAAACAAGAATATAATAAACACCCTATTTTATTACAACTCGGCTACTATATCCGTAGTTATATCTTAATAGTGGCTGGTCTCGATCATATTTTATTCAGGTCCCGAGAACTCATATACAAGTAACATTTTCAGAAAATAGTTCTGATTTTTATGGGGTTAAAATCCTAAATTGGAAGATCGGTCTATATGGCCGCTATATGACTCATATTTTGGTCGGATATCGGAAGGCTTAAAACAACTCACTTCTTCAAATTTCGGCGAAATCGGGCAATAAATAAAGCTTTTATGGGCTTAAGACCTTTTATAGGCAGATGAGTCTATATGGCAGCTATTGTATATCTAAATATAGTCCGATCTGAATTATATTTGCCATCAGATGTCAGGAGGCCTAAGGCTACCCACCGTTTAAAATTTCAGCGAAATCGGATATAAAATAAAGCAGCGGATGTGGAATGATGTAGAAAGACGGACTGTTCACAGGATTCGTAGCATTCCATATATTTTGGCAATAGTCTTTTTTATATGGTTGAACCAAGTTTGGTTAAGTAAGGTAAGAGTGGCAGTCCTTTACAGACACACTTAAAAAATTGAAGTCCATTGTGCTACGACAGTAGTGACACACCAAGACCTCTAATGGGAATCGAACCCACCACCCCCGCACTGGTAATCCGAGCACGCCACCAACCTGGATACCGGGGCGCCTTTGGACCAAGGTAATGTGAAATTGAATGTTGAACCCAAATTGCAGTATCAACACGATATGTATTGCTGTGTAACGAAGTTTCACACTTAGACAGATATTTTGCATCTATAAATAACGACATTTGGACAAAAAATGCGAGCTAGCTTAGCCTCATTTCGAAATGTATACCAATGGATGGATCAGGTAGCTTCTTAGCAGTAATATTCCACAAATTAAAATCATCTCTTCCAACAAAATTAAAAAAAAAAAAATCTAAAAAATGTCTAAAGTAATCAAAACAAGTAACAGGTAACTATAAAAACTACAAAAATTTTTTTCAGCAGACTTGTGTACTCCTAACAGCAGATTTTATTACTTGAAATAGCAGTAAGAAATGTTTGTTACTGCAACAGCCCTATGTTTGCTGAAACCGCAGTAAAGTCAGCTTTCCCATTTTCAGCAGGCAAAAACTGCTGTTTTAGCAAACATTTTTGCTGTTTTGAATAACAAATTTGGTTGAGTGTATTTTTTCTCTAACATCCCCTTCATAATTAAGCAGCAGTCATTTTCAGCAAACAGTAGACTTTTCAGCAGTCAGCCTGCTGATCAGAAACTGCAGAACTTCTGCATTAATAGCAACAAAATTAACTACGAATATTAAACAGACAGTGTTTGGGCAAGATTTTTTCTATGAGGGTAGACAGTGAGATGTGTGCATCTCTTATTTTAGCACCGGTATATAGCTATACATCGTCCGCGTACATTTGTGTTTTGCGGTTTACTAGAACTTCTGGAAGATCATTTATATAGCATGTCAAATGCTTTTCTCTACACTCAGAGAAATAAGTCTGCTGATATCACCAAACACTGTTTGCTGATGTTAAAATAAAAATGTTAAACTTTTGAATGAATTCATATAAAATTTTTGAACTTCTTAACAACAATTGAGGCGTTTGCTATACATCAATAAAAAAAAATTACCAATATAATTTCCCAAAAGCATAAATATAATAGTAATAGTGATTTTGTCTGCTGTTATTTGAATTCGTTAAAAAATTAGCAAATTGTAGAAAATAGGAAAAAAATATTTTATATGCTTGTAAAGTTGAAAGATAAGATGAAATATAAATTTTTTTAAAATATTTATGACATTTTTGAACTGTTTCAACTTTTTACCATTTGCTGATATAGCAAACAATTACTGTTGTCCCATTTTCAGCAGACTTTTTGCTGTTACAGCAAACATTTTTAGTGTTTTTACTAACAAATTTCTCTGAGTGTAATATTAGCAGTAATGATAACATTTTATCATTAATGTTAATTCAGCGGCATAGGCAGACGTGGTTATATGGTGACCTCCAAACCAGTGGTGCATGATACAACTAAGATGTAGCATTATTAAATCCCGTTTACACTGCTCTTTAAATCTGGTTTTAATGACTCAATCATGTTTTCCTTTATTAAATCAGCTGACGAGAGCCCTAAATCCGCATTTAATGAGCAGTGTAAACGGGGTTTTAGCACAACAATAAAAATCTACCCCAACAAAATTACCTTGATTGGCAAATGCCGTAAATGCAAATGTCAAAGTGGTTTTTATAAATAAACGTTGTTTTACTTGTGGAGTTGCATTTTTCAACGTGCTCATTCCGTTTAGGCTTTAACGTGTCAAAGTTGAAAATTTTCAACTTTTCTGCATTGCTTTTGTGGGATTTGTGAGCTGAGTTGCAGTTTTGCAACGCCACGCTCAAAAATATAGCTCAAGGTTCATATTTCTTGCAGATTTAAATAAATTGTTGAGCAATCATCTTTCGACATGCAATTTTGCGCATGAACATTCTATTAAGGAACAGGGGCAAACTTCTCATATATCAATGAGTCCAGTCCGAAGATGATTAGGAGCCTCCCTTTTGTAGCCGAGTCCGAGGATTTGAACCCAGGCGTTTAGCGTCATAGGCGGACATGCAAACCTCTGTGCAATGATGGTCTCGTTATGATTCGATAATAATTTAAAATAATGAAAGTAACTTAAAATGCTTGTAACTCCTGAAATATCTATCCAGTTGTCGTATCTAATGGCAGTTTTACCTTTAAGGTTTAGTCCTTTTAAGGTATTCTAAATGTAAAAATTGGGTTGCCCAAAAAGTAATTGCGGATTTTTTAAAAGAAAGTAAATGCATTTAAAAAAAAAAAAACTTAGAATGAACTTTAATCAAATATTCTTCTTTTACACTTTTTTTCTAAAGCAAGCTAAAAGTAACAGCTGATAACTGACAGAAGAAAGAATGCAATTACAGAGTCACAAGCTGTGAACAAATTTGTCAACGCCGACTATATGAAAAATCCGCAATTACTTTTTGGGCAACCCAATATATACTTTTGCAGGTTAGACAAACGTCTTTGTATCGTTTTTTGGCCTTTAAATATGCCTGTCCATCTGATTCCGATGACGTTTTACGAAATTTTGATTTTTTTCTTTTTTGCCCAGTAACATCCATCATTTAACCACACTCTAAAAACCCTTTAATGCAACCTCACATTTTAAGTTAAGCATAGAAATCATAAAACCTCACATACTCACTATTATATTTGGACATTAAAAAAAAAGTAAACATGAAACCATTTCAGGATCGCACCCTTAAAGGAATCTTAATGTTAAGTGTATCCAAATACCACATCACAATATTAGAAAAAAAAGAAATTATATATATATACATCAGATCTATATATAAAACAATATTTACAAAAACAAAGAAAAAAAACACTTAAACAATTTCAACAAAAGTTTAACAACTAATTTAAGAAAACTTCAAAAGTAATGGAAATCCAACTTATTTTGTGTTCATTTTGAAACCAAACAAAAAACAAATATCAAATGTATAAATGTATGTAATTAATCTTAACACAAACAACAGTAAAAAAAAAAAAAAAAAATACAATTAAATGTAAATTCTTTAGAATAAAGATGATATATACATATATATTTAAAATACAAATAAAAAGGAGCTATTTTTTTCTCTTTTCAAAATAAACTTTAATTAGACGAATGATACCTAATTGTTTTTATCTTTCTTTTTTTTTTTGTGACAAATTTTGGAAATGATATATACATATATATTTAAAATACAAATAAAAAGGAGCTATTTTTTTCTCTTTTCAAAATAAACTTTAATTAGACGAATGATACCTAATTGTTTTTATCTTTCTTTTTTTTTTTGTGACAAATTTTGGAAATCCGAAAAACTCCAGCTGGAAATGCGAGAAGAAACTTGCCTTCCTAAAAAAAAAACTTAATTTAAATGTCAAAAAGAAACGCCACCCAAGTTACACACCATTTAAATGGTCAGATATGTTATATACAAGAGGAAACCCCATTTAGCCTGTACATTTGAAAAGAGTCGAGTACAAACTCCAGACCTGTATGTAAAAAATTGAACCCTGAACAAAGCAATTCATTATATAACCATTTTTTTTTGCTGATGCTGTATAACAAAACAAAACATAATTGTTGACAATTCTGGAGAAGATCATTAAATTTTACAATTTTCGTTCTCGACGAGCTCAATGATCGGAGATGCAAATGGAAAAGGAAAGCCAAAGATAGCAACACACACCAACCACTATGGGAAAGACGCAGAGACCATTCAAATCATCATCTTGTGGATAGACTAGCTGACCCGGGCCCGCTCCGCTGCGCCTTCTTTTACTTTACATGGAACAAAAGTTTCCTTGGAATACTTATTTTCGACAATTAAAGAGCTTTTAGTGAAATACCATGGTACGAAAATATTGTAGTATATCGCTTGGCTAAAAAGTTAAACAATATAAGTGCCTTTATCTGAATCCCATATGATCTTTATTGGTCAACGAATTTAAGTTTCGATGTAAGGTGTACTCCATTCTTAAAATACTTTATTTCAGCCCGATATTCTCAAGTTGTCTTATTTAGGGGTAATTACGGGGGTGAGGTTGTCCCCAAGATACTTGGTTCTGGAAAAATATCAGCATCGTGGTCTTCTTTCAAATCCCCTCAAATTGGTTTTGAGGGGAGTTTACAGGATGAGGCGTCCCCCAAACACATGACCCCAAAATAGGTTATCAAATTCGTTTTCTAATCTCATATACCTTTCATTTGAGCCACATATTGGCATGGTCGAAAAATGTTTACCCTTTGGGGGTTGTTTTGGTAGAGGGGTGATGCCCTAAATATATGGTCCTTCATTTGTATATCAAATTTGTATTCTACTCCCAATTCACTTTATTTGAGCCCCATATTGCGTTGGTCAGTAAAAAATTGCTGTTTGTGGGGTATTTTGGGAATGGGGTAGACCCCCAGAAAATTGGTCTCGAAAGTGGGTATCAATTCTTGCTCTACCCCCCAATAGCTTTCATTTAAACTCCACATTGACATGGTCGGTAAATATGCACGATTTAGGGGTGTTTTGTGTGTTGGGATGGTCCCCCAAACACTAAGCCCGGAAAATATATCAGCAACGTGCTTTATTCTCATATATCTAAATATTATTTAATTGAACCCCATATTGCCATTGTCCTCAAAATTGGATTCGCTTACTAATCTCATTTAAACTCTTTATTGCAAAATTCAGCAAATATTTCCGGTTTGGGGGCATTGGCCCTAAAAACTATATACAATATTTAGTTCCACTCTCTTTAGGACCCAAATTGTCTTGGTGAGAATATACGTCCTATTTGGTGGTTGTTATGGTGGGACGTCCGCTAGACAGTTATCAGATACGGGGTCTACTCCCACTTCCCTTTATTTGAGCCCCATATTTCCATAGTCGGCAAACATGACCGGCTTGGGGGGTGTTTTGGGGGATGGGCGGCCAATCCGTGATTTGGCTTGAAAATATATATTGGTTCCACTTTAAAAACCCTCTTATTAGAGCCTCATATTGCAATAGTCAGAAAATACTTACTATTTGGGTGGTGTTGTGGGGGTGGCGTGGCCCCATAGACACTTTTCCCGAATATTGATATCAAAGTCATGCTTTACTCCCAAAGACCTTTCATTTGAGCCCCATATAGCTATGGTCGTAAATTTGTCCCCATGGGGGGATGTTTTCGGTGAGAGAGGGAACACTTGGTCCCATATTTGGATATCAGATTCGTATTCTACATTTAAATACCTTTTATTTAAGCCCCATATTCCCATGGTCAGTAAATAAGTCCAGTTTGGGGGGTGTTTTGGGGAAGGGGTGGACCCCCAGAAACGTGGCCCCACATTTGGATATCCGATTCGTATTCTACTAGCAAATACCTTTCATTTGAGTCCCATATTGCCATGGTCGGTAAATATGTCCGATTTAGGGGTGTTTTGGGATGGTCCCCCTAACACTTGGTCCGATAATTGAATATCAGATACGTTTTCTTATCCTAAATACCTTTCATTTGAGTCCCATATTGTCGTGATTGCTCTAAATATATGTTTGGTAGGTTTTAGGGTGGGGCAGCCCCCCTAGGTACCCCATCCGAAATTTGGATACAAAATTTTTGTTTTTAGGGTACTATATGAGAGCACTCAAAATTTCGCACTACCCATCTCCGAGATCTGGCGTTTCTGAAAATTAGGGTAAGGGGGAGGGTCCGCCCCCCTTCAGATATCAAAAAATGTAGTATCCTATTTTCACCACGGGGTCATTATGCACCATCTGTGAAAATTTCAAGAAAATCGGTTCACCCATCTCCGAGATCTGGCGTTTCTGAAAATTAGGGTAAGGGGGAGGCTAAATAAAGCTTTTATGAGCTTCAGACCCTTAATTGGCACATCGGTCTATATGACAGCTATACCTACCATATTTGGTCCGATCTTTACCATATATGGGTCGGATGGCGAGTGCACTACTTACTACTTACAGTTTCAAATTTCAGCGAAAACGGTTAAAACATAAAACTTTTATTCACTTCAGACCCTTTATCGGGATATCGGTCTGTATGGCAGCTATATCTAAATATAGTCCGATCCAAACCGTGTTTAGGACGGATGTCGGGAGAACTAAGACTACCCACTGTTTCAAATTTCAGCGAAATTCGGGTAATAAATATGGGCTTCAGACCCTTTATCGGCAGATCGGTCTATACGGTTGCTACATCCAAAATATAGCCCGACCTGATCCACATTTGGGTCCTATGTTAGGAGTGGCAAAACTACTCAATGTTTCAAATTTCAGCGAAATCGGTTTAAAAATAAAGCTTTTATGGGCTTTAGACCCTTTCTCTGGAAATCGGTCTATATGGCAGCTATACCTAAATAAAGTCCGATTTGATCCATATTTAAGGTAGATATCAGGATGCTTAAGAAAACCCTCTGCTTCAAATTTCAGCGAAATCGGTTAAAAAATAAAGCATTTATGGGCTTCATACCCTTAATCGGGAGATCGGCAGCTATAACTTAATATAGTCCGTTCTGAACCATATTCGGGTCCTATGTTAGGAGGCGTAAAACTACTCAATGTTTCAAATTTCGGCGAAATCGGTTAAAAATAAAGCTTTTAAGGGCTTTAGACCCTTTATCTGGAGATCGGTCTATATGGCAGCTATACCTAAATATAGTCCGATTTGATCCATATTTAAGGCAGATATCAGGAGGCTTAAGAAAACTCTCTGTTTCAAATTTCAACGAAATCGGTTAAAAAATAAAGCTTTTATGGGCTTCAGACCCTTAATCGGTAGATCGGCAGCTATAACTAAATATAGTCCGGTCTGAACCATATTTGGGTCCTATGTTAGGCAACCTGTAGGCAACCTTCAGTCTGTCAGCATGTTTTCCGATTAGACGGTGGCCTGTCATGACGGACACAACGACTGAGACGTCTGTTAAATCGGTTAAAAAATAAAGCTTTTATGGGCTTCAAACCCTTAATCGGTAGATCGGCAGCTATAACTAAATATAGTCCGGTCTGAACCATATTTGGGTCCTATGTTAGGCAACCTGAAGGCAACCTTCAGTCTGTCAGCATGTTTTCCGATTAGACGGTGACCTGTCATGACGGACACAACGACTGAGACGTCTGTTCCAGCCAATGTCAGCAAAGCGGTAGGCCTGTTCAAGTCTAGATAAGGCCACATAGTTTTGGAATGCTCACAGCCCCCTCTTTGTGACCATCTATCATTCGTTGTCCTTCAGGTCTGCTTGAAAACTTAGAATATATGTCGCTAGAGCCATATCCACAGATTCCAGTATCCCTGAAATGTGTAGGGTAGTTCCTAGTTTCGCAAGCTCGTCCGCTTTACAATTCCCTGGGACATCTCTGTGGACCGGCACCCAGAACAGGTGAATTTTGAACTGTTCAGCTATCTCGTGGAGAGATCTGCTACAGTCGAGGGATTTAATGGCTGCCTTGCTGTCTGAGAAGATATTTATGCCAATCGTTGTTATCACATTATATCATAGCCATTTCACCACTCCGCTTGATACACACTGCAGTGATCGGGTAACCATTTCGATATGACCAGTTGTAGATCTTTGGAGTACACCTCAAAGCCCACCTGGTCGTTTAGTTTGGAATCATTCTTATGGAAGTCTCTGTAACTTCTGTTACCAGGGATATCGTAGTTCCAATCGGTTCTATCAGAAATAGTGCTACAGTTATTTTTATCAAAAAGCGGTTCAGGTATCGTGTAATCCACACTGCCCGGAACATCGGATATAGTATCAAGGACAACACAGTGTTTAGCAGCCGCCACATGACCAATGAGAAAGCTCCCTTAACCTCACTACAGTGGTGGCTGTAATTTGTCTAGCCACAATGTCCAGAGGCATAAGATGTAGCATTAAATTCAGTGCATCAGATAGAGTCGTCCTCAGTGCGGCTGTGATGCACAAACAAGCCATCCTTTGGATCCGGTTAAGTATTGAGCAGTAGGTGGACTTTTGAAGCGCCGTCCAGCAGACCACTACACCATAAACCATTATAAGTCAGACAACTGCAGTATATACCCAATACATGACACGCGGTCTAAACCCCCAAATTTTGCCAATGGCTCCCTTGCAGGTTTATAGGGCAAGAGTTGCCTTTCTTGCCCTTTCAAAAATTTTGGATTTGAAGTTCAATTTCCTGTCCAGTAAAACACCCAGGTATTTTGCGCTTTCTGTAAATGGAACATTCTCTCCTCCCAAGGAGACAGGCTCCACTGTAGGCAACTTGTATCTCCTGCTGAAAATAACTTCTTCTATCTTGCTCGGATTTGTACCTTTCGGTAGCCCACTTTGCTATTGCAGGTAGAGCTTTCCCATAACCGCAATTGCCACGTCATCAGCATGCGTGACAACTTTTACACCTTTTTCTTCCAGAGAAAATAATATATTGTTAATGGCTATATTCCAAAGTAGGGGAGACAGTACACCTCCTCGAGGTGTTCCTTTGCTGGCCCATCTTTTTAGATCCACAGATCCCAAGGCTGCCGTAATGCATCTTTTAGTTAGAAAGTTATTAATAAACTTTCTTACGGTGGAGTTGGTGCTAGAAACTCCAATTCCATCATGATTGACGTCGGTTTTACATCTTCGAAAGCACCTTCAATGTCAAGAAATGCCATCATTGTATATTCCTTGACAGCGAGAGAAACCTCTATGTAGCCGACTAGGTCGTGAAGGGCTGTTTCAGTGGATTTGCCTTTACTATATGCATGCTGCGCTGCCGCGATAGGCCATGTCCAGGGATCTTTGCCCTCTCAAGAGTCTTCAGCATAAAGGATGGCAGACTAATAGGACGAAAACCTTTCGCCTTCGTGTGGTAGGGTTTTCCTGCTTTCGGAATGAAGATGACCTTCGTGTCTCTCCATCCCACAGGTATATATGACATTCTGATACAAGCAGAGTATATCTCCCTTAGCCAGGTAACCAGTCAATCAGACACACCTTGTAATTCAACCGATGATACATCATAAGGCCCTGGCGACTTAAAGGCTCAGACACAATTTTCCTAATGGCCTCCGACGAATGCATATCAGTGACAACCTCTTCTGGCGCCACGTTGTCCGTTGGAGAATTTTCCGGGAAATGTGTATCAACGAGTAGTTCTAGTGTTTCCTCACTAGACATTGTCCACACATTCTCTGACTTCTGAATATACCCCACCGTAAAAGGTCTCGAGAACAGAATACTTAGCCTAGAAGCCTCAGATGTATCCTTCACGAAGCTGCAGAATTCTATCAGGATTTGTTCTGAGCCTTTCTAAGCTCGCCCTTATATTTTCTTAGTTCAGCCTTACAGATGTCCCAATCGTATGGTGCTCTTGTGGCTTTTGCTCTGTTGAAGAGTTCTCTGCAGTCCTTCCTTAGAACAACGAGCTCTGGGCGGTCGCTGTTTGCCCCTTGGTTTGGCACTAGGGCATGCTGACACAAGCGAGTCATTCAGGGCCTTCGTGATCCGCCTGACCACTATGTCTATATCCTCAGTAGTTTCCACTTCCTTTTCTAGTCTAGAAGGGATAGAAGTGCAGAAATTGTGCCGAAATGCATCCCAATCCGCCTTTCTTCTGTTTAGCAGAGGGACCACTTCTGCAGTATTTTCTCCAATATATTCCAGTCGCATATTCTTCCACATATATGTTCCGATACAAAGGTAATATCTAGTACCTCCTGCCTGTTCCTGGTAATAAAGGTCGGTTTATCCCCTTTATAACAAATGACCAGATTGCAACTTATAATATATTCGGATGTCATCCCTTTCGTTGACATCCGAACTTCCCCATATCTGGTGATGTGCATTAGCATCACTTCCTACAATGAGGCCCTTCTTCACTGCAGAAGCTGCTTCAACCAGCGAAGGCGGCATCTCTGATTCATGTGTCATATATAGGGAAGCCAGCCAGTAATGAGACTTGTTTATTTCATGGTTGGCTACTACTAAATCTTCAGCGCTTAGCGACGGAAGAACAAAAACATTTAGACTACTCTTTGCAAGAATACAGGTTCTGTGTCTCCCATTCGCCGTGCCCTTGAGTAATTTTAATTCCGGAATTTTTAGTCCACGAATCATTCCTCCACACACCCACGTCAAATTCCCTTGACATTAGGAGGACCTTTAGTGCCGCCAAAGCGGCCTTACAATGGTGGAGATTTATCTGTAGAAACCGGACCATAGTCAGGATTCAGAACTTCCACCACTGTTGTGTTTGGTCCTCTTCTGATTCCACCAGGAGTTTATCCTCACAAGGTTCGTTAGATATTGTCATGATGAGCTTCCGTATGCATCCAGGGGCAGGTGAGAAAGCTGTGGAACCACACTGGACACTTACGGTGTGAATGATTCCTCCATAGATGCTTCACTAGCTGCTGCTGTCGAAGTACATTTTGAATTCAGTGCTTCCCCGCTTGCGCACACCTTGAGCCCAGTCCAACTGGATGACCCATCCACACAGGGCTTATCGGGTCCCGTTTCGATGCCATCTCCTCCTGTCTCGATTGTGGAATGGAAATTTTCAGTCTCCTGCAATCCGCCAGACCTTAGCGATGTGGTCGATAGTTCCTCAGGCAAGTGTTCAGCAACAACTGATGAGTCGTCTCCTGATTCCCCAACGCCAGCGCTTCGATAGATCTTCAGTTTCAATTTGTTGAATTCGTTAGATACAACCCCTTCAGACATATCGAGGTCATCATCAGCCTCATCCAATCTATCAATCGATGGTTGAAAGATTGTGATTACATTCTCTTAGTCTTCCAAGTATCGATTCAGGATCTGAGGCAATCCTTGGTAGCCAAGCATGCGCCATTGGTCGAGAAGGAAAATCTTCGTTCTTGACTAAATCTAGTGTTGGACCTGGCCAGATCTCACCAATCTTATTTAGCGCACAATGATACATTTCAATTAAGTGTTGATCGCCGTAAGCAATTTGTCTGTATCGGCCCCAATACCAGCCTGCATCGTCACAAACTGGAGGAGACCCAGGAAATTCCGCAAGGACATCGGAGTATACTGATGACCATTGTCCATTAACTATCCCACTCCAAATATTTCTAGATATGCAGCCCTGTTCTTCCTCCTTGTCGACAACTGCCATCACCAAACAGTCCCTAGCGTCATCAGCAAAGGTTCTTGGACCCATCTTGCTGTTGTTCGCCCTAGTTCTTTTAGGCATGGAATGCGTTCCACTAAAAGGGAGTCTCTCCCTATTAGTGAGAGTCTTAGTCTCATTCGCACCAAGCCTCTCAATAAACCAGAGTCTTCTATTATTCCTGAAGCCTGTTGGTTTGCCGGGAAAGGCCGATGGCCTAGGCAAATTATAGACATGCAAAGAAAGAATAGGTTCGACTTTGTCCTTAAGACTCGAACCAGGTCTCTTATAAAAGTCCCTGCTGACCAGTTGTTTGTCGGTTAGTGGAGCCTGGAGCAGCCGCTCCACCAGTCGAGGTTTCAGTAGCAGACAACATGATACGGCCTGATACCACCACGGCAGCTGTTGGGTCTTTGGAGTCCATTGTAAGCCTACACCCGGGCTCTGGACGCAAATCATCAACCGCCTAATGGATACCTCTATCGCTGCGATATCATTGAGTTACTTAAATTTTTCTTCCAAAAATAATGACCTATTACGCGTTACAGGAAAATTCTTGTGGAGCGAAATAACAAAACGTCTGCTCCACTCAACGTTTCAAACAAGAATCAAGGTTTAACCGTATCCTAATTATAAGTGTTTTAACTCAATTGCTAAATAAATTACAATTTTGAACGTTTTAGTACCTAAATTTACGATTTTCAATAATCTTCTGGTCACCCAAAATTTATTGTCAAGATGTTCTTCTATACCAATTTTGAGAGTTAGCTACCGTTAAGAAAGTACCTTTTTGTACGTTTGAGTACCTAAATATACAAAAACATAGATCCAAAAATACGAGTATATTCTTTCAAGGTACCAATCACACCACAATTGGTATGTCTTCTTCCACATGCCGTGAATTTGTACCAAATGGTACCGATGTTGGTACCAAAATCTACCAGTTGTAAAAATCTCATAATCACCTATCATATTTTTCCTAGTTGTACCTGCATGCCAAATTTCAGACCTCTAGCTCCATCTGTAAAGAAAGAACCAAATGGCACCAACTTTGGTACCAACATGTACGAGTTTTGAATAGATCATTTAGTCATCCTTCATAAATTTTCTCGTTGTACCTACGTGCCAAATTTCAGACCTCTAGATCCGTCTGTAATGAAATTAATAAATCGTACTAATTGCGTTACTAAATGTACATTCCCTCCCGTTACCAGTACCATTTTTTCTTTTCATCCTTTTGCGCCAGATGTCTTTTAAGTCAAATTTCAAAATTTTACCTCTATCCATCCGCCCTGTACAAAGTTCACTCATTTCGTACCTTTTTAGTACTTTTTTTAGTACCTTAATGTACAAATTTTCAAAAACTTTTATAGTCACCCAATTGTGGTTGCCAAGTCTGTCAGTCAGTCAGATTCAGATCTACCGATGAGATTTCACACTACTGTTGAAGATCATGACTTTTGTATTTTGTGAAATGTCACTGCAACTTCAAACTTTATTGAGTTTAAGAAAGCCTCTTCTAGCCATGTTTAAACGTACGCGTAGTGTTGCCATTTCATCCCCATTATTTTCGAGAATGGGGACGAAATTTTTCATTTAGGGATGTGTTGAGTATTCGGATTGAAAATTGGGGATTTATTGGGAATTCTCAGTTCAAAATTTTACGCTACTAGTCTTGATTGTAATTTTTGATAAACATGTAGATAAGGGTGGGGCGTCTAGTATGGAAGGAAAAAAATCTTCATGGGTTTTTCGCGTTTCTGATTCTTAGGATTATAGTGAGCATAAAAGTCCTCTAGATTTTAATTTCTCAGACTTTGTCACGTTTTTTTACCCACCGTTTGTAAGACCTCAAAATATTCGTAAGACCCCATAAAGTACATATATTCTTGGTCACCTGGATGTTCTGAGTCGATCTAGCCATTTCCGTCTGTTCTGCCTCTGATCTTCCGTCCTTTGGAATTTTGCTGTCAAGATAGGAGAAGTTGTAAACGTCTTCAATGGCATGGTCGTTTTTAGTGAGCGGAGATAGAGTTGTTGTGCCATTCTCATCAATTTGGTCTTTGCCATGTTTATCTTCGGGCCTACTTTGGCACCAATTTCATTCAGTCGTTCCAGTTTCGCTTTTCGTAATCGATGTCTCCGAGGAAGTCGTTTATAACCCAGCGTATGCCGTAGGGTGCCTCAGCATCAGTTGCTTCTAATACAGAGTCCAATAAAATTAAAAATAGGGTCGGTGACAGGATGCAACCCTGCTTCACTCCTTTGTCGATCCCGAAAAGTTGGCTCTCTTTTCCGTTGAAACGGTCTGAAACTTCAGCATTCCTATACAGATCCGTAATTGGTGTTACGATTTTTTCAGGGATGCCCTTATTCAACAGCATGCTCCACATTGAACTTTGCGAAATTGTGTCAAAATCACGCTCGAAGTCGATGAATAAATGGTAAAAGTGTATTCAAGTGGTCGGCACAAGAATGTTCCTGCAGGCGAAATAGGCTGCAGAAGGAAACTTGCCATTTATTGCGTCTAGCAATGTAATTCCCCTCCAATTTTTACACTGGGAGAGGTCACCCTTCTTTGGGATTATGATCATGATCCCTTTCTTCCATTCCGTGGGGATAGAGTTTGTACCTCAAGCCTCCCTGATTGTTGGGGTGATCGCTTGAGCTATGGGGTGTGCCCCATACCGCAGCAGTTCACCAGGTACGTTGTCAGGACCGGCTGAATTGCCGTTTCTGAGTGACACCAGAACGGCCTCAATTCCTTCGTAGGTGGGTGGGACCTGTCCGTTTACATTGCGATTTTTCGGGATTTAAGTGACATACACAAGCATGCATGCGTATATGTGAATATGCATATTACACGCACACATAGACAATTCTTGAAAACAGTTGCATATTTTGGTACTTTTATTGATTATTCAGCCATGAAATCGGGTTTATTTAAAAATAAATCCTGTAAAAATGGGATTTATTTTTGTATGGTAAAACCTGCAAAAAAGAAAAACACAGGATTTAGCACTTAAATCTAGAAAAGGTCTTAAATCCGGATTTAGTGGCCAATGTAAACGTACTTTAAGGCCAACGGCAATAATAAAAGATGAGGACGGATCGGAATTAACAACCCCGAACAGCAATTAGAGCAATGGTGCGGTTAGTTCAGCTCTAAAGGTCCAGCTACCGAGGACGTAAGTTCCGACCGTCTTAAAACCGTTGTGCGCCGAAACCCACCTACGAAGGAATTGAGGCCGTTCTGGTCTCACTCAAAAACGGCAAATCAGCCATTCCTGACAACGTGCCTGCCGAACTGTTGCTGTATGAGGCAGACCCCATAGCTCAAGCGATCACCCCGATAATCAGGGAGGCCTGGGATACAAACGCTTTCCCCACGGAGTGGAAGAAGGGGATCATGGTCACAATTCAAAAGAAGGGTGACCTAAACCAGTGTAAGAACTGGAGGGGGATTACATTGCTAAACGCAATAAATAAAATGATGGCAAGTCTTCTGCTGCAGCGTATTTCACCAGCACTTGACAGCATTTTGAGGAAGGAACAGGCAGGTTTTCGGCCAGGACGTTCTTGTGCCGATCGCATTAACACACCTATACTTTTTACTCATCGACTTCGAGTGTGCTTTTGACACAGTTTCGAAAAGTTCAATGTGGAGCACGCTGTTGAATCCTTGAAAAAATCGTGATACTAATTAGGTATCTGTATAGGAATGCTGAAGTTTCAGTCCGTTTCAATGGAAAAGAGAGCCGACCTTTAGGGATCGACAAAGGAGCGAAGCAGGGTTGCATCCTGTCACCGACGCTATTTTTAATTTTATTAGTCTCTGTATTAGAAGCAACTGACGCCGAGGCACTCTATGGCATAGGCTGGGTTATAAACGACTTCCTCGGAGACATCGATGGCGCTGATGATATATGGATCTTTGCGCATCGCTTCGAGCAAATAAAGGTGAAACTGGAACGACTGAATGAAAATGGTGCCAAAGCAGGCCTGAGGATAAACATGGGAAAGACCAAATTGATGAGGATGGGAAACTATCAAAACTAACTCAAACTATAAATAACAAAGAACGCAGGATCAGTGGCAGACATACGCGTACGTATAAACAAGGCTAGAAGCGCCAATCCAAAAACTCAACAATGGTTGGAGATGAAGTGACATCTCAAATAACACTCAACAGTAGTACGAACAGCAGAAAATGGTTGTACAACTTGCAGCTTGCCACAAGCAACTACGCGCCAAATCCAAGTTTTTATAAATCGCTGCCTACGACAAATACTTTGAATTTTCTGGCCAAACCGTATTTCAAATGAAGAATTCCAAATAAGAACAAACACTACTTCTGTCGATGTAGAAATCAGAAGTAGAAAGTCACATTGGTTGCCTCATGTCCTACACTGAAAAAATGTTTGTCCTAATTGTAAAAATTCGAGCCAAACATATGACCAGTGCTTGTTTCAGATGAATAACATTCGTAATGTAAGGGATAGGAGTTTGGACCTGGTGTTTACCTTGATCATGGACGTTGATTTATGTAGATGTTTGCCATTTGTGGATCCTGATGGTCGATGGCCATCCGACTTTGTCTGTTGAATTTCAATTGCGGTGTGATTTGATGAAAGATATCTGGAATATAAAGGATACGGGATTTATATTTAATTTTGGCAGTGTCAACTTTGATGTGCTGCGTTCGATTTTATTCGGCATTAGTTGGGTTTCTGATTGCGACTAGGATTTGCGAATTTCGTCTTTTTATAATGTGCTGAATGATGCTATCGAAATATCTGTTCCTATTTTGAGGCCTGATTCTGAAAGGGGACCAGAATGGTCTACCCCGTATCTGAGATGCTAGCGTAATGTCAAAAGTAGACTTTTTAAGAAATGTAACACTTCATTGAATTATGCCAATTATTCGAGAGCGACGTCTCAATACAACACTGTAAATATGAGATGTTATTCTGATTATCTTGTCAGGATGAGGAATTGTCTTTACAGTAATTCCAGTAGCTTTTATAAGTTTGTGAATTCTAAGAGGAAGATTCGAGAATTTCCTAGTTGCATGAAACTTGATTGTAGGCAATCGTCCGAAGACCCGGAGATATGCGATATGTTTGCTGACTTTTTCCAAAGTATGTATACCAAAATGTCTTCCCGTTCCAAATATGCTTATGACATTAATAGGTTGAATTATTTCCAACTGATTATTCTTACTGAGGATGAGGTGCTGAATGGTTTAAAGTCGTTAAAGAGTTCCAAGAGACCAGGTGTACCGACGAATATTCTTAAATCTTGTGCCACTTACGGCTGTATTCAATGATTCAGTATAGGGGTATTGCGAAATTAAGTGCAATACCAAAGCTGTTTGAACTGCTATTTTCTCGCAGGATATCTCATCTTGTCACACCAATTATTTCACCCTACCAACACGGCTTTGTCCAGGGGAGGTCGACTTTGACCAACCTATTAAAACGGACGTTTCATGCATATATGATGGTTTTGTAAACAGATTTCAAACAGTTGTAATTTACACTGATTTTAGAGAGGCTTTCGATGCTGTGGTGCATGAGATTGTAATTTGGATTCTAAAAATAAACCGATCTGGACCATATACGACACGAATGTCGAAAATCCTTACGTAAGTCACTGTGTCAAATTTCAGTGAAATCGGATTATAAATGAGCCTTGGGGCCAAGACTTTAAATCGAGAGATTGGTCTATATGGCAGCTATATCCAAATCTGGACCGATCTGAGCCAAATTGAAGAAGAATGTCGAGGGGCTTAATACAACTCACTGTCCCAAATTTCGGCGACATCGGACAATAAGTGCGCCTTTTATGGGCCCAAAACCTCAAATCGAGAGATCGGTCTATATGGCAGCTATATCCAAATCTGGACCGATCTGTGCCATATTGCAGAAGTTTGTCGAGGGGCTTAATACAACTCAATGTCCCAAATTTCGGCGACATCGGACAATAAGTGCGCCTTTTATGGGCCCAAAACCTCAAATCGAGAGATCGGTCTATATGGCAGCTATATCCAAATCTGGTCCGATCTAGGCCAATTTGCAGAAGTATGTCGAGGGGCTTAATACAACATACTGTTTCAAATTTCGGCGATATCGAACAATAAGTGCGCCTTTTATGGGCCCAAAACCTCAAATCGAGAAATCGGTCTATATGGCAGCTATATCCAAATCTGGACCGATCTGTGCCATATTGCAGAAAGATGTCGATGGGCCTTACACAACTCACTGTCCCAAATTTTGGCAAAATCGGACAATAAATGCGCCTTTTATGGGCCCAAAACCTCAAATCGGGAGATCCGTCTATATGGCAGCTATATCCAAATCTGGACCAATCTGAGCCGAATTGAAGAAGGATGTCGAAAGGCCTAACACAACTCACTGTCCCAAATTTTGGCAAAATCGGACAATAAATGCGCCTTTTATGGGCCCAAAACCTCAAATCGGGAGATCCGTCTATATGGCACCTATATCCAATTCTTGACCGATCTGGGCCAAATTAAAGAAGGATGTCGAAGCTCCTTATACAACTCACTGTCCCTAATTTTAGCAAAATCGGATAATAAATATAGCTTTTATGGGCCTAAGACCCTAAATCGGCGGATCGGTCTATATGGGCGCTACATCAATATATAGTCCGATATAGCTCATCTTCGAACTTAACCTGCGTATGGACAAAAAAAGAATCTGTGCAAAATTTCAGTTAAATATCTCTATTTCTAAAGACTGTAGCGTGATTTCAATAGACGTTTGCCTACCTTACCCTATGAGTACGACCTCAAAATAAAAGTGAACCGATCGGGACAATATAGGATTCAAAAAAAAAAATATTCAAGAGTAGACAACGAATTTCATATTAAAAATTGGATAACTAGGGGGTCGCCCCGACCTCAAAACCCCCTAAAATAGGTTTATTGGACGATAATGACAATATGGGACTCGAATAATAGGTATTTGGGAGTAGATTACGAAAATGGTCAGGAAGGAGGATAAGGCTTTTTAGTTTGTTGATATTGAAAGGGGGCGAACCCTCCCCCGTTATCGCAAACACACCATATAAAATCAAAAGTGCACCGATAGAGACAATATGGGTATCAAATGAAAGGTATTGGGGAGTAGAATACGAATATGGAATTAAAAATTGGAATGAAGTATGCGAGGGGTCGTCCAACCCAAACAACTCCCCCAAACAAACATATTGGACGTAAATATCAACATGGGACTCAAATGAAAGGTATTCGGGACTAGACTACGAATATGATAAAAAATGAGGGGGTCGCCCCACCCTCTAATCGGAATATAATTCGATCCTAGCTAAATGAGCCTCAAATTAAAGGCATTTGTTAGCAGATTACGAATATGATATTAAACATTGTGTTCAAGAATCTAGGTGGTGCTTTACCTCCCCATTCAAACAATGGGGGATCAAGTGATAGACATTTTTAAGTGGAGTGCTTCATTCAAATTTGTGATTCATGTGGCAGATGAAGTGATTGATTCAGCATTTGTCTTTGTTATGGCAACCCATCGGTCCGTAAAATAAAGAAAACTAAAGTATAGGAATTTCGTTGCGGTTGTTTGTTGTATTATTTTTTAAATTTCCCACCCTAAGACGGGCCTTAACAATAGGTGTTTCAGGTAGTTTAAGTAGCTATCTTTGGCATAGATAAAAATTTATTTAGTAGAGTGCGAATATTCAACTTTGTGTTAAACTGTTAGAGGGGAAGGCTCAACGAACGTACACAGAATCAGAGCTTTTGGAGAGTAGGTTACGTTACAGAGGTGACATTTTTCTACGTCTTGAAAGCGAAAGCTTAGTGGAGCGGATTTGATTGAAAATTTAGCTCAAAGATAAGAAGAAAGCACGCATTTTTTCATTTTGACACTCGATTCGTTCGCCAAGTCATTGAAAACAGCTGATTTTATAAAGGGAAAACAGCTGTTTTTAATGACTTGGCGAACGAATCGAGTGACAACAAATAAAATCGGGAAAAGTTCTTCCGGGCCGAATCTTACATACCATGGCTCTCATTTGTATTTTTTTGCCCGATATCTCTTTATAGGCAAACAAAGGATAATGGATAAAAATTGCAAAGCAATTGGAGCTATTTCAGGTTATCAACCAATTCGGAACATGCTTAGGTTTGGCTGTTGAAGACCATAGTAGATGTCATTGCGCAAAATGTCAGCAAAAATTGGATGAGAATTGAGCCCTATAGTGGCTTAAGAATTAAAATCGGGAGATCGGTTCATATGGAAGCTATATCAGGTAATTGACCCAATCAGACCAAATTTGGCACATCTGTATAAGGTTAGAGGGGAAGTCGTTAAAATAATGTTTAGCCAAATCGCATAAGAATTGTGCCCTCTAGAGGCTCAGAGAGTCAAATGAGGAAATCGGTTTATATGGAATCTACATCAAGCTTTAAACCGGTTTGAGCCATACTTAGCACAGATGTGGGAAGTCATAACAAAATACTATATACAAAATTTGAGACAAATCGGATAAGAATTGCGGCGTTTAGGGGCTGAAGAGGTCAAGATCCAAAATTGGTTTATATGGCAGCTATATCAAAACATAGACCAATATGACCCATCTAAAATCCCAAATGACCTACACTAATAGGAACTATTTGTGCAAAATTTCATGAGCCTTGCTTTATCCCTTCCAAAGTTACCAAAGTTGTCGAAAGCATGTTTCGACAGATGGACGGACCGACATGGCTAAATCGACTTTGAATGTCAAGACTATCAAAAACATACATATATAAAGGGTGATTTTTTTGAGGTTAGGATTTTCATGCATTAGTATTTGACAGATCACGTGGGATTTCAGACATGGTGTCAAAGAGAAAGATGCTCAGTATGCTTTGACATTTCATCATGAATAGACTTACTAACGAGCAACGCTTGCAAATCATTGAATTTTATTACCAAAATCAGTGTTCGGTTCGAAATGTGTTCATTCACCGTAACGTTGCGTCCAACAGCATCTTTGAAAAAATACGGTCCAATGATTCCACCAGCGTACAAACCACACCAAACAGTGCATTTTTCGGGATGCATGGGCAGTTCTTGAACGGCTTCTGGTTGCTCTTCACTCCAAATGCGGCAATTTTGCTTATTTACGTAGCCATTCAACCAGAAATGAGCCTCATCGCTGAACAAAATTTGTCAAAATTTGAACACATTTCGAACCGAACACTGATTTTGGTAATAAAATTCAATGATTTGCAAGCGTTGCTCGTTAGTAAGTCTATTCATGATGAAATGTCAAAGCATACTGAGCATCTTTCTCTTTGACACCATGTCTGAAATCCCACGTGATCTGTCAAATACTAATGCATGAAAATCCTAACCTCAAAAAAATCACCCTTTACTTTGTTGGGTCTCAGATGAATATTTCGATGGTTCACAAACGGAATGACGAAATTACAATAGATTGTGATGGATGGTATAAAAAGAAAAAGAAAAAATTTAGTGGTCTAGGCCGTAAGTTTTTGTACTGAAGTCTTAAATGGATAATGATTATTGTCGCAACTATTATCGAGAGAATATCCAGTGCAGAAAAATGTTTCTGATATTTTTGGCATGGGTAAGGCGAAGATGCTCCCCACCCCCCAAAATCCCCCAGCAGGACAAATTTACCGATTGGGAAAATATGACTATCAAATGAAAGCTTTTTAAAGATAGAGTCCAATGCAGATGTAAAAATTTATTCCTTGGTGTCAGAGACCCCCCCCCCCCCCCAAAGACCCCCCAGAAGGATATATTTACCTATTGATACTCATCAAACGAAAGATATTTATAAGCTCAGTACACATTTGTTATACGAATTTGGTCCAAAGTATCTACGGGGCCTCCCCAACCACAAAAATCCTCAAAACGGGCAGAAATGTCCAACGTCACCAAATGGGTATCGAATGAAAGGTCTTTGGGAGTTGACGACGAATTTGGTATGCATAATTAGGACAGAGTCTGGGACCGGCCCACCCACTAAATACCCTTCAATAGGACATGTACTTCGATCGGGATAATATGTCAATTAAAATAAAGGTCTATGACATTATACGTCCTACCGTTCCGCAGGACAGTAGATCCCGTCAATAAAAGTTTCAAATAAATTGTTGTTTGGTTCATAGCGTGGGGGGGAGCGACCCTCTCCTCCCAATAACTGCAACGCCAAACTGTCATGTAGGATGGCCGACAATATATTCTACTCAAATGAAAGGACGTGTCAGAGGGCAATGCCGCTCCCCCTATCCTACCCAAAAAAGAAAGAAATTAAAAATAATATATGAATGATATGAAATAATAAATAAAGGCCGAATAGGACAGAAATAAAAGGTCTTTGGTAGTAGAGTACCCTTTTTACCCTCAAATTGGGATGAACACAGGAGGACCTGGGATCTTAAAGAATGTGGTATCCAAGTGGTCGCTTTGAAATATGATTTTGGATGTACATAAACAATACAAAAAAATTAATTAGTGTGAATCTGAACGAGACCCCCTAGCCCTGATAGATAGCCTCCTTCAAATGGCTTGACATTATGGGGCTCAAACAAAATCGTTCTCTAGTACGATTCTGATATTACTTCAGGGTCCGCCTCTAAACTCCCCTCGAACCGGTCAGGATTGCTCACTATGGCGATAAATAATAGGTATTTGATAGTAGAAAACGAATTTGATATCCAATTTTGAGGCCAAATGTTTGGGGGTCGTATAACCCGATAAACTCCCCCTAAACCAATGGCAATTGGGGCTCAAATTAAAGAAATTTGAGAGTAGAGCACGATGCTGAATTTTTTTTCAAGAATAAGAACGTGGGTGGCCGCCCCACCCTGCATATCCCTCAAACTGGACATATTTGTGGATTATCGCAAAAAGGGGCTCAAATCTGTATATGTTTCATGGCCAAGTGTTTCCCCACATAAACTCCCCCTAAACCACACATATATACCGACTATAGCAATATACAGCTCCAATGTGGTTTTTGGGAGTAGATTATGAATCTGATATCCACTTTCGAGGCAAAGGGTTTGGCTATTCTAATACACCACCGAAACCAACAGAATGAAGTAGATCTAACAGCCAAACTTTAATGGGCGGATCCTCCCCTGACCTTATTTTCAAAAAGCCAGATCCCGCCAAATGTAAACATAGGAACTTGTCCTTGGGGCAACAGAACAGTCAACCGTAGTTAAAGAGGCAATATAGCCTTACAAACAGGGACGCCTTTGAATGTTTAGTCATTCTGTTTGTAACACCTCGAAATATTCGTCTAAGATCCCATAAAGTATATATTCTTGATAGTCTCGACGATCTAGCCTTGTCCGTCCATCCGTCTGTCTAAATTACGATGGCGGTGGAACGCGTAAAGCTAGCCGCTTGAAATTTTGCACAGATACTTAATATTGATATAGGTCATTGGGGATTGCACATAGGTCATATCGGTTCAGATTTAGATATAGCTCCCATATAAACCGATCTCCCGATTTGACTTCTTAAGCCTATGAAAATTTAAATTTTTGTCCAATTTTGCTAAAATTTTGCATATATTGTTCTGTTATGACTTCCAATAACTGTGCCAAGTACGGTTCAAGACGGTCTATAACCTGATATAGCTCCCATATAAACCGATCTCCCAATTTGACTTCTAGAGTCCTTACAAGTCGCAATTTTTGTCCTATTTGGCTGACATTTTGCATGTAGTGTTCTGTTATGTCTTCCAATAACTGTGCTTTGTACGGTCCAAATTGGTCGATAACCTGATATAGCTCCCATATAGACCGATCTCCCGAATTGAATTCTTGAGCCCCTGGAAGCCGCAATTTTTGTCCGATTTGGCTGAAATTTTGCGTATTATGTTCTGTTATGACTTCCAGAACTCTGCCTAGTACGGTCCAAATTGGTTTATAACCTGATATAGCTCCCATATAAACCGATCTCCCGATTTGACTTCTTGAGTCCTTACAAGCAGCAATTTTTTACCGATTTGGCTGAAATTTTGCATGTAGTGTTTTGTTATGAGTTCCAACAACTGTTCCAAGTACGGTCCAAATCAGTCTATAACCTGATATAGCTCCCATGTAAAGCGGTCTCTCGATCATCGTTGTTCGGTTCTTAGAAGCTTTAATTGTTGCTGGTTTGACAGGAGTTTGGTATGTAGAATAAATTTATTACAGCAAAATTTTTATACCCACCACCGAAGGATGAGGGTATATTCATTATACCCACCACCGAAGGATGGGGGTATATTCATTTTGTCATTCCGTTTGCAACACATCGAAATATCCATTTCCGACCCTATAAAGTATATATATTCTTGATCAGCGTAAAAATCTAAGACGATCTAGACATGTCCGTCCGTCTGTCCGTCTGTCTGTTGAAATCACTCTACAGTCTTTAAAAATAGAGATATTGAGCTGAAACTTTGCACAGATTCTTTTTTTGTCCATAAGCAGGTTAAGTTCGAAGATGGGCTATATCGGACTATATCTTGATATAGCCCTCATATAGACCGATCGGCCGATTGAGGGTCTTAGACCCATAAAAGCCACATTTATTATCCGATTTTGCTGAAATTTGGGACAGTGAGTTGTGTTAAGCCCTTCGACTTGCTTCGTTCGTTGCAGATTGGTTCAGATTTGGATATAGCTGCCATATATACCGATCCTCCGATTTATGGTGTTAGGCCCATAAAAGCCACATTTATTGTCCGATTTTGCTGAAATTCGGGACAGTGAGTTGTGTTAGGCCCTTCGACATCTTTCTTTAATTTGGTCCAGATCGGTTCAGATTTGGATATAGCTGCCATATAGACCGATCCTCCGATTTATGGTGTTAGGCCCATAAAAGCCACATTTATTGTCCGTTTTTGCTGAAATTCGGGACAGTGAGTTGTGTTAGGCCCTTGGACATCTTTCATCAATTTGGTCCAGATCGGTTCAGATTTGGATATAGCTGCCATATATACCGATCCTCCGATTTACCGATACCGATCCTCCGAAATTCGGGACAGTGAGTTGTGTTAGGCCCTTCGACATCTTTCTTCAGTTTGGTCCGGATCGGTTCAGATTTGGATATAGCTGCCATATAGACCGATTTTTTGATTTATGGTTTTGGGCCAGAAAATGCTCATTTATTGTCCGATGTTGCCGAAATTTGGGAGAGTGAGTTACGTTAAGCCCCTTGACATACTTCTGCAATATCGCACAGATCGGTCCAGATGTGGATATAGCTGCCATATAGACCGATATTTAGGTTTTAGGTTTTGGTGCCATAAAAGACGCATTTATTGTCCGAGGTCGCTGAAATTTGAGATAGTGAGTTTGGTTATGCTCTTCGACGTCCTTCTTCAATTTGGCCCAGTCGGTCCAGATTTGAACATAGCTGCCATATAGACCGATCTCTCGATTAAGGGTTTTGGGCCCATAAAAGAGGCATTTATTGTCCGATTTCGCCGAAATTTTGGATAGTGCTTTGCGTTAGGCTCTTTGACATTTTTATGCAACTTGACCAAAATCGGTCCAGATTTGGATATAGCTGCCATGTAGACCTATATCTCGATTTAAAGTTTTGGCCCCCTAAAAGGCGCATTTATAATCCGATTTCACTGAAATTTGACGCAGTGACTTATGTTAGGCTTTTCGACATCCGTGTCGTATATAGTTCAGATTGGTTTATTTTTAGATGCAGCTAGTGTACTTAATAATGTTTGGTCCAAATCGGAACATATTTTGATATAACTGATATGGGACACAAGGTATGAAATTTTAACCGAATTTTGATGAAAGGTGGTTAAATATATACCCGAGGTGGTGGGTATCCAAAGTTCGGCCCGGCCGAACTTAACGCCTTTTTACTTGTTTTTGTATAAATTTTTTGCCGAACCCATTCGGCCAGGCCGAATTAGCACACTTTTACTGGTTTTAGGTTAAGACGCTAAGTTTAAAAACATAATTTTTCAAAAAATAAAAATTGGACACTCATCTATGAAGTAAAATAAGAATCAATCAAAATTGAAAATGGATGGAGATGTCCGTTAGTAAATAGAAATTAAATATAAAGATATTGGGTTGCCCAAAAAGATATTGCGGATTTTTTAAAAGAAATAAATGCATTTTTAATAAATCTTAGAATGAACTTTAATCAAATATACTTTTTTTACACTTTTTTTCTAAAGCAAGCTAAAAGTAACAGCTGATAACTGACAGAAGAAAGAATGCAATTACAGAGTCACAAGCTGTGAAAAAATTTGTCAACGCCGACTAAATGAAAAATCCGCAATTACTTTTTGGGCAACCCAATAGCATCTTTATCTTAAATTTTGGCTCCTTATACGCCGACCGTGCTATGATATAGCGAGAAATGTCCTAGACTGGAACCCGCAAGGACAGCGAAGGAGGGACGCCCGAAAGCACATGCATCTGCTGTACGAAAAGAGAGTTGGAGTCAACCCATATAGCGTAGAATCAAGCCAAAGCTATGGCCAACGATGGAGCTCGATGGTGTGAGCTTGTTGATGTCCAATGCTCACACTGAACAGTTTACTATTGGGCATATTTTATTGTAATATATTTAAAATACTCCGATTGTAAATAAAGGACATCTATACGAGTATATAGCATACTACCAATGGTGCCAATGGTATGTTGTCTGTAACCAATCCATGTGATGTCTGGCAATTTCTTTTCGGTGGATTCATCATCAGTGCCACCGTGTTTTCGATGCTTTTCTACGATACTATTAAATAATCGGAGATGGGTATCATGATGGCACTGATCAAAGGCCCTAACTTGAGACCTGATTAGGGCCAGCTATTGGTGTATAGTCGGTAAATAATCAAACTTTTACTTTTAGTAATTCATACTTGCCTTTGGCCCTTGGTCCCTCTTGTCACTGATGGGCCAAGAGGTACCAACCCTATCCAGCACTCTAAAGGTCTGATAATGGTTTGTTGCTAGTAACCAAACCATCTGATGATGGGATTTTTATTTCGGTGGAACCCTTCATCAGTTCCATCGTATTTTGGGCCCTGAAGAATGTCTCAAACCAAGCTATCTCAACAATACGGTCAATGTATTGGGGCTGGGTTTTACCAAAGCAATGATGAAATGCCCTAACCAGATTTCACAACGTCTCCTAATGTTGTGTGGTCTGTAAATAATCGAACCTTTCTTTTTGTAATTCATCAGTGTCATGAGGGACCGAAAATCTCGATGGCACTGATGAGGAGCCCTTACCAACACTCTAAAGGTCTGCTAATGGTGTGTTGCCAGTAACTGAATTTTCTGATATTGATTGGATTTTTATTTCGGTGGAGCATTCGGACCCCATCATCAGTGCCATCCTATTTTCGGCCCTGATGAAGATATCTGGACAATACTGTCAATATATCGGGGCAGAGTTTTACGAAAGCAATGATGAAAGGCCTTAACCAGATTTCAAAACGTCTGATAATTATTTGTGTGGTCTGTAATAATCCATCTTTTTTTTCTAATTCATACTTGCCCTTCATTAGTGCAATCGAAGATCGGGAAACTCGATGGCACTGATGCACTGGTGTGTCGCAGTAGCCGATCCATCTGATGTCTGGCAATTTCTTTTCGGTTGTACATTGGGCGGCCTTCATCAGTTCCATCGTGTTTTCGGCTCTAGGTTAAGTTAGGTTGGCGGAGATGATGGCAAGACCTTAGTCGTCTAGACATACACGTTGACCAGATTAAGGCCACAAATGGGCCTTCGTCATCTTACCGATGAATTCACTTCACAAAGTTAACCGTGAGTTAATGTACTTTTTGGTGCGACCCAGATGAAAGGGCAAACTTGATCTGCACGGATCTACGCCTCTCCGTTCTTCTAGTGCCTGGAAGAAAAAAGAACCCAGTATCCTCGTTCTACTTTGACATAAAGCAGGGCATTGACAAAGAAATTGAAAGCTGTTCTCTGAGGCGTCGTTCTCATGGCACCACCGATAGATGTTATCATTCCTAATGCCACTACGAGACATAAGTTTACCTAACTTATTATGCCCTGTTATAATACCGATAACCATACTTAGATGCGCCTTTTTCATTGACAATAGACTAGTACGGTCCATATAATTTAATGTTTGAAGATTATTTTATGCGAATGTTGACCGTGACTGCGCCTCAATTGGTCCACCCGCTTTGACATACTCTTTCCAACATCTCGGCCGGCATCCCACGAATAAATTCTTCAATGTTGTCCTCCAATGCGTCAATTGTATAGGCAGGAGCTTTAACATATCCCCACAAAAAATAGTCTAAAGTCGTTAGATCGCACGATCTAGGCGGCTAATTGAATCCGCCAATTGGTCCCGAACGTGAAATTAAATGTTCACCTAACTCGTCTCTCAAATAGTCCATTGTTACGCGTGCTGTGTGGCTTGGAGCACCGTTTTGTTGAAACCACACGTCATGCAGGTCAAGCTCTTGCATTTGGGCAAAAAAATATTGAATATCATCTCACGGTAGCGCTTACATTCACAGTGCCGTTACGATTCGCATAATCTTTGAAGAAGTACGGTCCAATGATGTCACCAGCCCATAAACCGCACCAAATTGCGACACTTTCTGGATTCAGTGGTAGCTCTTGCAATGCTTTTGGCTGATCTTCACTCCAAAATCGACAATTCTGATTATTTGAGCCAAACATGAGCTTCGAAATTAAATGCAAAATGAGCGCCATGAACTTTCTTAACAGAGCATGCTTGTTGATAATAAAATTCAAAAATTTCCAAGCGTTGTCCGTTTGTAAGACGATTCATGTTTAAATTATAGACCAAACTGAAGATGTTTGACAGTGAAACATAACACGAGACGTGCGTGGTCTGTTTAAACCAATGTTGACAAAAAGATAAAAGCTAAAAAATCACCCTTTACATCGATCTCCCGATTTAAGGTCGCTGGCCTAGAGATCTAAAAGTGGACTTTCGACTTTTTGTGTAAAAAAGTCGAAGTCGACTTTTACTGTTTAAAAAAAGTCGAAGTCGACTTTTACTGTTTAAAAAAGTCGAAAAGTCAAAAAAGTCGAAGAAAGTCAAAAAGTCGGAGATAAATCGAAATGGATTTACTTTCAATTCGATTTTTTCCGCCGACTGCTTCGACTATTTTTTTATAGATAAAAGCTAAAAAAATCTCCCTTTACATCGATCTCCCGATTTAAGGTCGCTGGCCTAGAGATCTAAAAGTGGACTTTCGACTTTTTGTGTAAAAAAGTCGAAGTCGACTTTTACTGTTTAAAAAAAGTCGAAGTCGACTTTTACTGTTTAAAAAAGTCGAAAAGTCAAAAAAGTCGAAGAAAGTCAAAAAGTCGGAGATAAGTCGAAATGGATTTACTTTCAATTCGATTTTTTCCGCCGACTGCTTCGATTATTTTTTTATAGCTTGTTTGTCTATCTCGATACGAATTTTTGCGTCGCTCAGGAGATTGTTTCAACTGCAATTTGAACAAAAAGGGAAGAATTTCGATGTATAAACAGATTAATCAAAGGCAAAAGAGCTAATAACTCATCAAAAATAAATGATAAAACCCGTATATAGAGAGGAATATAGACCGGAAAAAGAAGCCCAGACGAACGTAATGCAACCGTTCGACATCAACAAACGGGCTATTAGTTATGGTTGCAATAGGTACAAATGTAAGGATCACATATATAGGGAAAAAATACCAAAAATAAATCGAAATAGAGCGTTTAAAAAAGAAAGTAAAAAAAACCCAAAATCAAAAGTGGATCTATCGGGACAATAAGGGTGTCAAATGAAAGCTATTGAAGAGTAGAATATGAATATTATTATTGGGTTGCCCAAAAAGTAATTGCGGATTTTTTAAAAGAAAGTAAATGCATTTTTAATAAAACTTAGAATGAACTTTAATCAAATATACTTTTTTTACACTTTTTTTCTAAAGCAAGCTAAAAGTAACAGCTGATAACTGGCAGAAGAAAGAATGGAATTACGGAGTCACAAGCTGTGAAAAAATTTGTCAACGCCGACTTTATGAAAAATCCGCAATTACTTTTTGGGCAACCCTATATCATATGAGTATTAGAACTTGAATTCCAGTACCCATGGGGTCGCCCCAACCCTAAAACTCCTTCAAACAACCATATCGAATGGAATGGAATTACGGAGTCACAAGCTGTGAAAAAATTTGTCAACGCCGACTTTATGAAAAATCCGCAATTACTTTTTGGGCAACCCTATATCATATGAGTATTAGAACTTGAATTCCAGTACCTATGGGGTCGCCCCAACCCCAAAACTCCTTCAAACAACCATATTGGAGTTCATGTTAGTATGGGGCTCTGATGAAAGGTATCGGGGAGTAGATTAAGAAAATGGCATAAATAAACATCAAGCCCATTACATGGAATTGATTTGTATACCCGCACCTCCAAAATCCCTCCAAATGGGCATATTAGTCGATAATGGATATATGGGACTCAAATGAAAGGTAATTGGGAGTAGGTTTTGAATATGATATTAAAATTTTTATCCAAGTATCTAGGTGGCGCTTTATCTCCTAAAATTACCTTAAACCCCTAATTGATCCATCATGTCAATCAGGTATCCAATTTTATGGCGGTCTCATAACACCCCCAAACGGTACAAGTTTACCGACAATGGAGATATAGGACTCAAATTAAAGGTATTTGGGGGTAGAGCACGAATTTTATATCCATATCTAAGGCACAATGTTTGAAAAGCCATCCCATCCCAAAAAAAACTCTTCATTATCCTAATTTTCAAAAACGCCAGATATCGAAGATGGGTGGTTCAAGGAAGTAAAAAATGTTTTGCACTCTTATTTAACAAGTAAAAAGGCGTTAAGTTTGGCCGGGCCGAACTTTGGATACCCACCACCTCATGTATATATCTAAACCACCTTTCGTCCGGTGAAAAATGCATACCTTATGCCCCATAGCAGCTATATCGAAATATGATCCGATTTGGACCAAATACTAATAAGTACAAATCATTGGTCAATTGTGCATAACAAAATATTGATTTTTTTAGTAGCTAAATCTAAAAATAAACCGATCTGAACCATATACGACACGGATAGCGAAAAGCCTAATATAAGTCACTGTGTCAAATTTCAGTGAAATCGGATTATAAATGCGCCTTTCATGGCACCAAGACTTTAAATCGAGATAACGGTCTATATGGGAGCTATATCCAAATTGGACCGATCTAGGTCAAGTTTTAAAAAAAATTGCGAAGAGCCTAACACAACTCACTGTTCCAAATTTCGGCGAAATCGGATAATAAATGCGTGTTTTATGGGCCCAAAAACCTTAAATCGAGAAATCGATCTGAGCCGAATTGAAGAAGGATGTCGAAAGGCCTAACACAACTCAATGTCCCAAATTTCAGCAAAATCGGATAATAAATGTGGCTTTTAGGGGGCTAAGACCCTAAATCGGGGGATCGGTCTATATGGCAGCTATATCCAAATCTGGACCAATCTGAGCCGAATTGAAGAATGATGTCGAAGGGCCTAACACAACTCAATGTCCCAAATTTCAGCAAAATCGGATAATGAATGTGGCTTTTATGGGCCTAAGACCCTAAATCGGCGGATCGGTCTATATGGGGGCTATATGAAGATATCGTCCGATATAGCTCATCTTCGAACTTAACCTGCTTATGGACAAAAAAGAAAAAGAATCTGTGCAAAGTTTCGGCTCCATATCTCTATTTTTAAAGACTTTTGCGTGATTTCAACAGACAGACGGACGCAGATGGCTAGATCGTCTAAGATTTTTCCGCTGATCAAGAATATATATACTTAATAGGGTCGGAAATGGATATTTCGATGTGTTGCAAACGCTTCGTCTTTAGGTCGAAGAAAATGCTTGTTGCCTATTTGAAGACGATCGGATGAGAATTGCGAACTGTACCACAGTAGTGGTGTAGGGTATATAAAAGAACCAAAAAACCGCCAAATTGATATATAGATCAATCATGACAATATGGGTCTCAAATGAAAGATATTAGAGTAAACAAGTAAACAGGCATTAAGTTCGGCCGGGCTGAACTTTGGAAACCCACCAAATCGGGTATATATGTATGTTAACCACCTATCGCCATAATCTGGTGAGAAATGAACCCATTTATGAACCCATAGCAGCTATATCAAAATATGGTCCGATTTGGAACAAACTCGGCACGGGCGTCAAGTGGATCTAAGCCATATATAGCACGGATGCCGAAAAGCCTAGCTGACCTATGATTTAATATCGTTTTTTATGGGAGCTATATCGGATTATCAACCGATTTGGATCGTACTTGGCACAGTTATTGGAAGTCATAACAAAATACCGCATGCTCAATTTTAGCCAAATCGGACAACGACTTCCAATCGGACGGCGACTTTCAGAGGCTCAAAAAGTCAAATCGGGAGATCGGTTTATATCGGAGCTATATCAGGTTATATACCGATTTAGACCGTACTTGGCACAACTGTTGGAAGTCATAACAGAACACTACTTGCAAAATTTCAGCTAAATTGGACAAAAAATGCGCCTTGTAAGGGCTCGAGAAGTCAAAGGCAGATCATTCCCCTTACCCTAATTTTCAGAAATGCCAGATCTCCCCAAAACACCCCCCAAACAGAAACATGGCAATATGGGGCTTAAATAAAAGGTATTTGAGAGCAGAATACTAATCTAGTATCCAAATGTGGAACCAAGTGTTTGATGGACAAAAAGGAAAAATTTACCGATCATAGCAATATGTGGCTCAAATGAAAGATCTTTGGGAGTACCGCACGAATCTGATATCAACATTCGGTAAAAAGTGTCTATAGGGCCACCCCTCACCCAAAGCACGCTCCAAAGAGGAAAAATTTACCGAACATAGCAAAATACGAATCTGATACATATGTTCCGGGCCTAGTCACCGAGTGGCCTCCCCAAAACCCAAAACTCCCACCATATTTGGGATTTGAGCACGAATCTGATACCAGCATTCTGGACTAACTGTCTAGGAGACGTCCCTCCCCCATAACAAACCAGAAATAGGACGTATTTGCTCACGATGACAATTTCCGGCTCAATTCCATATACTCCCCTTAAACCAATGGCAAATTATATTTAAGAGTAGAACACGATATGTTTGGGGACCACCCCATTCTCCAAAACACCCCTAAATAGTACATTTTTACAGATTTTGGCAATATTGGGCTCAAATGAAAGGTTTTGGGGAATAGAGCTTCAAATTGGTAACCAGCTTTCAGGGCCAAGTTTGTTGGGGTCCACCACTTCCCCAAAACATTGCTCAAACAGGACTTATTTACCATGCAATGACAATATGGGGCTGAAATAAAAGGAATATGGGAGTATAATACAAATCTATGGGGTTTAAATTAGTGGTATTTGAGAGTAGACCACGATGCTGATAGGTTTTTTTAGGGCTAAGTGTCTGGGGGATTACTTCACGAAATATCCATTTCCGACCCGAAAAAGTATTGGGTTGCCCAAAAAGTAATTGCGGATTTTTCATTTAGTCGGCGTTGACAAATTTTTTTACAGCTTGTGACTCTGTAATTGCATTCTTTCTTCTGTCAGTTATCAGCTGTTACTTTTAGCTTACTTTAAAAAAAAAGTGTAAAAAAAGTATATTTGATTAAAGTTCATTCTAAGTTTTATTAAAAATGCATTTACTTTCTTTTTAAAAATCCGCAATTACTTTTTGGGCAACCCAATATATATTCTTGATCGTCGTAAAAATCTAAGACGATCTAGCCATGTCCGTCCGTCTGTCTGTTGAAATCACGCTACAATCTTTACAAATAGAGATATTGAGCTGAAACTTTGTACAGATTTTTTTTGTTCATAAGCGGGTAAAGTTTGAAGATGGTCGATATAGGACTATATCTTGATATAGCCCCCATTTAGACCGATCCACCGATTTAAGGTCTAAGGTCCATAAAAGCCACATTTATTATCCGATTTGGCTGAAGTTATTGTGTTAGGCCACTCGACATCCCTTTTTAATTAGGTCCGGATAGGTCCAGATTTGGATATAGTTGCCATATAGACCGATCTCTCGATTTATGGTCTTGGGCCCATAAAAGGCGCATTTATTGTCCGATTTTGCCGAAATTTGGAGCAGTGAGTTGTGTTAGGCTTTTCGGCATTCGTCTATAATTTGGCCTTGATCTGCTCAGATTTGGATATAGCTGCCATATAGACCGATCTCTCGATTTAAAGTCTTGGGCCCATAAAAGGTGCATTTATTGTTCGATGTCGCCGAAATTTGGTACAGTGAGTTTTGTTAGGCTCTGCGACATTCTTCTATAATTTGGCCCAGATCTGCTCAGATTTAGATATAGCTGCCTTATAAACCGATCTCTCGATTTAAGATCTTGGGCCCATAAAAGGCACATTTATTGTTAGATGTCGCCGAAATTTGGTACAGTAAGTTGTGTTAGGCTCTGCGACATTCTTCTATAATTTGGCTCAGATCTGCTCAGATTTAGATATAGCTGCCTTATAGACCGATCTCTCGATTTAAGATCTTGGGCCCATAAAAGGCGCATTTATTGTTCGATGTCGCCGAAATTTGGTACAGTGAGTTGTGTTAGGCTCTGCGACATTCTTCTATAATTTGGCTCAGATCTGCTCAGATTTAGATATAGCTGCCTTATAAACCGATCGCTCGATTTTAGGTCTTGGGCCCATAAAAGGCACATTTATTGTTAGATGTCGCCGAAATTTGGTACAGTAAGTTGTGTTAGGCTCTGCGATATTCTTCTATAATTTGGCCCTGATCTACTCAGATTTAGATATAGCTCCCTTATAAACCGATCTCTCGATTTTAGCTCTTGGGCCCATAAAAGGCGCATTTATTGTTCGATTTTGCCGAAATTTGGTACAGTGAGTTGTGTTAGGCCCTTCGACATTCTTCTATAATTTGGCCCTGATCTGCTCAGCTTTAGATATAGCTGCCTTATAAACCGATCTCTCGATTTTAGGTCTTGGGCCCATAAAAGGCGCATTTATTGTTAGATGTCGCCGAAATTTGGTACAGTGAGTAGTGTAGGGCCCTTCGACATCCCTCTTCAATTTGACCGATATCGGTTAAGTTTTGGATATAGCTGCCATATAGACCGATCTCTCGATTTAAACTATTGGTCCCATAAAAGGCGCATTTATAATCCTATTTCGCTGAAAATTAACACAGTGACTTATGTTAGGCTATTCGATATCCGTGTCGAATATGGTTCAGATCGGTTTATATTTGCGTATAGCTACCAAAAAGACCAATATTTTGATCTACAAAATTTAACAACGACTTGTACTTATTAAACCACTCAATGTCCGTGCCGAACTTGGTCCAAATCGAACCATATTTCGATATAGCTGCTATGGGGGCATAAATTATTCATTTTTCACCGGATTATGACGAAAGGTGGTTTACATACATACCCGAGGTTGTGGGTAAGCAAAATTCGGCCCGGCCGAACTTAATGCCTTTTTACTTGTTTCGGATGTTCTCGCCAGGATTCGAACCCAGGTGTACAGTGTCATACGCGGACATGTTAACTTCTTCGCTACTGTTATTGTTTCACTTGAAGCTCATTAATTGGCGAAAAAAAAATATTCAAAGAATAATGTTGTGCCATATAATGAAAAGAAGTCGCAGCGCTGCGGGCCCGGTTCGGCAAGTTTAAAATAAATAAAAACCTTAATATCAAGGAAAATATCTTTCACCAAAGGGAATGTTTCCTTGAAAAGTTGAAAAATTGGTCATCTTTAATTTAAGTTCGCTTATCTTTGGCTCGAATCTTTAAAATTAGGACAAACCTTTTTTTGAGTGTAGTTAATAATTGATACCTAGCCTTGCCTTTTAAATTTCTTATTCATAAGTCTCCCCAATTGTCAACAAAAAACCTGAATAGCAATTAAATGCAAATAATTTTTTAATTTATTATCATATTTTTTGTGTTTTTTTTTTTGTTTAAAAATTAATTTAACCTGTTGTAAGCAAATGAAAAGTGATTGTATTAACAAACAAACAATAAAAAAGGTTAAGAACAAGTGATAAGTAAATAGGAAGAATATATATACATATACAAGATAGAACTAAAATATACATAGATGAATATGAATACGAAACTTATATAGGGAACAAATTTAAATAAAGAGAGAAAGAGAGAGGAGGGAAATAATAAAAGGATACAACAAAACCTTCAACCCTATGTATATTTATGCTTAAGTAAACCATATTGACATTTAAGATTATGAAAGATTTAGAAAAGAGATGGTCGCCTATGTTAAGAAACAAAGTTTGCAACTGTTTGAATTTAAGCGGAAATGCCGCCGACCGGCTAACCGGAAATTAGTTTTTTTTTTTTTCATTGAAATTTGTTGTTTCTTTTTGAATAGAAATTAACCCTCCAAAGACAAACACACATTTAAAAACACTCACAAACATTGTTCTTAAATTTATTTAACAAAATATATGTAATGTAATGTAATCGTAAAAAAAAGATTAAATAAACAGAAAATGATGTATATTATGATTACCAAACAAAAAAAAATGTTAAAAGCAAAATTACCAAAAAAAAAAAAAAATTTAAATGTAAATTATTTTTTTTTTAATTTCTTTCACAACACAAAAACAATTAAATATTTTATTTTTTCATCTCAACATAATTGTAATGTAATAATGTTTTAAAAACATTTTGTAATAATAATTATAAAAATAAAACCAAATGCAATGGAGAACCAAGAGATGTGGTGTTTTATTTAAAGGGGGAATACAACGATAACAGTTTTGCCTACACTCGAGATGAATCCCTTTGAGACTCTTGCAATACATGTGCCCATGTTCCTGAGTCCAGGGTTCCAGGGCATATATTGGGTGGCCCAAAAAGTAATTGCGGATTTTTCATATAGTCGGCGTTGTCAAATTTTTTCACAGCTTGTGTCTCTGTAATTGCTTTCTTTCTTCTGTCAGTTATCAGCTGTTACTTTTAGCTTGCTTTAGAAAAAAAGTGTAAAAAAAGTATATTTGATTAAAGTTCATTCTAAGTTTTATTAAAAATGCATTTTCTATCTTTTAAAAAATCCGCAATTACTTTTTGGGCAACCCAATAGAAGTCACTGCCTGTGTCACTGAACGTGTGTAGCATCAAGTTTTCCCTCAGATACTTTATATTTTAAATCAGATACTCTTTCAGCTCTGTTCACCGTGCTTCCTTTATCTCGCTTTCAGGTACGTAGCCAAGAGCGGGGGGAGGGGGCTCTTGGAGCCCAGGCCCGCCTCCAACTAAAAATTGTTTTGTCTTAAGAAAACATTTTAATCAAATACAGTCGAACTTCTCTATAGCGTAGAAGTTGAGGACCGACGAAATTTGACCTAAATGCAAAAAAAAAACAATTAAAAAGGCGTTAAGTTCGGCCGGGCCGAACTTTGGATACCCACCACCTCGGGTATATATGTAAACCACCTTTCATCAAAATCCGGTGAAAATTGCATACCTTATGTCTTATGATTATAAATGCCCCTTTTTTGGGGCCAAGACTTTAAATCGAGATATTGGTCTATATGGCAGCTATATGCAAATCTTCATCGATCTAGACCAAATTGCAAAATGTGGAGGGGCTTAACTTAACTCTATGTCCCAAATTTCGGCAACATCGGACAATAAATGCGCCTTTTATGGGCCCAGAACTTCAAATCGAGAGATCGGTCTATATGGCAGCTATATCCAAATCTGGACCGATATGTACCATTTTGCAGAAGTATGTTAAGGGGCTTAAACTAACTCACTGCCCCAAATTTCAGCAAAATTGGATAATAAATGTGGATTTTATGGGCCTAAGACCCTAAATCGGAGGATCGGTCTATATGACAGCTATATCCAAATCTAGACCGATCTGAGCCAAATAGACGAAGAATGTCGAAGGGCCTAAGACAACTCACTGTCCCAAATTTCAGCAAAATCGGATAATAAATGTGGCATTTATGGGCCTAAGACCCTAAATCGGAGGATCGGTCTATATGACAGCTATATCCAAATCTAGACCGATCTGAGCCAAATAGACGAAGAATGTCGAAGGGCCTAAGACAACTCACTGTCCCAAATTTCAGCAAAATTGGATAATAAATGTGGCTTTTATGGGCCTAAGACCCTAAATCGGAGGATCGGTCTATATGACAGATATATCCAAATCTGGACCGACCTGAGCCAAATTGGCGAAGGTTGTTTAAGGGCCTGACACAACTCACTGCCCCAAATTTCAACAAAATCGGATAATAAATGTGGCTTTTAATGGCCAAAGACCCTAAATCGGCGGATCGGTCTATATGGGGGCTATATCAAGATATAGTCCGATATAGCCCATCTTCGAACTTAACCTGCTTATGGATAAAAAAAGAATCTGTGCAAAGTTTCAGCTCAATATCTCTATTTTTAAAGACTGTAGCTTTATTTCAACAGACAGACGGACAGACGGACGGACATGTCCAGATCGTCTTAGATTTTTACGCTGATCAAGAATATACATACTTTATAGGGTCGGAAATGGATATTTCGATGTGTTGCAAACGGAATGACAAAATGAATATACCCCCATCCTTCGGTGGTGGGTATAAAAACAAACAAACATGCGAACATGAATAAATATTAAATTTCTGTTTATTCATGTTCTCATGTTTGTTTGTTTTTTTTTTGCATTTAGGTCAAATTTCGTCGGTCCTCTACTGCTACGCTATAGAGAAGTTCGACTGTATTTAATTAAAATGTTTTCTTTAGACAATCCAATTTTTATTTCGAGGGGGGCTTGGGCTCCAAGAGCCCCCACTTGCCTCTTTTCTTTATCAACAAAGTCTTCGCAGCGAGTAAGAGATGTCAGAAATGATCAGGGACATTGTTTCGAGACTCCAAAAAAGTTCTTATCATATCTGTAACTGGAACAAGTAAAAGCGTGCTAAGTTCGGCCGGGCCGAATCTATGTCGAGTTCTTCTCCTGATATTGCTTTTTTGGCAAACAAAGGATAAAAGAAAAGAATTTCTATTATATTGGAGCTATATCAAGTTATGGTACGACGGACCATAATTGAGTTGAATGTTGGAGACCAGGGGCTCAAGAAGTCAAATCGGGAGATCGGTTTATATGGAAGCTATATCGAAATCTGAACCGATATGGTCCATTTGCAATCCCCAATGACCTACATCAATATTAAGTATCTGTGCAAAATTTCAAGCGGCTAGCTTTACGCTTCGACCGCTATCGTAATTTCAACAGACGGACGGACATGGCTCGATTGACTCAGAATATCGAGAGGATCAAGAATATATTGGGTTGCCCAAAAAGTAATTGCGGATTTTTCATATAGTCGGCGTTGACTCTGTAATTGCATCCTTTCTTCTGTCAGTTATCAGCTGTTACTTTTAGCTTGCTTTAGAAAAAGGTGTAAAAAAAGTATATTTGATTAAAGTTCATTCTAAGTTTTATTAAAAATGCATTTACTTTCTTTTAAAAAATCCGCAATTACTTTTTGGGCAACCCAATATATATTTGATGGGGTCTTAGACGAATATTTCGAGGTGTTACAAACGGAATGACTGGATTAGTATAACCCCATCCCGATTTCGTTTGTTTAAAACCGCAAAAGAGAGAACAGAAAAACAAGAAAAAAAGAATAATTCAGAAAATTCAGTGTGATATTAGAAAATCTTATATCATCCTCAATTTTTAAAGCTATTATTAATGATATTTTGTGGCAATTTGTTTAAAAAATTTGGTAGAGTAAATGCCAGAGAATATTTTCCATAATCGTTGCGAAATTTAGGATCTTCGTATTTTCCAGATGTCTTGCTCCGTGTGTTCCTGCTGTGGCTGATGCGTTGTAAAAAGGTTGAGTTGTTGAAAAATTCACGAGCTATAGTAGTCTTCGATGTTTAGTATTTCAAGGGCCTTATAAATTTCGTTGCTTGATATGAGTGCTGTGTTGTTGTTTCGATTTTGTTGGTTGGTTGGTGTATTCGTTTTATTTTTATTTAGAAGTTTTACCAGTCTGTTTTGGTACATTTGCAATATTCTGCAATGTTTAGACTTTTCCCAGGCAGTAATGCCATGTCTCAGTTGAGACTCCACCAAAGCGAAATATGCCAGCCTTAGAAGAAAGTACGGCGAGCAATTACTAAGGTGATACAGAGCAAACATACATTTTCTGAGTTTTTTTTTGTTAGCTGTTCGATATGTGCTTTTCATTTAAAATGTTGATCTTAATATACACCTAGATATTTATATGTTTCGACAAACTCTATGGCTGTTTCACATTAGTCGTTTAGGGTTTGATCTGCTCTGAGAGTACAGGATCGATGAAGACAATCAAAATTATGATAGATAATTTTTAAATTGGATTTTGATAAGTGTCTATGTGTCTGATGTGCATTACTTTTCTTTTGTTGGCGTTAATTATTAGGACGTCATCATGGCACCATTTGCTGAGAATATTGAGCTCATTCTGCATAAGATGTTTGTTTTCCACAAGAATTACGATGTCATCAGCGTAGGAAAAAGCAGTGCTATTTTTTAGCATTTCTATCATCTCATTGGCGTAAATTAAGTATAACATTAGACCCAGTTTAGATCCTTGTGGTACTCCGAAATTTGAAGTTTTGTGGCTACTCAATTCGTTATGTATTTTAATTTTATATTTGCTGCAGCTGAGATAGTTCTTAAACCAGTCTAGACAATTTCCTCCGATACCACATTTTCCAGAGTATTTATGAGTTTTGTATGCGATAGCGTGTCGAAAGCCTTACTGAAATCAATAAATAATGCTAAGCAGTGATAGTTCTCATTTAATTTTTTGTTGATGTGGTTCGAAAAATACCCTAGTAACTGGTTAATATTTTTCCCTTTTTGAAATCCGAACTGTTGTTTATTTATTATACGGTATTCCGTCAGCAATCTATTGAGCCTTCTGACCACAAGACTTTCTCTACCCACAGATAAGATTGCTATTGGCCTATACTTATTTAAGTCAGACTTACTTCCATTTTTAAATATTGGTCTAACGATGGCAGTTTTTAAAAGAGATGGAATTAAGGATTCATTTAAACTCATGTTAATAAATGAGGTTAATATTGATGTAAGATTAACGGTGTTCGGTTTTAAGTCGATAGCTCTGATGCCATCTACACCTGCAGTTTTTCTCGCATTGAGAGATTTTAAAATATTCAATACTTCCTCTTCATCAGTTCCTTCCATAAACATTGTATTTTGCAAATGTGTTTCGTAGTTTTATTTTTTTAATGTCTTCTTCGAAAGAGTGGGCATAATTATTTGCCAATAGTTGTGGACTCACCGAAGGAAAATGTTTTTTAATATAGGAATTAATGTTCTCGATTCTCTTGCCCGTAATTCGGTTAATTGTTTTCGCATATTTTTTTTTTTGTTTTGTAAAAATTCTTTAAACTTGTACTTGTTTTTGACGTAATTTATTTTTATACCCACCACCGAAGGATAGGAGTATATTCATTTTGTCATTCCGTTTGCAACACATCGAAATATCCATATCCGACCCTATAAAGTATATATATTCTTGATCAGCGTAAAAATCTAAGACGATCTAGACATGTCCGTCCGTCTGTCCACGCTACAGTCTTTAAAAATAGAGATATTGAGCTGAAATTTTGCACAGATTCTTTTTTTGTCCATAAGCAGGTTAAGTTCGAAGATGGGCTATATCGGACTATATCTTGATATAGCCCCCATATGGACCGATCCGCCGATTTAGGGTCTTAGGCCCATAAAAACCACATTTATTATCCGATTTTGTTGAAATTTGGGGCGGTGAGTTGTGTTAGGCCCTTCGACATCCTTCGTCAATTTGGCTCAGATCGGTTCAGAGTTGGATATAGCTGCCATATAGACCGATCCTCCAATTTAGGGTCTTAGGCCCATAAAAGCCACATTTTTTATCCGATTTCGCTGAAATTTGGGACAGTGAGTTGTCTTAGTCCCTTCGATTTTCTTCGTTAAATTCGCACAGATCGGTTCAGATTTGGATATAGCTGCCATATAGACTGATCCTCCGATTTATGATTTAACGCCCATAAAAGCCACATTTATTATCCGATTTTGTTGAAATTTGGGGTAGTGAGTTGTCTTAGGCCCTTCGACATCCTTCGTCAATTTGGCTCAGATCGGTGCAGATTTGGATATAGCTGCCTTATAGACCGATCCTCAGATTTAGGGTTTTAGGCCCATAAAAGCCAAATTTATTATCCGATTTCGCTGAAATTTGGGACAGTGAGTTGTTTTAGGACCTTCGTCTTCCTTCGTTAAATTAGCCCAGATCGGTTCAGATTTGGATATAGCTGCCATATATGCCGATCCTCCGATTTATGGTGTAAGGCCCATAAAAGCCACATTCATTATCCGATTTTGCTGAAATTTGGGACAGTGAGTTGTGTTAGGCCCTTTGACATATTTCTTCAATTTGGTCCAGATCGGTTCAGATTTGGATATAGCTGCCATATAGACCGATTTCTTGATTTATGGTTTTGGGCCCATAAAATGCTCATTTATTGTCCGATGTCGCCGAAATTTGGAACAGTGAGTTAAGTTAAACCCCTTGACATACTTCTGCAATATCGCACAGATCGGTCCAGATTTGGATATAGCTGCCATATAGACCGATATCTAGGTTTTAGGTTTTGGGACCATAAAAGGCGCATTGATTGTCCGATGTCGCTGAAATTTGAGACAGTGAGTTTGGCTAGGCTTTTCGACGTCCTTCTTCAATTTTGCCCAGATCGGTCCAGATTTGAATATAACTGCCATATAGACCGAACTCACGATTTAAGGTTTAGGGCCCATAAAAGAGGAATTTATTGTCCGATTTCGCCGAAATTTGGGACAGTGCTTTGTGTTAGGCTCTTCGACATGCTTATGCAAGTTGGCCCAAATCGGTCCAGATTTGGGTATAACTGCCATGTAGACCGATATCTCGATTTAAAGTCTTGGCCCCATAAAAGGCGCATTTATAATCCGATTTCACTGAAATTTGACACAGTGACTTATGTTCGACATCCGTGTCGTATATAGTTCAGATCGGTATGAGGTATATGAGTATAAGGTATGAAATTTTCACCGAATTTTGATGAAAGGTGGTTTACATATATACCCGAGGTGGTGGGTATCCAAAGTTCGGCCCGGCCGAACTTAACGCCTTTTTACTTGTTTTGTTTAATTTATCGTTAAATGTTTTGTACATTTTTTCGTTTGTTTTATTATTTTTATTTTGTTGCCATTTTTTATGTAGTTTATCTCTGATCTCACAACATTTTACTATTTCATCGTTGAGCCACGGGTGCGGGTTACGTTTTTTTGCTCGTTTTGTTGCTGTGTATTTAGATTTTTCATATATTGTTTCGAAATTAGTGTAGATTATATCAAACAATTCATTGGCATTTGTTGCTTCATTTAATGGTGAATACCAATTGATGTCTTCTTTTTAATTGACTAACTTTCGACGTATTGATATTCACTTTAGCATTACCCTGTTTACTTTTATTGATGGTGGTGTTTGTTTCTCTTTTATAATCCATACATCCAAATATTGCGTAGTGGTCTGCTATGGCTGTTTTTATTATTGCTGCGTACGCTCTCTCTCTCTCTCTCTCTCTCTCTCTCTTCCTGTTGCACCTCATGAACAAGTGGTCTATGCACGTTTTGGTGTTGGTATTCGGGTCTTCTCTTGTTGGCTCATACATGTTGGCTCGCAATTCTTATCCGATTTGTCTCAAATTTTGTATAAAGTATTTTGTTATGACTTCCAACATCTGAGCTAAGTATGGTTCTAACCGCTTCAAAACTTAATGTAGCTCCCATATAAACTGATCTCCTAATTTGACTTTCTGAGCCTCTCGAGGGATCAATTCTTATGCGATTTGGCTAAATATTATTTTAACGATTTCTCCTATGACCTTCCACATACGTGCCAAGTATGGTCTGAATGGGCCAATAACCTGATATAGCTTCCATATGAACCGATCTCCCGATTTTAATTCTTAAGCCATTATAGGGCTCAATTCTTATCCAATTTTGGCTGGCATTTTGAGCAATGACATCTACTATGGTCTCTAGCAGCCAAACCAAGTTAATTGATAACCTCAAATATTAATAAATTATCCATTATCCTTTGTTTGCATATAAAGAGATATCAGGCAAAAAATTACCAATGAGATCCATGGTCGAGGGTATGTAAGATTTGGCGCTGCCGAACTTTACGCGCTTTTACTTGTTGTCACTCGATTCGTTCGCCAAGTCATTGAAGATAGCTATTTTTCCTTTATAAAATCAGCTCTTTCCAATGACTTGGCGAACGGATCGAGGGACAAATCGAAAAAAATGTGTGCTTATCGGCATGCCATTTGGGCTCGACTATAAAAAGGAGGCTTCTTATCTTTGAGCTGAATTTTCAATCAAACCCGCTTCACTGAGCTTTCGCTTTCAAGACGTACAAAAATATCACCTCTGTAACGTAACCTACTCTCCAATAGCTGTGATTCTGTGTAGGTTCGTTGAGCCTTCTCCTTTAACAGTTTAACACAAACTTGTATATTCGCACTCTACTAAATAAATTTTTATGTATGACAAAGTTAGCCACTTAAACTACCTGAAACACCTATCTTAGAGTAGAAAATTTTAAAAATAATACAACAAACAACCACAACGAAATTCCTATACTTTATTTTTCTTTATTTTGCGGACCGATAGGTTGTCATAACAAAGATAAATGCTGAATGATAAATTTTTACCACTCTGCCCTCTCTCTGTTCGTGGTGGTGTGTGTCTCTATTCAGTTGATCCATTTGCAAACAGAATAGATGGCGCTTACTTAAATGTTAGTGCTGCCATTGATAAGGTAAAGGTGTAGACTTTAATACCCAAAATGTTAACGAAATAACTTAAACTTCTTCGTTCCATGTCGCCCCGGATGCTTGCGCAATCACATATAAATGACTGAGAATTTTACATTTCTCCCATCTGTTAGAGCTTTTTTGAACATATTTATGACTTAAAATGTCATGACGACCAAGACAAAGTGAATGACCCGCCATCCTATGGTGGAGAGTATAAAAAGTGAGATTATTTACAAACTACGCACAATTAGCTGACGTTTTGAGACCTTGTTAGGGTCTTTTACCAGTGCCATCATGATATCTATTGGGTTGCCCAAAAATTAATTGCGGATTTTTCATATAGTCGGCGTTGACAAATTTTTTCACAGCTTGTGACTCTGTAATTGCATTCTTTCTTCTGTCAGTTATCAGCTGTTACTTTTAGCTTGCTTTAGAAAAAAAGTGTAAAAAAAAGTGTAAAAAATGCGCAATTACTTTTTGGGCAACCCAATAGTTTCGATTTTTTGATAGTATAGTAGAGAAGCATGGTTATTGAGTGCACTCGATCAGCATCGAAAACACGGTTACTCTGATGAGGGGCGGCGAATGTACAGAAAACACTGACAATTTGATGGATCAGTTGGATTGGTTACAAACACCATAATCATAAGCAGTCGTTTAGATTAGGGCTCTTCGTTAGTCCCCACCGTATTGTAGAGATAGCTTGGTTTTGACAGTATTGTAGAGATAGCTTGGTTAGGGCCCTCCATCAGGCCCGAAAACACGGTGACACTGATGAGGGGCGACGCATGTACATTCGAAAAGTAAGAGCGTGCAAAGTTCGGCCGCGCCGAGTCTTATATACCCTCCACCATGGATCGCATTTGTCGAATTCTATGCGCGGTATCTCTTTTTAGGCAAACAGAGAATATTGAATAAGAACTGTTATGCTATTGGAGTTATATCTAGTTAAAGTCCGATTCGGACCATAAATGAATGCTGAACATTGTAGAAGTCATTGTGTATTATTTCATTTCAGTTCGGATAAGAATTGCGCCTTGTAGGGGCTCAAGAAGCAAAATCGGGAGATCGGTTTATATGGGAGCTGTATCAAGCTATTGATCGATTCAGACCATATAAAACACGTATGTTGGAGGTAATGAGAGAAGCCGTTGTAAAAAATTTCCCCAAAATCGGATGAGAATTGTGCCCTCTAGAGGCTCAAGAAGTCAAGATCCAAGATCGGTTTATATGACAACTATATCAGACTATGGACCGATTTGAACTATACTGAACACATTTGTTGGTAGTGATACCAAAACACTATGTGCAAAATTTCAATCAAATCGGACGAGAATTGCGCCCTCTAGAGGCTCAAGAAGTCAAGACCCATGATCGGTTTATATGGCAGCTATATCAAAACATTTACCGATTTGAACCATACATGACACAGTTTTTGGATATCATAACAAAATACTTCGTACAAAATTTCATTCAAATCAAATAAGAATTGCGCCCTTTTGAGGCTCAAGAAGTCAAGACCCAAGATCGGTTTATATGGCAGCTATATCAGGTTATAAACAGATTTGAACCATACTTGGTACAGTTGTTGGATATCATAGCAGAATACTTCGTGCAAAATTTCATTCCCGTCGGATAAGAATTGCTCAAGAAGTCAAGACCCAAGATCGGTTTATATGGCAGCTATATCAAAACATGGACCGAGACTAAGATGGAGAAGGACTGTCGACTTACTCCTATAACAACTCATTAGGAACGAATTGGGGGTACACTTGGACAAATGTACCCTCCAAAGGATAATCTAGAAGGTGTATGGTACCACGGTGGTACTGTTTCTGAAGCAAGAAGGAGTACCCCAAAAAATCCGCTGATTACGGTGCTCGTTCTTAGGCCTTTGCATCCATATTTTGGGTGTGTGGCAATGAAAATCGTCCTTGGACTAAGGCAAAATTGTCAGACTCCGCTGGGTCATCATAAGGCGTGGGCTGGCGCTGTGAATTGCAGGGTGACAAAGGTCCTGTAGACGAGTATTTCGCAGAATAGAATGACACTTATTCTGGGGTTGATGAAACATGACTTCGGTCTGCTGACTGCGAGAATTTATGGCTGATCTGCCCAGAGCGCCGCCATATGGTCCAAGTAAAAACACAGAGTTTAGGGTATGAAAGATTCCTTTCAGATCTACAACGGCAACAATATTTGAGATCAACGGGCTTCCCGGAGTCTTGAGAGCCTTGAGAGACCTTGTTCCTCCAATGCAGCTTGCCAAGAAACTCGCTGGCAAATATACGGCTACCATAAAAACTTCGACTGGAACGAAGTACACTCCATTTCCCGATTTCATTCTAAACTCCGTCTTGGAACATTCATGCAAATTTTTGGACTGGAAGCACCCTTCCGGGATACGACAACAACTTCAAGTGCAACGAAGTCCATTGCTTTTCTCATTTCCATTCTAAGCACCGTCTTTGAACATTCTTGCAGATGTCTGGGCTGGAGTCACCCCGCCCTTCCGGGTACCTTCTGTAAACATGGACGATTTTATGCTGGATGGGCCTTCCCCCAGAGAATATATAGGCTTTCGAACAGGTACAGCGTATTTCAGGCGGAGGTCTTTGCGGCCCTGAAGACACCAGACACGATGTCGATGCGTTAGCGTCGGCCCGATGAAACTGTCACGATATACGTAGACAATCAGGCAGCGCTGAAGGCTCTGGTGTCGGGTCATGTGCATTCGAAACTGCTTTGAAGATGCTTGGAACTGTTTCGAACTATGGAAAAGCCAGTTAGGCTATGCTTGGTTCCGGCCCATCAAGGTGTAGCGGAAAATGAGATGGCCAGAAATGGATCGCTTATTGCGATCCAGTGGAGGGCTCACTGACGGAATCCACTGTACAAGCTTTACGATACGTTGGACGCCTTCTACGATAATCGCGCTAGGGAGGCGTGGGCTTGTGCTGTGGGGGTAGCAGGTTTGCAAAGGTCCTGTGGCCAAGTATTTCGCCATAGAGGAAGTCCCTTAACCTGGGGCTGAAGCAGTATGACTTCGGAATGCTGATAGCCATTCTGACAGCAGTCGTTGCAACGTCAGGTCTATAATGACGCGCTGGATGCAGAGATTGACAGACTTTTGCAAGATGTGCGATGACGAAGAGGAGTTGGAGATGGTATAGCAAGGAATTGCGAAGAGAAGGCAGAGGATAATAGGCGAAAACCTCTTTCCGTGCCTCGATTTTCTCCGGGCACTTAGTCTTCTCGTAATTCTGGAATTTTGGAAAGGCTATGCTGGATTCCGGGCCATTAGGGTGTGGCAGGAAACGAGGCGTGCGACGAGATGGCCAAAAATAGATCACTGATTGCTACAAATCGTGCCAGGGAATTAGTGAGCCCTCCACTGAGCGAGCTTATTGGTAAGGTAGATGACTTCTAGAATGAGGCATGGGTTGGTGCTGTGGGTTCACGGTGGCAAAGGCCCTGTGGCCAAGTATTTCGCGAAACAGGAAGTCGCTTATCCTGGGGTTGAAGCAGCATAACTTCGAATTGCTGATAGCCATCTTGACGGGGGTCACTGCAACGTTAGGTCTTTGATGTCGCGCTGGGCGCAGAGAGTGGCAGTTTTCGGAAGGATGTGCGATGACAAAAAGGAGCTGAATTAGGTCGAGCTGTATGTGACCTTTTGTTTCACTGCCCCAGAATTGCAAAGAGAAGACAGAGGATAATGGGTGAAAACTTCTTTCCGTGTCTCGATTCCCTCGGGGCAATTAGTCTTCTTGCCATTCTGCAGTTTTGTAAAGGACTACATTGGTTGGCTAAATCTGTGACCCTGTGACCAAATATTTCGCGAAACAGGACAACAGGACAGAGGCGGACTTCTGCAATATGTGCGATGACGAAGATGAGTTGGCGTGGTGTCACTGCCGCGGAATTACGAGGAGGAGACATAGTGGGATAGTGGGTAAAGACCTCTTTGCGTGACTGAATTCCTTCCGGGTACTTAGTATTCTTGTCATTCTCGTTTTTTTTTAAAGGCCTGAATTGGTTGACTGAATCATACGTCATTTTTGCAGTCTTTCTTCATCTTATTTTTCTCTTCTACCTACTTTACTTCCGAGTGTAGCGGTAAGCAACCGAGAAGCGTGCCCCCCAACGTAACCTATCCTTGTATACCGAGATGCATGAAGATTCCCTCTCGGGATGTCGTCCACGGTATTTGTTGTAGAGCAGCGATATCAAGTGCTGAAGACTGACAGTTTCATCAAACACAGCATCCACCGTCTAATTTTCCCCGTTCCCCCCAATCTTGGAGTCGAGTCTATGTCTGAGAATCTTCTCAGCTTTCCTTGCGCATCTATTGTATCCTTGGCCTATCTCCTCATACTACTGCAGAAGTAGAAAGAGCACAGTGGATTATGGGTTCTTTAATCTGCCTTACTTTTCCAGAACAGCTTCGATTCGAGAACTATGAAAGGTTAAGGCTATTCTGTTTTATATTCTCTACTAGATGGCCCGGGCCCGCTCCGATGTGCCTTATTTTACTTTATATGGAATAAAATTTTATCTCTATCCCCCCAATATCTTTCATTTAAGCTCCACATTGATATGGTCGGTAAATATGACCGTTTTGGGGTGTTTTGGGGATTGGGGTGGTCCCCCAAACACTAAGCCCAGAAAATACATCAGCAACGTGCACTATTCTCATATATCTATATATCATTAATTTGAACCCATATTGCCATTGGCCTCAAAATTGGATATTAAATTTGTTTCCTAATCTCATTTAAACTCCTTATTGTAAAAGTCAGCAAATATGTCCGGTTTGGGGTATTGGCCCTAAAAACTATAAATATGTAGTTCCACTTTCTTTAAGACCCAAATTGTCTTGGTGAGCAAATACGTCCTATTTGGGAGTTGTTATGGTGGTGGGACGTCCGTGGTCTACTCCCAAATACCTTTAATTTGAGCCCCATATTTCCAAAGTCGGCAAACATGACCGGCTTGGGGGTTATCTTGGGGGATGGGTGGCCATTCAGTGAGCTGGCCTTAAAAATATATATCGGATTCGTATTCTACTCTAAAAACCCTCTTATTTGAGCCTCATATTGCGATAATCAGCAAATACTTCCTATTTGGGTGGTGTTGTGGGGGTGGGGTGGCCCCATAGACACTTTTCCCGAATATTGATATCAGATTCGTGCTTTACTTCCAAAGACCTTTCATTTGAACCCCATATTGCTATGGTCGTAAATTTGTCCTTTTATTTAACCCCCATATTCTCATGGTCAGTAAATAAGTCCTGTTTGAGGGGTGTTTTGGGGAAGGGGTGGACCCCCAGAAACGTGGTTCCACATTTGGATATTCGATTCATATTCTACTCGGGGGATTGGAGTGGTCCTCCTAACACTTGGTCCGACAATTGGATATCAGATACGTTTTCTTATACTATTGGGTTGCCCAAAAAGTAATTGCGGATTTTTCATATAGTCGGCGTTGACAAATTTTTTCACAGCTTGTGACTCTGTAATTGCATTCTTTCTTCTGTCAGTTATCAGCTGTTACTTTTAGCTTGCTTTAGAAAAAAAGTGTAAAAAAAGTATATTTGATTAAAGTTCATTCTAAGTTTTATTAAAAATGCTTTTACTTTCTTTTAAAAAATCCGCAGTTATTTTTGGGCAACCCAATAAATACTTTTCATTTGAGACGCATATTGTCGTGATTGGTCTAAATATATGTATGGTAGGTTTTAGGGTGGGGCGGCGCCCCTAAGTACCCCATCCGAAATCTGGAAACAAAATTTTTATTTTTAGGGTACTATATGAGAGCACACAAAATTTCGCTTAAATCGCACCACCCATCTCCGAGATCTGGAGTTTCTGAGAATGAGGGTAAGGGGGAGGGTCCGACCCCCCCCCCCATCCCCACCCCTTCAGATTCAAAAAATGCACCATCTGTAAAAATTTGAAGAAAAACGGTTCAGCCGTTTCCGAGTCTATAAGGGCTTAGCTTCGTATATGCTCATCCAATGTAAAAACGGTAACGTACTGACAATGACCAGAACTGCTGGTTTAGACACTGTTGGCTAATATGACGTGAACCTTGCAGCAATCGACCTTTGTAAACAAATCGGAGTCCTAGTCCTGCTATTGATCCGTTTCTTTTGGAGTTTTTATACCCTCCACCATAAGATGGGGGGTATACTAATTTCGTCATTCTGATTGTAACTACTCGAAATATTCGTGTGAGACCCCATAAAGTATATATATTCTTGATCGTCGTGAAATTTTATGTCGATCTAGCCATGTCCGTCCGCCTGTCCGTCCGAAGAAGTAAAGCTAGCCGCTTGAAATTTTGCACAAATACTTCTTATTAGTGTAGGTCGGTTGGTATTGTAAATGGGCCATATCGGTCCATGTTTTGATATAGCTGCCATATAAACCGATCTTGGGTCTTGACTTCTTGAGCCTCTAGAATGCGCAATTCTTATCCGATTGGGATGAAATTTTGCACGACGTGTTTTGATATAATATGCAACAACTGTGCCAAGTATGGTTCAAATCGGTTTATAACCTGATATAGCTGCCATATAAACCGATCTTGGGTCTTGACTTCTTGAGCCTCTAGAGTGCGGAATTCTTATCCGATTGGAATGAAATTTCGCACTACGTGTTTTGTTGTGATATCCAACAACTGTGCCAAGTATGGTTCAAATCGGTTCATAACCTGATATAGCTGCCATATAAACCGATCTGGGGTCTTGACTTCTTGAGCCTCTAGAGTGCGCAATTCTTATCCGATTGGAATGAAATTTTGCACGACGTGTTTTGTTACGATATCCAAAAACTGTGCCAAGTATGGTTCAAACCGGTCCATAACCTGATATAGCTGTCATATAAACCGATTTGGGTATTGACTTCTTGAGCCTCTAGAGGGCGTAATTCTTATCCAATTTTGGCACATAGTATTTTGTTATGATATCCAACAACTGTGCCAAATATGGTTCAAATCGGTTCATAACCTGATATAGCTGTCATATAAACAGATCTGGGGACTTGACTTCTTGAGCTTCTAGAGGGCGCAATTTCTATCCGATTTGGCTGAAATTTCGCAAGACGTTTTTTATTGTTACTTTCAACAACTACGTCAAATAAAGTACAAGTTGGTTCATAACCTGATATAGCTGCCATATAAACCGATCTGGGATCTTGACTTCTTAAGCCTCTAGAGGTCGCAATTATTATCCAATTTGCCTGAAATTTTGTACGACGGATTCTCTCATGACCATTAACATACGTGTTTATTATGGTCTGAATCGGTCTATAGCCCGATACAGCTCCCATATAAATCGATCTCTCTATTTTACTTCTTGAGCCCCCAAAGGGCGCAAATCTTATTCGAATTTGATGACATTTTATACAGGTCTCCAACATATAATTTAATTGTGGTCCAAACCGGACCATATCTTGATATCGCTCTAATAGCAGAGCAAATCTTTTCTTATATCCTTTTTTTTTTGCCTAAGAAGAGATGCCGGGAAAAGAACTCGACAAATGCGATCCATGGTGGAGGGTATATAAGATTCGGCCCGGCCGAACTTAGCACGCTTTTACTTGTTTTATTCTGCTTAGCGGTTTTCGGTTGTAAGTTTTGCTTAGCTTCATATATCCTTATTCGAGGTACGGTCGTTAGGTCTATGGGTACCATAACGGCAATAACAAAAACTACTAATTCAGACAGAGTTTGTTGAAATTATCTGACCTTTAGAGCGGCCTTTGCCTGTACCAAAAACCCTTCACTTGAGCTGTAAGGATTTAATGCTAACTTTTCATTTAGATTTAGCCCACCTGTCTTAAACGCTCTATAGTGAATTGTGGTTAAAACCTAAAGCCCACCAGTACCGGCAGTGACGATAACCAACGATTTACTCACTAAGTTGACGTGGTCAGACTTACGCCTGCTGCCTTAGAAATAATCACCATGTATCTTGTTGTTGTTGTAGCTACATTTTCATGTGGAGGTAGCGATCCCCATCAAGTTCCTGTAGAAAGTTTCAAAGGACCTATCGCCGCGGGAGCAGGGTGGGCATTGGTTATATAAAGGCGCCAGTAACCCGCCTTGTCATATCGAGCATCATAGGCATTTGCGCAAGAGCCGGTGCCGCCCGACCTCTCATTGAGGCTCTCCACTCGATAGCGCTGATTGTCCGCGACTGCCGTTGCAGCTACCCCGTATGGAGTATTCCACTTTGGACGCACCCGGTAGCTCACAGCTAAGCTTCTCGTGGCAGCAGTGAACGCCACACAGATTGGACCTCAAAATTCCAGCCTGTGTGGTGCTCACAGCTATCCCGGGCCTATGCCGAACGCCATTAATCGTTCCCTTTTGTCGACTTCCCGAACAACGAAAAGCTATGTTGCCTTTATAGAATCCTCCTTGGCTGCGTTTACTTTTCGGGTGCTCGATTTAGGTCAACTCTCAGTTCTATCCAATTTTCTTTTTTACTTCTGATTATGAACGTCAGAGTTTAAATCCCCACCGGGGTCAGTTTTTGCCTAATAAGGCAGCCATCATTTTTTGCCATATTTTTTTTTTTCTTTTTATTTCTCTTTACTGTTTGGTTAAAAATTTTAAATATGAAATTTCGGATGACCTCTCAACTGCCACTTTTGCCATGCCATAAACTTGAATTCTCTTCTCAACCAATTCAATTTATTTGTATTAACACTTTCATTAAAGCATGCGTAATAATAAATGCAAATCGCAAAACCTACTATTACTACCACTAATATTGGGTTGCCCAAAAAGTAATTGCGGATTTCTCATATAGTCGGCGTTGACAAATTTTTTCACAGCTTGTGACTCTGTAATTGCATTCTTTCTTCTGTCAGTTATCAGCTGTTACTTTTAGCTTGCTTTAGAAAAAAAGTGTAAAAAAAGTATATTTGATTAAAGTTCATTCTAAGTACTATTAAAAATGCATTTACTTTCTTTTAAAAAATCCGCAATTACTTTTTGGGCAACCCAATAGAACCGTTTTCACACCATTTCTCATATTATATTGACTTATTTCCAATCGCTCATAAGTATTTCAATTTAAAGTTTTCAATGAGAGTGACTGACAAAAAGCCTAGTCTTGATAAGGAAAATGTTCATGTCTTGGCACAAACTTCAGCTTGTAGGGTTTCGGAGATAATGTAATGCCGGGCAATAGCTTCATGGTTGGCTGATCCTCTTTGTTTTGAGTTAAGAGCAATTTAAAGTTCTCAACAATTTTGACTACGAACGAAAATAAGCAGGCTCTGGCCAGAGCATCGCCTAGACAACGTCTCCTTCCCATGCCGAAGGGTATGAAATACTCATCTCGGAAAGTTCTGCCCTCGGCGTCTATAAAACGTTCTGGCCTGAAAACATCTGGGTCCACCCAATGGTCGTGATCTTTTAAAACACTACTGGCCGTAATAAAAATGGTGGTATTTTTGGGAATATCATAACCCGCTAACTTTGTATCCCACAATGCTCTGCGTGGTCCTGTTATCGGGGCAATGTGATAGAAACGCTGTACCTCCATGAGAAAGGCTTCGGTGTAGGGGTAATAGGATTTATTGCCCAAATTGGGAAATTCTTTGCTTTTGGTGTTCGCTATTATTTCCTCATATATGCGCTTTTCGATTTCCGGCTTCATGGCCAAAGTCATCAAGCTCAGATCTATGGTGGTGCTGGTAGTCTGCGAGCCGGCTATGAATAAATCCAGAATGGTCATTACCAATTGGGTTTCGTTGAAGGTGGTATTCTCATTATTATTGCTGATTTCCTGTTGCATTTCCCACAGATAGGCATATATCAAATCCTGTTCAGCATTCTCTTTGGTCATAGTGGTCTTATGGTGTTCAATGCTTTCCATAAAGAAGTCATACATTTCCTTATTTAGCTGACGTATTAAATTGTAGCCCGTCTTATTGGGTGCCACAAAACGCAGCCAGGGAAATTGGGTCAATAAGCCTCCGGAGATATCAAATACCTTAGAACGACGACCCATCAGACTTAATAACTTGGCCATACGTTTATCGCCTCGCTCAAAACGTTGACCCGCTGTCATAGACCACAAAACATTGATGACACTTTGAGCCAAAAATGTACTCGGGAACACAGGAACCGAACTAAGTTCATAGATGAATTTTAGCAAACTGTGGGTCTCCTTTTCAATGCGTTTCTCCATTTCGGAACGGCCATAGCCTACATTCCGCATTTGTTTCATGGCAAAATTTCGATGTTCATACCAAAGTTTGCCATCTGTACAGGTGATGCCTTTGCGTGTGCCCATTGTACGCAGGCGCAGAAAGAAAGTATCCGGTCGTCCCTCAAATACCTCCTGTAAATTGACTTCCTTCACCAGCTGATAGGTAAGGACCACCACAACATAATCCTGACCAAGTTTAAGTCCTAGAATATTGGAGTTATATTCTTTTGACCATTTCTCGAAAGCTTTGTGCTGTCCTCCCAAAGCTGCAGCCTGCTTTCGCAATTGCATGGTGTTGCCAGCCCAGGGAACAAAATCAGGACCTGTAAATAGGGAAAAATTATTAGCAAAACTAAAATATTTTTATACCCACCACCGAAGGATGGGGGTATATTCATTTTGTCATTCCGTTTGGAACACATCGAAATATCCATTTCCGACCCTATAAAGTATATATATTCTTGATCAGCGTAAAAATCTAAGACGATCTGGACATGTCCGTCCGTCTGTCTGTTGAAATAAAGCTACAGTCTTTAAAAATAGAGATATTGAGCTGAAACTTTGCACAGATTCTTTTTTTGTCCATAAGCAGGTTAAGTTCGAAGATAGGCTATATCGGACTATATCTTGATATAGCCCCCATATAGACCGATCCGCCGATTTAGGGTCTTTGACCAATAAAAGCCACATTTATTATCAGATTTTGCTGAAATTTGGGACAGTGAGTTGTGTCAGGCCCTTAAACAACCTTCGCCAATTTGGCTCAGGTCGGTCCAGATTTGGATATAGCTGCCATATAGACCGATCCTCCGATTTAGGGTCTAAGGCCCATAAAAGCCACATTTATTATCCGATTTTGCTGAAATTTGGGACAGTGAGTTGTCTTAGGCCCTTCAACATTCTTCGTCAATTTGGCTCAGATCGGTCTAGATTTGGATATAGCTGTCATATTTATTATTTATTTTTTTTATTTATTTTTAAAAATCTCTTCATTTTCATACAATTTGTCTTATGTATAATGTCCCGCGAAACCATGTCGGTTTGTCTGCAGGATGTATATCAGCCAAGCTGTAGTATTTCAATTTTTTTTTTTTTTTTTTTTTTTTTTTTTTTTTTTTTGAATTGAATTGATAAGTTTTGAAATAAATAAATAAATGCAATAAAAAAATTCAATTCGATATTAGAAATTTTTTTATCATTTTACATCTTTTAAAGCTATTATTATTATTGATGATATTTAGTGGTAATTTATTTAAAAAATTTGGTAGAGTAACTTCCAGAGAGTATTTTCCATAATCGTTGCGATATTTAGGAACTTCGTATTTGCCAGATGCTTTTCTTCGTGTATTCCTGCTGTGGCTAATGCGTTTTAAAAAGGTTGGGTTGTTGAAGAATTCTCGAGCTATGGTTGTGTTGTAGAGTCCATCGATGTTTAGTATTTCAAGGGACTTGTATAAGTCATTGGAAGGTGTGAGTGCTATGTTATTATTTCGATTCTGTTGGTTGTTTGATGTTTTCGTTTTATTTTTATTTATAAGTTTTACTAGTCTGTTTTGGTACATTTGCAATATTCTACAATGTTTAGACTTTCCCCACGCAGTAGTACCATGTCTCAATTGAGATTCTACTAAAGAAAAATATGCTTGCCTTAGTACAAAGTACGGTGAACAATTACTAAGGTGATACAGAGCAAACATACATTTCCTGAGTCTTTTTGTTAGCTGTTCGATATGGGCTTTCCATTTAAAATGTTGATCTAAGTGTACACCTAAATATTTGTATGTTTCCACAAACTCTATGGTGGTTTCACATTGGTCGTTTAGGGTTTGATTAGTTGTGGATGTACAAGCTCGATGAAGGCAATCAAAATTATGAAAAATAATTTTTAAATTAGATTTTGGTATGTGCCTAGGTCTGATGTGCATCACTTTAGTTTTGTTGGAATTAATTATAAGACCGTTATCGTGGCACCATTTGCTGAGAATATTGAGCTCATTCTGCATAATTGATTCGGCTTCCTTAATATTTTTGCTTTCCACAAGAACTACAGTGTCATCAGCGTAGGAAAAAGCAGTGCTGTTTTTTAGCATTTTGAGCATCTCATTGGCGTAAATTATGTATAATATCGGGCCCAATTTAGATCCTTGTGGTACTCCGAAATTTGCAGTTTTGTGGGTACTTAATTCGTTATCTATTTTAACTTTATATTGCCTGCAGTTGAGATAGTTTTTAAACCAATCCAGACAATTTCCTCTGATACCACATTTTTCTAGTGTATTTATAAGTTGTGTGTGCGTTAATGTGTCGAAAGCCTTGCTGAAATCAATAAATAATGCTAAGCAGTGATAGTTCTCATTTAATTTCTTGTTGATGTGGTTCGAAAAAAACCCAAGTAGCTGGTTAATATTTTTGCCTTTTTGAAATCCGAACTGTTGTTTATTTATTATTTGGTATTTTGTCAGGAAACTGTTGAGTCTTCTTACCACAATGTCTTCCAAGACTTTCTCTACGGCAGATAGGATTGATATTGGCCTATAGTTATTTAAGTCATTTTTACTTCCATTTTTAAATATTGGCCTAACGATGGCAGTTTTTAAAAGAGGTGGAATTACGGATTCATTTAAACTCATATTAATAAATGAAGTTATTATTGGTGTAAGATTAACAGCATTTGTTTTTAAATCTACAGCTCTGATACAGTCTACACCTGCAGTTTTTTTCGGATTGAGAGATTTTAAAATATTCAATATTTCTTCTTCATCAGTTTCTCCCATGAACATTGTATTTTGCAAATTTGTTCCCTCGTTTGGACAGGTTATGATGTTGCAAGGATGCAATATTTTTTGGATATTTTCTTCAAGCGAATGGGCAAAACTATTTGCCAATACTAGCGGACTCACCGAAGGAAAATGTTTTTTCATATTGGCATCAATGTTCTCAACTCTCTTGCCGGTAATACGGTTAATTGTTTTCCAAGTTTCACGTATATTATTTTTGTTTTGTATAAATTCATTGAAGTTATATTTGTTTTTAGCGTAATTTATTTTTTTGTTTAATTTATTGTTAAATGCTTTGTATATTTTTTCGTTGGTTTTGTTATTTCTATTTTTTTGCCATTTTTTATGTAGTTTATCTCTGATCTCACAACATTTTACTATTTCATTATTGAGCCACGGGTGCGGGTTACGTTTATCTGTTCGTTTGTTTGCTGTGTATTTAGATTTTTCATAAATTGTTTCAAATTTAGTATAGATTTTATCAAACAATTCATTAGCGTTCGTTGCTTCATTTAATAGTAAAGACCAATTCGTGTTTTTTATTAATTGATTAACTTTTGACGTATTGATATTCACTTTTGCATCACCCTGTTTACTTTTGTTGGTTATGGTGTTTGTTTCTCTTTTATGATCCATGCATCCAAATATTGCGTAGTGGTCTGCTATTGCTGTTTTTATTATTGCTGCATACGCTCTCTCTCTCTTTCTGTTGCACCTCATGAACAGGTGGTCAATGCACGTTTTGGTGTTGGTGTTTGGGTCTTCTCTTGTTGGCTCGGCCACCATACAATGCAATCCATGCGAAGAGAGTATTCCAAGATATTTGGTTGTGTTGCAGTTTCTCTTTTGTGTGTCAATATTTGTATCTCCGGTCACTATTAACTCATTCTTATTGTTTATACTGCTTATGGCTTCATCCAACTCTTTTAAAAAGGGTTTAATACTCAAATTTGGTGGGCGATAAATAGCTATTATAGATATGTTTGTGTTGATGTCCACCCTCAACACCTCTGCAAAATTCATTTGGATGCTAACTTCATTGTATTGGAGATTCTCTTTGATATATATTACCACACCACCACCTCTTCCTTCTCTATTTAAGAAAATGGAATTGAAACCATCAATAGACCGATCCTCCGATTTAGGGTCTTAGGCCCATAAAATCCACATTTATTATCCAATTTTGCTGAAATTTGGGAAAGTGAGTTGTCTTAGGCCCTTCGACATTCTTCGTCTATTTGGCTCAGATCGGTCTAGATTTGGATTTAGCTGTCATATAGACCGATCCTCCGATTTAGGGTCTTAGGCCCATACAATCCACAATTTATTATCCAATTTTGCTGAAATTTGGGACAGTGAGTTGTCTTAGGCTCTTCGACATCCTTCGTCAATTAGGCTCAGATCGGTCCAAATTTGGATATAGCTGCCATATAGACCGATCCTCCGATTTAGGGTCTTAGGCCCACAAAAGCCACATTTATTGTCCGATGTCGCCGAAATTTGGGGCAGTGAGTTAGTTTAAGCCCCTTAACATACTTCTGCAAAATGGTACAGATCGGTCCAGATTTGGATATAGCTGCCATATAGACCGATCTCTCGATTTGAAGTTCTGGGCCCATAAAAGGCGCATTTATTGTCCGATGTTGCCACATATTTTTGCAATTTGGTCTAGATCGATGAAGATTTGCATAGAGCTGCCATATAGACCAATATCTCGATTTAAAGTCTTGGCCCCAAAAAAGGGGCATTTATAATCATAAGACATAAGGTATGGAATTTTCACCGGATTTTGAAGAAAGGTGGTTTACATATATACCCGAGGTGGTGGGTATCCAAAGTTCGGCCCGGCCGAACTTAACGCCTTTTTACTTGTTAAGGAAACTTAGGTAGCGCTTTGTTGATTATTGTGAGACGTATGACCAGTAGGTATATTTCCGTACAGCAATCTCGAAGAACCATAATCACTCTATCGTGAATTAAAGCTGATTATATGCCTTGTGGATGCCTTATACTTTTTTGAACTTTGTGGGAATTTTCCATAGGAAAAACAAACAGAAAATTTTTGAGTTACGCTTTGGAGCGTAAGGAGAGGAGAAAGTTTAGATGTAAGATCTACTTCATTCTCTTGATTTTGGTGGTGGATTGGAGTGGGCAAACCCTTTGCCCCGAAATGAATATCAGATTCATACCCTACTCCCATATTGCTATAGTCGGTATATGTGTTGTTCAGGGGGAGTTTATGAGATGAGTCGTCCCTGAAACACTTGGCCATAAAACGGATATCAGATTCGAGCCCCGTTTTGCCATAATCAACAAATATGTTCAATTTGAGGGGTAAGTAGGGTGGGTCAGCCACCCACATGCTTAGCCCTGCAAAATGATCAGCATCGTGCTGTAATGCTTAATTCCTTTTATTTGAGCTGAAATTGTAATTGGTTTAGGGGGAGTTTATGGGGTGAGATGACCCCCAAACTCTTGGCCTCAAAATTGGGTATCAAATTAGTGGCCTACTATCAAATACCTTTTACTTGAGCCCCTTATCGTCATAGTAGGCAAACATGGCCAGTTTAGGGGGCTGAACCTGAAATAATATCAGCATCATGCCTATAATGTCAAGCAATTTGAAGGTGGCGATCAAGATATTCAGGGCTACGGGTCCCGTTCAGATCAACACTAATTAATTTTTTTATGTATCGGTTATATACTTTCAAAATCATATTTCAACATTAGATTCGAAGTTAAGTGTCATATATCTTTCGTTTGATTCCCATATTTTTCCAATCGAACTACACATCTCATTGACGTCTAGTATAAGTTGGGTGGGACGGTCCCAGACTCTGTCCCAAATGTGTAAATCAGATTCGTAGTCTAATCTCAAAGACCTTTCATTTGTGAAGTTGAACATTCATTCCCGTTTTGGGGTTGGAGAGGCCCCGTAGACACCTTGGACCAAAATCTTATAACATTGGGTAGTCAACTTCCAAACACCTTTCCCAAAATATGTCCTGTTGAGGGGTTTTTGGGGCGTTGGGGGCGCCTCAGACACCAAGGAATACTTTTTTATATAAGCTTTTTACTATACTTTTAAATACCCTTCATTTGATATCCATATTGTCCCAATCGGTAAATATGTCCTGCTGGGGGGTAGGGAGGCCCCTCACGCTCCAAAGAATAAATTTTTATATCAGACTAGCTGAACTCGGCCCGCTTCGCTGCACTTTCTTTTACACTATTTGAATTATAACTTTCCTTTCAATTACTCTTCTTTGCATTCACTAAGTTATGGATATATTTTGCCACCATGTTTTTATAGAACTTTTACACTATTGTGGAAGCTTGTCCCAGGGTAGGAGGGTTAAACAAATAATACCAAAAACAGTCAAAGGTTAGTTCCATTATTTTATCGAAGTACAGACAACTTGTCATAACATTATTGAAAAGCATATGATCAACTTTGAACACACTCTCCTGTACCTCTCGCTCTCGCTCTCTTTCTCTTTGTTCGGGTTTGCTTGGCTATTCAAATAATTTCTATCTCCCAATAGATGGCGCTGTATTTGTTGTTGGTGATGCTCGCTGTTGTTTCCCATCATATTGTCATCATTTTGTCTATTTTTAAATTCATTCGAATTTCCACTTTTGTCGGCCTATCTAATGTCACCGTTGCGCATGGGTAAGTATCTTCGTCTTACCCATGCCAAAAACATCAGAAAAAATTTTCTGCACTGGATATTCCTTCAATAATAGTTGCGACAATAATCATTATCCATTTTAGACTTCAATACAAAAACTTACGGCCTAGACCGCTAAATTTGTTTTTTTTTCCATCACAAACTAATTTCGTCATTCTGTTTGTAAAGCATCGAAATATTTATCGGAGACCCAACAAAGTATTTATGTATATTTTTGATCGTCTTGACATTCCAAGTCGATTTAGCCATGTCAGTCCGTCCATCTGTCGAAAGCACGCTAACTTTCGAAGGGATAAAGCTAGGCGCATAAAATTTTGCACAAATACTTCGTATTCGTGTAGGTCAGTTGGGATTTTAAATGGCACATATTGGTCTATGTTTTCATATAGCTTTCATATAAAGCAACCTTGGATCTTGCCTTCTTGAGCTCCTAAACGCCGCAATTCTTATCTGATTTGTCTTAAATTTTGTATAAGATATTTTATAATGACTTCCAACATCTGTGCTAAGTATGGTTCAAACCGCTTCAAAACTTAATGTAGCTCCCATATAAACTGTTCTCGTAATTTGACTCTTTGAGCCTCTAGAGGGCGCAATTGTTATTCGATTTGGCTAAACATTATTTGAACGACTTCTCCTATGTTCTTCCACATACGTGCCAAATATGGTCTGAATCGGTCCATAACCTGATATAGCTCCCATATGAACCGATCTCCCGATTTTGATTCTTAAGCCACAATAGGGCTCAATTCTCATCCAATTTTGGCTGACATTTTGCACAATGACACCTACAATGGTCCTACTATACTCCAACAGCAAAACCAAGCATGGTCCGAATCGGCTGAGAACCTGAAATAGCTCCAATAGCTTTGCAATTTATATCCATTATCCTTTGTTTGCCTATAAAGAGATATCGGGCAAAAAAAATGGCAAATGTGATATGCGGTGGAGGTAATGTAAGATTCGACCCGGCCGAACTTTTCACGCTTTTACTTGTTGTCACTCGATTCGTTCGCCAAGTCATTGAAAACAGCTATTTTCTCTTTATAAAATCGAAAAAAACATGTGTGCTTATCGGCACGCCGCTTATGCTCGACTATAAAAAGGGGGCTTCTTATCTTTGAGCTAAATTTTCAATCAAACCCCCTCCACTGAGCTTTTGCTTTCAAGACGTACAAAATGTTCACCTCTAAAAGCTAGCCTAGTCTTCAATAGTTCTGATTCTGTATACGTTCGTTGAGCCTTCCCCTCTAACAGTTTAACACCAACTTGGATATTCGCACTCTACTAAATAAATTTTTTTGTATGGCAAAGATAGCCACTTAAACTACCTGAAACACCTATTGTTAAGGCCCGTCTTAGCGTGCGAAATTTAAAAAATAATACAGCAAACAACCACAACGAAATTCCTATACTTTAGTTTCCTTTATTTTACGGGCCGATAGGTTGCCATAACAACGATAAATCCTGCTCAATTTTTAGCACTCTGCCCTCTCTCTGTTCGTGGTGGCGTCTCCATTCAGTTAATCCATTCGCAAACAGATGGCACTTGCTTAAATGTTAGTGATGCCATTGATAAGGGACAAATTTCGACTTTACTACCTAAATTTTAACCAAATAACTTAAAAGTTCTCCGTTCCATGTCGCCCTGGATGCTTGCGCAATCACGTATAAACGACTGAAAATTTTACATTCCTCTCATCTGTTAGAGTTTTTTTGAACATACGTTATGAGTCCATAGATTTCCTTTGTCTATGCTGCTACTCGCTTGGAGCGGCTTAGCGCCTATAATATTGATTATGATGTGGTATTTCTCTATAAGATAAGACGATTCTCAGTGGTAGAGAACTAATTTTCCGGTCTTTATATTAAGTGCGGTGGCGACAGTTTTTAGTAATTTAACCATGTACAACTTTTGAACATGAAAGTGTTGCCCACCTGCACGTTGTTTGGACTTTTCTAGGAAAACAAGGCTCCTTGTCGATGAGCTAAAAATGGCGGCCACTTGACGTTAAGGTCTGCAACTGCTCCTATCACACTGAACGTCATAACTTTGGGGGTATGGCGTCAGTGCACAGAACACTACGTCAGATTAATTGATCAACTGTTTTAAGGTGTGCTGGTCCGGTATAAATATGAGCAGAATAAAGATATCATATTCGCAATCCACAACCATACACTTTGAATTTAACCCCATATTGTAATAATTGGTGTATACAGCCGTTTGGTGGGAGCGCCTCACTCCATCTGCCACTTTAGCACACATTTGATTGACGCACTCCTCTTAAAAATATCTATCACTTGATCCCCCATTGTTTTAATTGGGAGGTAAAGCACCACCTAGATTCTTGGACGCAAAGTTTAATGTCATATTCGCAATCTGCTACCAAATGCCTTTAATTTGAGGCTCATCTAGCTAGGATCGAATTATATTCCGATTTGAGGGTAGGAAGACCCCCAATTACTTGGACCTCATTTTTTATGCCATATTCGTAGTCTAGTCCCGAATACCTTTCATTTGAGTCCCATATTGATATTTACGTCCAATATGTTTGTTTGGGGGAGTTGTTGGGGTTGGACAACCCCTCGCATACTTCATCTCAATTTTTAATATCATATTCGTATTCTACTCCCCAATGCCTTTCATTTAATGCCCATATAGTACCTATCGGTCCACTTTTGATTTTAAGTGGTGTTTTTGGGGTAACGGGGGAGGGTCCGACCCCTTCCAATATCAACAAACTAAAAGGCCTTTTCCTCCTTCCTGACCATTTTCGTAATCTACTCTCAAATACCTTTCATTCGAGTTCCATATTGTCATTATCGTCGAATAAACCTATTTGAGGGGGTCGGGGCGGCCCCCTAGTTACTTCGATCCAATTTTTAATATGAAATTTGTAGTCTACTCTTGAATACCTTTCATTTGAATCCCATTTTGTCCCAATCGGTTTACTTTTATTTTTTGGGGTCGTACTTTTAGGGTAAGGGGGAGGGTCCGCCCCCCTACCAATATCAATTAATTATATAGCCTATTGCTGCTTCCGGACCACTCCCCACAATCTGTGAGAATTTAAAAGAAATCGGTTCAGCCGTTTTTGAGTCTATACGGAACAAACAAATTTACAAACCCACAAACAAACAAACAACAACAAATTCATTTTTATTATTATATATAGATTTGTACTCTGCTTTTTAATACCTTTCATTTGATACCCATGTTGCCCAAAGCGATAAAAGTGTACTGTTGGGAGGTGTTTTTGGGGGTGGAGAACCCCCCGACACTTAAGGTTGAAATGTGTATGCCAAGTTGGTACTCTACTCTTAAATACCATCCATTTGATACTCATATTGTCCCAGTCGGTAAATTTGTCTGTTCGGGTGGGTTTTGAGGTGGGGCGTCCCCCCAGGTTAGTTGATCCCCAAATTTTATACCAATTTCGTGTTTTTGGAGTACCATGAGGTGGCATACACAATTTCGCTTAAATCGGTGCATGCATCTCCGAGATCTGGCGTTTTTTAAAATTGGGGTAAGGTGGAGGGTCCGCCCCCCTTCAGATATCAATAAATGTAGTACACTATTTTCACCAGAAGCTCAAACTCCACCATCTGTGAAAATTTCATGAAAATCGGTTGAGCCGTTTTTGAGTCTATAAAGAACAGACAAACAAACAAACAAAGCGCAACAATTTCATTTTTATATTGGGTTGCCTAAAAAGTAATTGCGGATTTTTTAAAAGAAAGTAAATGCATTTTTAATAAAACTTAGAATGAACTTTAATCAAATATATAATTGCCATTTTGTTCGATAACCTTTTGCTATCTTCCTGGCAAATTTAGTATTCCACGCTCATAGAACTTCTGGCCTTTATCTGCAAAAAACTGAACCAAGTGCGATTTTATAGCCTCATCATTGCCGAAAGTTTTACCATTTAAGGAGTTCTGCAAAGATCGAAATAAATGGTAGTCTGATGGTGCAAGGTCAGGGCTATATGGTGGATGCATCAAAAGTTCCCAGCCAAACTCACTCAGTTGTTGGCGAGTGACCAAAGATGTGTGCGGTCTAGCGTTGTCCTGGTGGAATATGACACCTTTACGATTGACCAATTTGTCCAATTGTTGACAGTAAACATCCGAATTAATCGTTTGGTTCCTTGGAAGCAGCTCAAAATATACCACACCCTTCCAATCCCACCAAACAGACAGCATAACTTTCTTTTGGTGGATATCAGCCTTTGAAGTGGTTTGAGCTGGTTCACCATGCTTAGACCATGATCGTTTTCGACTAACGTTATTGTAAACAATCCATTTTTCATCTCCAGTTATGATTCGTTTTAAAAACGGATCGAATTCATTGCGTTTAAGATGCATATCACTAGCGTTGATTCGGTTTGTTAAATGAATTTCTTTCAATACATGTGGTACCCATATTAAAATTGACGCCAAACAAACAAATGTAAACAAAATGTCGCGCACTTTTTTCTAAAGCAAGCTAAAAGTAACAGCTGATAACTGACAGAAGAAAGAATGCAATTACAGAGTCACAAGTCGTTGAAAAAATTTGTCAACGCCGACTATATTACTACTATATTACCGACAATTACTTTTTGGGCAACCCAATATAATAGAGAAGAAGAAGATGTGAATGACAGTTGAAATAATGACATAGCTATTTATAGGCGTATTTATAAAGATCCAATTACACGATCAGGCATGTCATATGAGCAGTCACTTTCTGTATTCATAAGACTTGTCTTATGTACGTCATATACAAATAGAGCGCGGTCCAATCGGCATGCATTCTCCTATCTATTGTACATTTTTTTCATAGACATGTGTCTACAGGTGTGTTCGGTTTAATAAAAGCTCGGTTTAATCCATACAGTTGCATATTTATTCCAAAATCCATTTGTTATATAAAATTGTTATACCCTCCACCATAAGATGGGGGGTATACTAATTTCGTCATTCTGTTTGTAACTACTCGAAATATTCGTCTGAGACCCCATAAAGTATATATATTCTTGATCGTCGCGACATTTTATGTCGATCTAGCCATGTCCGTCCGTCTGTCCGTCCGTCCGTCCGTCCGTCCGTCCGTCCGTCCGTCCGTCCGTCTGTCTGTCGAAAGCACGCTAACTTCCGAAGGAGTAAAGCTAGCCGCTTGAAATTTTGCAAAAATACTTCTTATTAGTGTAGGTCGGTTGGTATTGTAAATGGGCCATATCGGTCCATGTTTTGATATAGCTGCCATATAAACCGATCTTGGGTCTTGACTTCTTGAGAATCTAGAGTGCGCAATTCTTATCCGATAGGGATGAAATTTTGCACAACGTGTTTTGCTATGATATCCAACAACTGTGCCAAGTATAGTTCAAATCGGTCCATAACCTGATATAGCTGCCATATAAACCGATCTTGGGTCTTGACTTCTTGAGCCTCTAGAGTGCGCAATTCTTATCCGATTGCGATAAAATTTTGCACGACGTGTTTTGCTATGATATCCAACAACTGTGTCAAGTATAGTTCAAATCGGTCCATAACCTGATATAGCTGCCATATAAACCGATCTTGGGTCTTGACTTCTTGAGCCTCTAGAGTGCGCAATTCTTATCTGATTGGAATGGAATTTCGCACGACGTGTTTTGTTATGATACCCAACAACTGTGCCAAGTATGGTTCAAATCGGTCCATAACCTGATATAGCTACCATATAAACCGATCTTGGGTCTTGACTTCTTGAGCCTCTAGAGGGCACAATTCTTATCCGATTTGAATGAAATTTTGCATGACGTATTTTATTTTTACTTTCAACAACTGTGTCAAATAAGGTTCAAATCGGTTAATAACCTGATATAGCTGCCATATAAACCGATCTGGGATCTTGACTTCTTGACCCCTAGAGGTCACAATTATTATCCGATATGCCTGAAATTTTGTACGACGGATCCTCTCATGACCATCAACAAACGTGTTTATTATGGTCTGAATCGGTCTATAGCCCGATACAGATCCCATATAAATCGTTCTCTCTATTTTACTTCTTGAGCCCCCAATGGGCGCAATTCTTATTCGAATTGGCTGACATTTTACACAGGTCTCCAACATATAATTTAATTGTGGTCCAAACCGGACTATATCTTGATATAGCAGAGCAAATCTTTTCTTATATCCTTTTTGCCTAAGAAGAGATGCCGGGAAAAGGACTCGACAAATGCGATCCATGGTGGAGGGTATATAAGATTCGGCCCGGCCGAACTTAGCACGCTTTTACTTGTTCGTACTAATCACGCGATGTGTACAACTTTCAAAGTTGCTATTTTCTAAATCACATATGACATGTTTGATCGTGTAATGGCAGCTTAAGATGGACGCCCCGGCGAATTGCTACAACAAAGCGGCTTTTTGGGAACTCGATATTTCAATATTTTGTAAACAAGGTGAATTAAATTCGATTCGTCCTGACATTTTCGGCAAATTTGTTCCAACCAACCAGAACAAGACATGTTAGAATCGAATACAAGGTAGCGTCACTAGGCCAGCTGATTAAAAATTGAGGAATTTCAGAGGTGCATCGTCCCACTGAATTGTCGTATACATTTCAAATAAATGGCATCTTAGAGCGTGTGTCGAATGATAGCAATCTCCTTAAATAATTAATTAATTTAAAATAGGCAAATGGAGATCAGTTTATACAAAATAATATGTCAATAGGAAGGAAATTTAATGATCTTTAAACTTTGTATTCACTCTTGGGACATTTTAGAAAAATAATTCACATGATATTTGCTTTTTCTAAAGAAAATTTCTACAGGAAACTGAGTTTTTTAAAGACGAGTTTTGCATACTAAAAATTTGGAAAGGTTTGCCTTTCTTTAATGTTACTTTGAAAAATAAAATGCCTCATATGGCCTTCTACAGACTGCCAAGTATAAAATTGTTTATTTTCAAATAAATAATTGATAGCCTGTTTGTCGATATCGAAAAATAGTCTCAGGCGAAAGAAAGACAATCTTTTTGATCTATATTCATCTACATGAACATATTTCGGTATTTGCTTCTAATGAGCTATTAAGGCCTGACTATGCTTTCGTAAATGTAGGAAAACGGATCAGCTTGTTTGTTTTCGCTTATGAATACTCATACAAATGATTACCGAACGTCTGTCGACTGTAAACGGAAAGTAGAATTCAGTAAAAACAACATTTTACGTTCCGTTTGAACGAATTTCGAAACCAACAATTTACATTCAGAAAATGGCTTTTCTACTATTCTATAATTTCTCTGTGAAATTTATTGTTACAAGTTTAGGTTTATGTTGAATGGGTAGCCCACCATGAAAAGGCGAGTTCAATTCCGCCAAGATCTTTCACCTCACTGCCCTAGAACCCACGGCCGTGAAGGCCGCTATATATGTATACTGATTTCGAAAACTGTAAATCCCTTCCCTGAATTCCCTTAGAGGCTATCGTAATGGCACAGAACTCTGCCTTAAAGAACATAAACTCGTCCGGCAGTTTCACCGACGTACCGATATTTTCTGTGTCGGAGTATGGCCCCTATCCAGTCCCTGTCTCCATCTTGGAGCTATTGGGTTGCCCAAAAAGTAATTGCGGATTTTTTAAATGAAAGTAAATGCATTTTTAATAAAGCTTAGAATGAACTTTAATCAAATATACTTTTTTTACACTTTTTTTCTAAAGCAAGCTAAAAGTAACAGCTGATAACTGACAGAAGAAAGAATGCAATTACAGAGTCACAAGCTCTACTCCTTCAAAAGTTAGCGCGCTTTCGACAGACAGACGGACGGATATGGCTAATTCGACTTAAAATGCCACAGCGATCAAGAATATATATACTTTATGGGGTCTTAGACGCATATTTCGAGGTGTCCTATGGTGGAGGGTATACATATTATTCCAACAATTATTTCAGTTCGCCCCTGCTCCTTAATGGAATGTTTATAGGCAAAATTTGCAATTACTTTAAACTTAGTTTGAATTTTCTTTCGCGGTTGTTTGTCATATGCTTGCAATAGCGAATTATTTCTTGTGATTTAGTTAAAGTTGGCCCACAAAGAAAATAAGATTTTGCAAAATATTTGTAAATTTCAATTTATTTATAGTACAAATTTCTAACATTATATTCCAACAATCAATTTTTGGTTTTCCCCTCCAAATGCTGGCAACATTTGTGAGATACTCTGCCGTGTAAAAATTCTCTCCAAAGAGGTGTCGCACTGCGATGCGCCGTTCGGACTCGGCTATAAGGAGGCCCCTTATGATTGAGCTTAAACTTGAATCGGACTGCACTCATTGATAGGTAAGGGCAAACTTCTGTTCCTTAATGGAATGTTCATGGGCAAAATATGCAATTTTGTAGAATGAAGAAAAAAATTAATTTGATCAAGTTATAGTTGAACTAACTAGAAGTTAATATGGTTTCGCTATTTTTAACAACAACATAAACTAAAATCGAATAAAAGGATTTATTTATTTATTTTTTTGAGTGAAAGTAGTGGTCACACAAATTAAGGAGTCCAAAAAAAAAGCAGTATTTTAACAGGAAATTTGAAAATGCAATGGATAGTAAACAAAAATTTAAAGAAATAAGAAACATTGGAATTGGCTCAAAGTCCAATACCATCACTGAATGTCTTTTCATTTCAAACATAGATGAGCTAAACAAGAACTTTCTAAGAATAAGTACTATGGAACCTGTCGGAAACACTTATTCTGGTATTTGTACACCACAGATTGAAGACACGTTCGCGTTAAGATGTGTTAGTCCCGCAGAAGTTCTACAAAGCTTTGCAACCATAAAGTCTGACGCAATGGGATTTCAGGGCATAATTTCTTTATTTGCCAAAATGGTACTGCCAAAGATACTTCCATAAGTAGCACACATTTACAATGCCAATGCCCAAACAGAATTCAAACTTTCGTCTGATTGCTATCCTACCGTTTTTATACCCTCCACCATAGGATGGGGGGTATACTAATTTCGTCATTCTGTTTGTAACTACTCGAAATATTCGTCTGAGACCCCATAAAGTATATATATTTTTGATTGTCGCGACATTTTATGTCGATCTAGCCATGTCCATCTGTCCGTCCGTCCGTCTGTCTGTCGAAAGCACGCTAACTTTCGAAGGAGTAAAGCTAGCCGTTTGAAATTTTGCACAAATTCTTCTTATTAATGTAGGTCGGTTTGGATTGTAAATGGGCCATATCGGTCCATGTTTTGATATAGCTGCCATATAAACCGATCTGTGGTCTTGACTTCTTGGGTCTCTAGAGGGCGAAATTCTTATCCGATTGGAATGAAATTTTACACGACGTATTTTGTTATGATATCCAACAACTGTGCAGTGTATGGTTCAAATCGGTTCATAACCTGATATAGCTGTCATATAAACCGATCTTGGGTCTTGACTTCTTGAGCCACTAGAGGGCGCAATTATTATTCCATTTAGCTGAAATTTTATACAATGGCTTCTCTCATGACCTTTTACATACGTGCCGAATATGGCATGAATCGGTTTATAGCCTAATGCAGCTCCCCTGTAAACCGATCTCCCTATTTTACCTCTTCGACCCCTAAAGTGCGCAATTCTTACAAGATTTGGCTGACATTTTACACATAATATTCAGTTCAATTATGGTCCGAAATGAACTATAACTTGATATTGTTCGAATAACATAGCAATTCTTTTCTTTTAGCCTTTGTTTTTCCTTAACAAGAGATACCGTGGCAAGAGCTCGACAAATGCGATCCATGGTGGAGGGTATATAAGATTCGGCCCGGCCGAACTTAGCACGCTTTTACTTGTTTTAGGCCACCCACCATTCGACCCAAATATGGTAAAGATCGGACAGTATTTAAATATAGCTGTCATATAGACCGATGTGCTCATTAAGGGTCTGAAGCACATAAAAGCTTTTTTTTATTACCAGATTTTGTTGAATTTTATATAAAAAATTTAAACAGTGACTTATACTTATTAGGCCACTCAATATCCGTGTCGAATTTGGGTGCATAAGTTATCCAATTTTCACCGGATTGTGACGAAAGACGGTTTTCATATATACCCGAGGTGGTGGGTATCCAAAGTTCGGCCTGGCCGAACTTAATGCCTTTTTACTTGTTCTATCTGAATTCTCAACAGTCACATAATCCACTCACCCTTCTTGGCAACTATGTGCTCGTAGGCTTGATATGGCAGACAGGAGGGAACTTCATCAGTCCGATTCCCACTATTCCTAGTACTAACTTCGATCAATTAAATTTTGTGAAATCTGACAATGTTTCCAACAGTGTTGCTAATTTGTTTGGTTGTAGTTAAACTTTTTTAATTGACGTGTAAAGCGTTTTTTGGTAGTAAACAGTTGTATGTTGACATTATTGTTATTATATGGCCGTCATCCAAGCTAAATACAAAAGTTTCTACAAATTAGTATTTTTAGCTACAAGCGTCCACTTCGTATTTAAGAAAATACAAAAAAAATTAATTAGAAATAGAAGCTGCTTTATGTTTGGCATAACAGAGTGGCATTCAAGCGGGTCTAGACAACATTCATGCAGACACAGTGACAGATGTGGTGAAAAACTATCGGGTGAATGTATGGATTAGAAAGCGACCTCCACCTATTGCACCTTAGTAAACTTACTCCCTGGCAAACGAGAGTAGTTTTCTTCAAGTGCGTTCCGGTAGATGCAGCCGCCTCAAATCTTTCAGAGTAATATGTGTGTCCATAGCCATTCCACCACTTCTTTAATTGCAAAGATCTCCGCTTGATACACACTGCAGTGGTCGGGTAATCTTCTCGATATTACCAGTCCAAGTTCTTCAGAGTACACCCCAAGGGCACCTGGTCGTCCAGTTTGGAACCATCCGTATAGAAGTCTAAGCAACTTTTATTATCAGGGATATTGTAGTTCCAATAGATTCTATCACGAATAGTGGTACAGTACTTTTCAGTAAATGGAACATTCTCTCCTCCCAAGGAGACAGATGCCATTGTAAGTAATTTGTATCTCCTGCTAAAAAGATCTACTTCTGTCTTGCACGCCCACACCACTTTCGATAGCCAATTTCGCTGTTGCACGTAGAGCTTCCTGAAGCTATATCTAAGAATGCTGAGAAACTTCCCCTAACCCCATTTGTCACGTCATCAGCACACGCGACCAATTTTACACCTTTTTCTTCCAGAGACAATAATTAATGGCTATATTCCAAAATAGAGGAGACACTACACCTCCTGGAGGTATTCCTCTGCTGACCCATCTATTTAGATCTACAGATCCCAAGCCTGTCGTAATGCATATTTTTGTAAGTAAGTTATTAATAAACTTTCTTACGATAGTGTTGATGATGAAGAAGGAACAGTGTATTGAGGCGGTGCTGGTATCAGGGGCGACGAGGAGTGCTCCAAGAGCAGCATTGAATGCGATACTTGATCTGAGACCTTTGCACTTGTACATGGAGGGCGTTGCGTTGAGTACAGTCTTCTAACTGAGAGAGTCAGGATTTCGCGCTCTTCGGATTTCGGCCATTCGTTTGTTCTGCCGTACGCCGATGGCGTGAGACGACTACATGGCATTGGCAACGCCGGACAGGTCTTTCTTAGATGGCGGCTTGGAGTTTGTCTTCTCGGAGAAGTAGCTTTGGGCTAGGGACGTCCCGAACTTCACTGGTCCCTCTATATACGCGGATTGGTCCTAGTTGAATGAGGACACTGGAGCAGAGGTTTTTATTGAATTCCTAGGGACTAGAGAGTCGCATAGACTTCTGGGCGGGTGTAGTTTCTTTCATATCTCTAATATCTCTACACAAAAAATAAAACAATATACAAAAAAAAACGTTTCTTAAAAATTGAAACTACATAACAACTTTCGTAAATAGATGATTGTCATTGTTCGTTGCATTTAATAGACATGTACATTTAAAATCTACGAAATTTGTCAATGTTGTTAGCAATATGCTGAAATCATTGTGTAAAAAGAACTTAGTCATTTCGCAAAAGTTTTTTATAGTGCGTTTTGACAACTGTTCGGACGCAAACTCGAAGCCAGTACTAGGCTTTATGTTTAAAGGCATTTGATAACTTCCCGTCTGGCATCGTACTGCTGTTAATTCTACCGTTCTTCTGTGATTTTGTTTTACTTTTCTTGGGCGATCGTAATGGAGCTAAAGTTCCCGAGTGAAGAGGAAAGCGAGTGAGGTTGCTAGACTCGTGCCATTCATCCTAATAAAACCTAAGATTAATAACCACCACAGCAGCAAACACTAAGCCAAAATTTATGTATAACAGTTTCATTTTTAAGTTTACCTTTACGTTAGGTTTTTGTAAGGCGTATTAAAAATAGTTTTGACATTTGCAATTCCTTTAACTATACCGATGCGGCCACCTATTTATACGCCTTGACATAGCATAATTGGGAAAATTTCTATAAATATTTTTAGAGAAAATCAAATAATTGTCGAAGGCTCAAACAGCCCTGTTTTATTTTAGTACTTACTTTAGTGAAGTGCAGCGAAAATTTTATGGAAATTGCAATTATCCAGTACAACGAAGTTCTAAATAAATTACCAGTGCAATCTTCTTTTTGTACAACATCTGTCTTCAGGATTGACATGATATGTTTTTCACAATTAAGTGTTGCCACCATGGTACAATTTAGTGATAGCGTCATTAGTACAACAACAAAAATCTACCTCCAACGAAACTACCTTGAATGGCAAATGCCGTAAATTAAAATGTCAAAGTGGTATTAGAAAGAAACTTTGTTTTACAACTTATCTTCTTCAAATGTGTTTTTTATACCCACCACCATAGGATGGTGGTTACAAACGGATGACTAGACTACGAATCTAGTCATTCCGTTTGTAACACCTCGAAATATTCGTCTAAGGCCCCATAAAGTACAAATATTCTTGATCGCCTCGACGTTCTAAGTCGATTAAGGCATGTCCGTCTGTCGAAATCACGATAGGGGTCGAACGCGTAAAGCAAGCCAATTTCAATTTTGCACAGCTACTTCGTATTGATGTAGGTCGCTGGGGATAGCAAATCGTGCCATATCGGTTCAGGTCTAGATATAGCTCCCATATAAACCGATCTCCCGATTTGACTTCTTGAGCCGCTGGAAGACGCTCTCGATCGGTCTCTCGATCATCCTTGTTCTGTTCCTAGAAGCTTTAGTTTTTGCTAGTTTGACAGAAGTTTGGTCTATACAATAAAAGTATGGCATTCAACTAAATTAAGTTTGCAAAATTTTAGCAAAATCCATGATGGTGGGTTTCCAAGATTCGGCACGGCCGAACTTAGCACGCTTTTACTTGTTTTCATTTATAATTTACAACTACATAATCTTATATCTTTTGATTTTGTGGCTGCTACACAGGATACTTTACTTAACTTTAATTGGCTATGGCAAAACATTTGTGCCATTAGCCGAACGTGGAATAGCGGTCCAAGCGGCTCGATCTTCTGTGCTCATTTTAAAATGCCAGAAACCAAGTTTCGAGGTGTCTCCCACCAATTGATCTTTTCATCGAGCTTTTGGTCGTCCTGGTTTGCGTGTACCACCGTGATCACCTTCGCTGGAGCTTCTTCATCCATTCTGACAACTTGACCTAGCCAACGCAACCATTGTATTTTGATAGTGTAACTATCAAAATACACAGTGGGAGAAAATAAAAAAAAACTAGTAACAAATATGCCGTGTGAGAAAAGATAGAGATATCTCTTTGAAATTTTAACGAGACCGTGTGCAAAATTTTAAGGCCCTAGGTTGTCCGGGCTCCTCTTGGCAGGCCCCTAAAGTTGGTCACATCGGTATTTCGAAAAATTGTTCGGTCTGTCAAACTTTCAATAGTGGTTCGATTTTCAAAATTCCTTTTTTCTGGATAGTGCTCAAAAATACAGGTATACAATATCTCCACTGGTTTCGGGGATATAAGAGTTTCAATTTTTATTCGTTAAAATTTTGACCGAGATTAGCTTCGTATTTTCCATTTTTCGAAGGCATTTGTAGTTCGAATTTCTTTGAAAGCATGACATGGATTTGTGACAAAATTTATAACGACTTTGCCGCAAGAAATGTCCACATCTGATTATTCATTTAAAAATTATACTGTTTGCAAGTAAAAACATGTGAAACAAGTAAAAGCGTGCTAAGTTCGTCCGGGCCGAATCTTATATACCCTTCATCATGGATCGCATTTGTCGAGTTCTTTTCCCGGCATCTCTTCTTAGGCAAAAAAGGATATAAGAAAAGATTTGCTCTGCTATTGGAGCGATATCAAGATATGGTCCGGTTTAGACCACAATTAAATTATATGTTGCATGCCTGTGTAAAATGTCAGCCAATTCGAATAAGAATTGCGCCCTTTGGGGGCTCAAGAAGTAAAATAGAGAGATCGATTTATATGGGAGCTGTATCGGGCTATAGATCGATTCAGACCATAATAAACACGTATGTTGATGGTCATAAGAGTATCCGTCGTACAAAATTTCATACAAATCGGATAATAATTGCGACCTCTAGAGGCTCAAGAAGTCAAAATCCCAGATCGGTTTATATGGCAGCTATATCAGGTTATAAACCGATTTAAAACTAATTTGACACAGTTGTTGAAAGCAAAAATAAAAAACGTCGTGCAAAATTTCATTCCAATCGGACAAGAATTGCACACTCTAGAGGCTCAAGAAGTCAAGACCCAAGATCGGTTTATATGGCAGCTATATCAGGTTATGGACCGGTTTGAACCATACTTGGCACAGTTGTTGGATATCATAACAAAACACGTAGTGCCAAAATTCATTCAAATCGGATAAGAATTGCGCCCTCTAGAGGCTCAAGTAGTCAAGACCCAAGATCGGTTTAAATGGCACCTATATCAAAACATGTACCGATATGGCCCATTTACAATACCAACCGACCTACACTAATAAGAAGTATTTGTACAAAATGTCAAACGGCTATCTTTACTCCTTCGGAAGTTAGCGGGCTTTCGACAGACAGACGGACGGACAGACGGACATGGGTAGATCGACATAAAATTTCGCGACGATCAAGAATATATATACGTTATGGGGTCTCAGACGAATAATTCGAGTGGTTACAAACAGAATGACGAAATTAGAATACCCCCCATCCTGTGGTGGAGGGTATAAAAAGTGTATTTTTTAAATATTTTGGTCAAAAAAAAATATATTTCCATTGATTAGTTGGGGATAGCAAGAGGGCCTATTGTAAATGATTCTAAAGTGAAATTTGAGAATAAATATCAACTTAAACGGATGCTATATGTACTTCAAAATAGGCAATTTTTTAGAAAGAATTGGAAAAACCCCTCGAATTTTCAAATTCAAAAGCCCAGATCCCCCATTAATACCCGCTACCATAGGATAGGGTAACATGGCCCTTATCATTCCGTTTGTAACACCTCGAAATATTCGTCTAAGACCCCATAAAGTATACTATTTTTCATCGTCTCGCATTCCGAATCGATCTAGCCATGTGCGTCCGTTCGTCTGTCGAAATCACGATAGCGGTCAAACGCGTAAAGCTAGCCACTTGAAATTTTGCACAGATACTTAATATTGATGCAGGTCGTTGGAAATTGCATATGGGCGATATCGGTTCAAATATAAATGTAGCTCCCATATAAACCGATCTCCTGATGTGAGTTCTTGAGCCTTTGGAAGCAGCAATTCTTTTCCCATTTGTCTAAAATTTTGCATATAGTGTTCTGTTATGAATTCTAACAACTGTGCTAAGTACGATCCGAATCGGTCTTTAACCTGATATAGCTCCCATATAATGCAATCTCCCTATTTGATTTCTTGAGCCCCTCCTAGCCGCAATTTTTGTTCGATTTAGCTGAAATTGGGCATTTAGTGTTATGACTTTCAACAACTGTGACAAGTTCGGTCAAGTTCAAAATCGTTCTATAACCTGATATAGCTCCCATATAAACCATTCTCTTGGTTTGAGTTCTTAAGCCTATGGAAGGCGTTTATTTTAACGTACGAATTTATCACTGAATTGTGTTTTCCGTTTCACTGATTTTCGTCGTTTATGTTTAGTACTATATAGAGACTGTCTTTAATTTTAGTACTATATAGAGCAGTGCAATGAAATTTGCATGAAAATGATATCTATTCAGGACAACGAAGTTCTGTATAAATTACCAGTGCAGGCTTATGTAGAACATCTGTCGTCAGGATTGCCCTGATATGTTTTTCACATATAAGTGTGGTCACTCGAAAAAATGATCTATTGTGAATGCTAAAATTAAATTAAAACCAATCTCAATACATTTTATTTGACTTTTATGCCCACACATGTTTTGCAAATTTAATTTATAGATTTTACTATTATTTGCACTTTTTTCCTCGTACTTTTGTGACAGGGTGGCAAATGGCACTACCACCCCATGACAAACAAACAGGCAGGCACCGGAAACTTTTTTTATACCCACCACCGAAGGATGGGGGTATATTCATTTTGTCATTCCGTTTGCAACACATCGAAATATCCATTTCCGACTCTATAAAGTATATATATTCTTGATCAGCGTAAAAATCTAAGACGATCTAGCCATGTCCGTCCGTCTGTCCGTCCGTCTGTCTGTTGAAATCACGCTACAGTCTTTAAACATAGAGATATTGAGCTGAAATTTTGCACAGATTCTTTTTTTGTCCATAAGCAGGTTAAGTTCGAAGATGGGCTATATCGGACTATATCTTGATATAGCCCCCATATAGACCGATACGCCGATTTAGGGTCTTAGGCCCATAAAAGTCACATTTATTATCCGATTTTGTTGAAATTTGGGACAGTGAGTTGTGTTAGGCCCTTCGACATCCTTTGTCAATTTGGCTCAGATCGGTCCAGATTTGGATATAGCTGCCATATAGACCGATCCTCCGATTTAGGGTCTAAGGCCCATAAAAGCCACATTTACTATTCGATTTTGCTGAAATTTGGCACACTGAGTTGTGTTAGGCCCTTCGACTTCCTTCGTCAATTTGGTTCAGATCGGTCCAGATTTGGATATAGCTGCCATATAGACCGATCCTCCGATTTAGGGTGTAAGGCCCATCAAAGCCACATTTATTAATCGATTTTGATGAAATTCGGGGCAGTGAATTGTGTAAGGCCCTTCGACATCCTTCGTTAATTTGGCTCAGATCGGTCCAGATTTGGATATAGCTGCCATATAGATCGACCCTCCGATTTATGGTGTAAGGCCCATAATAGCCACATTCATTATCCGATTTTGCTGAAATTTGGGACAGTGAGATGTGTTAGGCCCTTTGACATATTTCTTCAATTTGGTTCAGATCGGTTCAAATTTGGATATAGCTGCCATATAGACCGATTTCTTGATTTATGGTTTTGGGCCCATAAAATGCTCATTTATTGCCCGATGTCCCCGAAATTTGGAACAGTGAGTTAAGTTAAGCCCCTTGATATACTTCTGCAATATCGCACAGATCGGTCCAGATTTGGATATAGCTGCCATATAGACCGATATATAGGTTTTAGGTTTTGGGACCATAAAAGACGCATTTATTGTCCGATGTCGCTGAAATTTGAGACAGTGAGTTTGGTTAGGCTCTTCGACGTCCTTCTTAAATTTTGCCCAGATCGGTCCAGATTTGAATATAGCTGCCATATAGACCGAGATCTGGATTTAAGGTTTAGGGCCCATAAAAGAGGCATTTATTGTCCGATTTCGCCGAAATTTGGGACAGTGCTTAGTGTTAGGCTCTTCGACATGTTTATGCAACTTGGCCCAAATCGGTCCAGATTTGGATATAGCTGCCATGTAGACCGATATCTCGATTTAAAGTCTTGGCCCCATAAAAGGCGCATTTATAATCCGATTTCACTGAAATTTGACACAATGACTTATGTTCGGCTTTTCGACAACCGTGTCGTATATAGTTCAGATCGGTATGAAGTATATGAGTATAAGGTATGAAATTTTCACCGAATTTTGATGAAAGGTGGTTTACATATATACCCGAGGTGGTGGGTATCCAAAGTTCGGCCCGGCCGAACTTAACGCTTTTTACTTGTTGCGTTTTATTTTTGCACTTCACAGCTTGTCTATCCAGTACTAAAATAAAGCACAGCAAATTTCTAATAATATCTCTTGGTTACATATTCACAATTAACATACGATATGTTCTATTGTTAATGGCAGCAAATCGTGTCGTGTAGAGACCTTTTGGTTTTTTCGGTTGTTGATTTTTTCCGGTAAATTATTTTTTATTTCTGAAATTTGTTTGTAAAAAAACAAAAAACAGAAACATTTCTGTACAAAAACGATTCCATAATGACCGTTATAGTTTTGGTTCATTCACAATTGCCATATGATATATACTACTGTGATTGTAATTGATATTGTACCATTCTGATTGATAGTTTCTCGATATTTTTTTTTTGATTTATTTTTAGAAAATTAAAAAAAAGAAGTATAGATATAACATTTTTATTTCAAAATGTAATTTATAAAAATTTTCTTCATACCACATTTGGTATGGACCTCCTACCCTATGAATAGTTGTCAATTGCTGTGTTTCATTTAAGTACTGAATAGATAAGCCGTGAAATAAAACGTACACAAAGCAAAATTTGCAAACCATGTGTGTGCCCACACGAAGAAGTCAAGTAAAATTTATTAAAAGCTGTGCAAGCAATTTTATAAATAATTGGTTTTAACTTTATTTTGCCATTCACAATAGAGGATTTTTTGCGGGTGGCCACACTTATTTGTGAAAAATATATCATGGCTATCCTAACGACAGATGTTCTACATAAGCCTGCACTGTGAATTTATCCAAAATTTCGTTGTCCTGGATAGATTTTATTTTCATACAAATTTCATTGCACTGCACTATATAGTACCAAATTAAAACACAGCTATTGTAATATATCTTTTAAAACGTACTCTCAAGTTTTAAACACTTATCGCCTATTTGAGTGCCAGTTAATGATAAGCGTTTAAGACTTGAAGAATAAATCACTGAATTATCTATCCAAAACTATAACTAACCCTAAATTCCCAACATAGAAATCTTATCACAAAAGGTTTCCATGTGGCTACCGATCAATCGTATTTTAAGTGTTGTACTAATTTAATTATTTCCTTATCATGATTTGAAACTCTTGAATTGTTTTAAATGGCAACTACACTGTTTGAAACAGTCTGAGACATGCAAAAAATTTATATATTGCTATTTATTGCAGGATCACAGCTTATTTCAAATATGTTAGGTTAGGTTGAAAAGAGGGTGCGGATATTATTCCGGCCCATGCCACTATAGAAATACGCCTAAGACAGTAATCGGCTTGTTGTGCGCTCTAAATACATAAAAAGTAACCTCGAAAAAGAATATCTAAATCAGAAATTCCTTGTTACTTACAAAATCCCTAATTGTTTTCCATACCACGCCCCTTAGTTGGTTCATGTCTAGTATTTGTCGCCACCTAAGTACCGGTGTCGTTTAGCAGCGAAAGCCGGGCAATGACATAGGAAATGCTCCAACGTCTCATCATATTCCCCACATGCCCTACACTATCAGACAGCTCCGATTTTGCATAAGTGAGCGTAAGCATACTAACCTCCTTCATACTTCCTTTCAGTAACAGCCTCGTCTTCCCATAGGATTTTCTTCGTCCTTGCGGCTTGTAAGGGCTCAAGAAGTCAAATCGGGCGAACGGTTGATATCGGAGCTATTTCAGGATAACAGAACACTACGTGAAAAATTTCAACAAAATCCGATAAAAATTGCGGCTTCCAAGGGCTCAAGAACTCAAATCTGCAGATCGGTTTATATGGGAGCTATATCAGTTTATGGACCGATTAGAACCGTACTTGGTACAGTTTTTGAAAGTCATATCAGAACATTACACAATATTACAGCCAAATCGGACAAAATTGCGGCTTCCAGGGTCTCAAGAAGTCAAATCGGGAGATCGATTGGAGCTATATCAGATTATAGTCTGATTTGGACAGTACTTGGCGCAGTTGGTGAAAGTCATAACAAAACACGACATGCAAAATTTCTGTCAAATCGGACAAAAATTGCGACTTCCAGGGGTTAAAGAAATCAAATCGGGAGATCGGTTTATATGGGAGCTATATCAGGTTATAGACCGTAGTTGACGCAGTTGTTAGAAGTCATAACAAAATACTATTGGGTTGCCCAAAAGGTAATTGCGGATTTTTTATATAGTCGGCATTGACAAATTTTTTCACAGCTTGTGACTCTGTAATTGCATTCTTTCTTCTGTCAGTTATCAGCTGTTACTTTTAGCTTGCTTTAGAAAAAAAGTGTAAAAAAAGTATATTTGATTAAAGTTCATTCTAAGTTTTATTAAAAATGTATTTACTTTCTTTTAAAAAATCCGCAATTACTTTTTGGGCAACCCAATACATGCGAAATTTCAGCCAAATCGGACAAAAATTGCGGCTTCAATAACTCAAATCGGGAGATCGGTTTATATGGGAGCTATATCTAAATCTGAACCGATATGGCTCATTTGCAATCCCCAACGACCTACATCGATATTAAGTATGTGTGCAAAATTTCAAGCGGCTAGCTACCTCTATGGTGATTTCGACAGATGGACGGACGAATCGATCAAGATTAATTCAGAATGACAAGACGATCAAGAATATGTATACTTTATGGGGTCTTAGATGAATATTTCGAGGTTTTACAAACGGAATGACTAGACTAGTATACCCCCATCCTATGGTGGTGGATAAAAAAACGGTTTTTATGGGCCCAAGACCTTATATCGGCAAATCGGTATATATGACAGCTATATCCAAATAAAGTTCCAACTTGCCCATCCTCGGTACGTATGTCTAGAGTCTGTACAGCGAATTTCAACGAAATCGTGTAGTTAATGCAGCGTTTCTGGGCCTTAAATCGGCAGATCGGTCCATATGGGGCCTATATCAAGATGCAGTCCGTTATAGCCCATCTTTGAACTTAACTTGACTATGGACAATATCTGTGCAAGATTTCAGCTCATTATCTCCACCGTAGCACAGAGGTTAGCATGTCCGCCTATGACGCTGAACGTTTGGGTTCGAAACCCAGCGGGACCAACAGAAAACAACAGCGGTGGTTTTCCCCTCCTAATGCTGGCAACATTTGTGAGGTACTAAGCCATGTAAAAACTTCTCTCCAAAGAGGTGTCGCCGTTCGGACTTGGCTCTAAAAAGGAGGTCCCTTATTATTAAGCTTAAAAGCTTGAATCGGACTGCACTCATTGATATGTGAGAAGTTTGCCGCTGTTCCTTAGTGAGAATGTTCATGGGCCAAATTTTGAAGACTTAGCGTGATTTCAACAGACAGATGGACGGACGGGCATGGTCCAATCGTCTGAGATTTTTATAACGACGAAAAAAAACGATATGAATATTTCGATGTGTTGGAAATGGAATGATAAAATGAATATAAGGGTATAAAAAAAAGCAAAATGGATTTATGGTCAAATTCTGGGCTCTCACTCATATGGGGATGTCAAAATGTGCGAATATAAATAAATATCCCTATAACACCATATTAACCGATTCGGATAAAACTTGGCACTGATGTTGTCAGTCATAAGATAGGGGTTTGGGCCATATTTCAGCCAAATCTGAAGAAAATTTAGGCTTCTAAGGGCTGAAGAAGTCAAATTCGGGAATCAGTTTATAGACCGATTCGGATCATTCGACTCGAAACTAAAGTCGTTATTCCAAATTTCAGCTAAATGGGATGAAAATTGAGGCTTCTTAGGGCTGAAGAAGTCAAATTCGGGGATCGGTTTATATGGGGGATATATCTGTTTAAACACTGATTCGGGTCATACTTGGCACGGATGTTGGAAGTCATAACTCAAGTCTATGTTCCAAATTTCAGTCAAATCGGATAGAAATTGAGACTCAAGAAATCAAATCTGGGGCTTGGTTCATATGGAGGCTATACCTGTTTATAGACAGATTCGGATCATACTTGGTATGGATGTTGAACGAAAGCAAATCCGGGGATTGGTTCATATGGAGGCTATACCTGTTTATAGACAGATTTGGATCATACTTGATATGGATGTTGAAAGTCATAACTCAAAACTTTTTTCGAAATTTCAACAAATTCGGATGAGAATTGATGCTTCTAGGGGTTCAAGAAGTCAAATCGGGGAATAGGTTTATATGGGGGCTATATCCAAATCTGAACCAATATGGTCCATTTGCAATCCCCAACGACCTACAATAAGAAGCAAATGTGCAAAATTTCAAGCTCCTAGCTTCACGCGTTCGACCGCTATCTTGATTTCCACAGACGGATGGACGGACGGCATGGCATGTTAGACTCAGAATGTCGAGACGATCCAGTACATATATACTTTATGGGGTCGCAGATCAATATTTCGAGGTGTTACAAACCGAATGACTAGATTAGTATACCTCCAACCTATGGTGGTGGGTATACAAAAATTATTGATACTCACCACTTTTCAACTCAGAGAATAATGTCACCTCATTACTATGCCAAATGCATAGCAAACCCAATCTCACCCAACCCCTTCTCAGCTAACAGCTGTGCATTTCGCATTGATCATAGGAAAATATTGCTTATCAATGAATGGGTGGGTACTACATGATATTCTATAGAAGCCCAGACACTTGTCTGGGCTCATAAATAACGTCAGTCAAGTACTCGTATGTAAACAATAGACAACATATGTTATATATGTACAGAAATACATATGCACATGACTTAGGTGTGACATTGCCCTTTTTAGGAAAGTCAAAGCACAGTAACTTAAACCATTGTCATCGGCATTTACACTAGTCGTCAAAAATTTGAGGCTGGAGTGTGAATGAATTATCGCATATTGTTGTATTTTTAATTTTAACAGGTTAATGAATCCATTGAGAAGTCAGCCATAAACAAAAATAAGGGAGACAAGTGGTAAGAGAAGAAACTTGCTATTAACAGAAATGCCCAGTACATTACATCGCGATGCAAAAGCTTAGTAGACAAAATGGAACTGTATATAATGCACAACATAGGGAATGTGCCAACTACAGAGGAATATGTCTTCTCCCCATCGCATACAAGATACGCTCGAGCGTACTGTGTGAAAGATTACAACCTAAAGTCAATGAGATAATTGGGCCCTATCAATGCGGCTTTAGACCTGGTAAATCCACCCTGGACCAGATATTCACACTGCTCCAAATCCTGGAAAAGACCCGAGAAAGACAAATCAACACCTACCATCTCTTTGTTGACAACAAAGCCGCTTTCTATACCCCTTAAAGTTCAAAGTTATATCAAGCCTTGTCTGAGTTTGGTATCCCTGCAAGATTAATGAGACTCCGCAGGATGACACTTGCTGATACGAGTTCCTCAGTAAGAATAGGAAAGAATCTCTCCAAACCATTTAATAACAAACGAGGTTTCAGACAAGGAGACAGCGTATCGTGTGATTATTCGTGATGCAGATGTGAATAGATATGACACACTACTCACAAGAGAACACATGCTGCCTTTGAAAGAATCGAAAGAGATTCAGTGAAAATGGGTCTAGCAGTAAATGGAGATAGGACGAAATGGAAGGTTTCAACTCCCAAATCGCCTTATACAACCGAGCAGATAATGAGAATGGAGAAAGTTGGGAACCACAACTTTAAGATAGTCAGTAACTTTAACTATCTCGGCACCGCCGTAACCGAAACGAATGACACCAGTTTTGAGATAAAACGAAGATTAATACTGGAAAACAGATGCTACTTTGGACGACAGTAACAAATACAGACAGACAAAGATTACACTAGGCATGGGTAATTGTGAAAGCAGACGAGGCAGTGCTTGGAGTGTTTGAGAGAAAGGTTCTTCGTAAAACATATGGACCGGTTTACGTTAATGAAGAATATAGGTGACGTATGAACTACGAGTTGTATGACGTCGATAGCATAGTTACACGCATCAAAATATAACCAGTGCGTTGGCTAGGTCATGTTATTATAATGGATGAAGAAGAAGTCTTTTGATGGCAAACACGGTTGTACACGTAAACCGGGAAGACCAAAAGCCCGATGGAAAGATCAAGTGGTGGAAGACACCTCGAAACATGGTGTCAGAGATTTTAGAATAAGCGCAGACGATCGAGGTGCTTGGAACGCTATTCTACGTTCGGCTAGTGGAACAAATGTTCTGTCATAGCCAATTAAAGAAGGATAGGGAATACATTATTCCCTAGACATTAAATAAGTTAAAGACGATGTAAAGGCGTAGACTTTATCAAAACATCGCGGTTCACCACTGCAAAATAAGAGGGCATCCATTCCTAATGCCAAAACCACAGATGTCATTAAAAAAAAAACTTGTTATTATCAGCTTGTTATTGTTCTACTAATGTGCACATGACTGGCATGGCCTTTTGTATCTAAATTGAAGAAAACAAGTAAAAGCGTTCTAAGTTCGGCCGGGCCGAATCTTACATACCCTCCACCGTGGATCGCATTTGCCGAGTTCTTCTCCCGGCATCTCTTCTTAGGCAAAAAAGGATATAAGAAAAGATTTGCTCTGCTATTATTATATTATTACATGTTGGGAGACCTGTGTAAAATGTTAGCCAATTCGAATAAGAATTGCGACCTTTGGGGGCTCAAGAAGTAAAATAGAGAGATCGATTTATATGGGAGCTGTATCGGGCTATGGACCGATTCAGATCATAATAAACACGTATGTTGATGGTCATGAGAGGATGCGTAGTACATAATTTCAGGCAAATCGGATAATAATTGCGACCTCTAGAGGCTCAAGAAGTCAAGACCCAAGTCGGTTTATATGGCAGCTATATCAGGTTATAGACCGATTTGAACCATACTTGGCACAGTTGTTGGATATCATAACAAAATACTATGTGCAAAATTTCATTGCAATCGGATTAGAATTGCGCACTCTAGAGGCTCAAGAAGTCAAGACCCAAGATCGGTTTATATGGCAGCTATATCAAAACATGAACCGATATGGCCCATTTACAATACCAACCGACCTACACTAATAAGAAGTATTTGTGCAAAATTTCAAGCGGCTAGCTTTACTCCTTCGGAAGTTAGCGTGCTTTCGACAAACAGACGGACGGACGGACGGACAGTTCGTCCGTCTGTCGATCGAAAGCATGTTAACTTTCAAAGGAGTAAAGCTAGGTGCTGAGCAGAATCCATGGTGGTGGTTTCCCAAGATTCGGCCCGGCCGAACTTAGCACGCTTTTACTTGTTTTGAATAAGCTCAGTTTTCGAATACTTCGAAAGTCCGTACTCAGAAACGCAGAACAAAACTATTTGTAAGTGTTTTAAAATGGTTTAGTATTATAAACTAAAATCAATCTGGACCAAATAATCCAATTGCAACGGCCAGCGACCTACATCAATAAGAAGTATCTACAAAATATTTCATGCGTGATTTCAGCTATCTGTTGAAAGGATGCACGAATATAGGTAAACTGCCTTAACCTATTGGATTGCCCAAAAAGTAATTGCGGATTTTTTAAAAGAAAGTAAATGCATTTTTAATAAAACTTAGAATGAACTTTAATCAAATATACTTTTTTACAATTTTTTTCTAAAGCAAGCTAAAAGTAACAGCTCATAACTGACAGAAGAAAGAATGCAATTACAGAGTCACAAGCTGTGAAAAAATTTGTCAGCGCCGACTATATGAAAAATCCGCAATTACTTTTTGGGCAACCCAATATTAACGACGAATGGGTAGAAAAGTACCCAAGAATAGAACTGCCTTAAAACATTCTAGCTCGAGTTAGGAAAGAAATAATCTACTGAAATTTGGATTCGCGTAAAGTGGACAAATGAAACTAGTTAATGTTAATTACAATTAACTAAAATGTCTCCCTATCATATCGAACTCTTCCCACGAAAATGATGTAACTTTTGTTATATTCATTATATTGAACGTATACAAATTTTTAATACCATATTCGTAGTTTACTCGCGAATACCTTGTATTAGAGTCCAATCGTGTTCGTCTAGTATGTTCACTTGGGACGGTTTTGGTTTTGGAGCGGCCTACTTGGCAATTACAAATTTTTAATATTCGATTATCATACTCGTAATCTTCTCTTAAATACCATTCATTAGAGTCTCATATTGTCCCGATCGGTCCACTTTTGATTTAAGGCGGTTTTCGGCTTGGAACGGCTCCCTAGGTACTTGGATCTAATTTTTAACACCATATTCGTATTCTACTCCCGAAAACCCTTCATTTGAGTCCCATATTGTCACGATCAGTGCTCCCTAGGTTCCCTAGGTACTTTGATCTAATTTTTGAAACCATATTCGTATTCTACTCCCGAAAACCTTTCATTTGAGTCCCATATTATCACGATCAGTGCATTTTAATTTTGACAGTACTTTTGGGGTGGTTTTGGGCTTTTGATTTTTGACAGTACTTTTGGGGTGGTTTTGGGCTTTTGATTTTTGACAGTACTTTTGGGGTGGTTTTGGGCTTGGGACGGCTCCCTTGGTACTTGGACCCAATTTTAAATATCATATTCATACTCTACTCTCAATTACATTTCATTTGAGTTTCATATTGTCCCGATCGATCCACTTTTGATTTTGGGAACTACTTTTGTACGGTTTTGGGCCGGGGGCGGCCTCCTATACACTTGGACCCTATGTTTACTACCATATTTGTATTTAACTCTAAAATATCTTTCATTTGAATCCCACATTATTCCAATCGGTATATATGTCCTGCTGGGGGCTTTTGGGGGATGGGGAGGCCCCTCAGACACCAAGGAATACATTTTTATGTCAGATATGTACTCTACTTTTAAATACCTTACATATGTTACTAATATTGCCCAAGGCGGTAAAAGTGTCCTGTTGGGTTGTGTTTTTGGGGTGAGGGACGCACCCTTGTTTGCCTATAAAAAGGTTTCGGGCAAAAAAATGGCAAATGAGATCCATGGTGGAGAGTATATAAGATTCGGCCTGTCTGAACTTAGCCGGCTTTTATTTGTTGTCACTCGATTCATTCGCCAAGTTATTGAAAACAGATATTTTCCCTTTTATAAAATTAGCGATTTTCAATGACTTGGCGAACGAATCGAAAAAGTTTGTGCTTATCGGCACTTCACTTGGGATCGACTATAATAAGGAGGCTTGTTAACGTTGAGATAAAATTTTAATGAAACCAGCTCCACTGCGATTTAGCTTACAATACGTGGAAAAATGTCACCTTTGTAATGCAAACTACTCTCCAATAGCGTTGATCCTTCCCATCTCACCGTTAAGCACTATAATATTGCAAACAACCACAACGAAATTCCTATATTTTATCTTTCTTTATTCAAAGGACCCATAGGTTGTCATAACAAAGATAAATGCTGTATGATCAATTTTGACCACTTTGCTCTCTCTTTCTCTGTTCATACTTCTCCAAATAAGCGCCATCTACTGGCTGTATTTAACCTAATCCAATTGAAAACAGCCAGTAGATAGCGCAAATTTAAAAGTTAGTGCTACTTGCCTGGTGTGGCCTAATGCCTGTAACATTGATCACCATGTGGTAGTTGTCTAGAAATGACTATATGACTAACTAAATATTAAATAGTCATCATTTAGTCTTCTTTAAATAAAATTTAATTGCCATATTAAACAATTCTCTGTGATAAAGAACTAATTTACCGGTCTATATATTTGGTGCGATGGCGACAGCTCTTAGTAATTAAGCCATATACCACTTTTGAACAAAAAAGTGTTGACCAGCAGCGCGTCGTTTGGACTTGTCTAGGAAAATAAGGCCCCTTATCGATGAGCTAAAAATGGCGATGAGCTAAGGTTTGCATCTTCTCCTTTCACTTTGAACGAATATTCATAATTTTGGGGGTATGGCACCCTACATTTATTGATGTCCCCAAATTAATTAAATCACAGAGTGTCCCTTGATCGACTGTTTTGGAGTGAGGTGATTCGCTAGGTATATGAGCAGAATAAAGACAACAAATTCGCAGTCCACAACCGTATACCTTTAATTTAACCCCATATTGTCATGATTGGTGTAAACAGACCTTTGGTGAAGGGCGTCTATAGGAGTGTTGTGCGCCACACCCCATCTGCCGATTGAGCACAAATGTGAATGACGCACTCCATCCAAAAATTTCTATCACTTGATCCCCCATTGTTTTAATTGGTCAAATAACCCATTGGAGACGATTTTAGGAGGTAAAGCATTACCTAGATTATTGGACATAACATTTAATGTTATATTCGTAATCTGCTCCCAAATACCTTTAATTTGAGCTCATATAGCTATTATCGAAGGCTATGATTGGAGGCCACCGTAGCGCAGAGGTGATGCATGTCCGCCTATGACGCTGAACGCCTGGGTTCGAATCCTGGCTTTCCCCTCCTAATGCTGGCAACATTTGTGAGGTACTATGCCATGTAAAACTTCCCTCCAAAGATGTGTCGCACAGCGGCACGCCGTTCAGACTCGGCTATAAAAAGGAGGCGCCTTATCATTGAGCTTAAACTTGAATCGGTCTGCACTCATTGATATGTGAGAAGTTTGCCCCTGTTCCTTAGTGGAATGTTCATGGGCAAAATTTGCAATAGCTATGATCGAGTAAAATTCCCTTTTGGGAGGCTTTTAGGGGGTGGTGCGACCCGCAAATACTTAGACATCATTTTTTATGTCATATTCTTATTCTTCTCCTGAATGCTTTTCATTTGAGTCCCATATTGATATGTACGTCCAACATGTTTGTTTGGGGAACTTTTGGGTTTGGAGTGACCCCGGGTTCCTTGGACACAAATTTTAATACCATATTCGTATTCTACTTTCCATTACCTTTCATATGATATCCATATAGTCCCGATCGGCCAACCTTGCGATATCAAAAAATGATATAGCCTACTCCACCTTCCTGACCATATTCGCAATCTACTCCCGAATAGCTTTCAATTGAGTCCCATTTTGTCATGATCGTCCAATATGCCTATTCGAGGGGGTTTTGGGGCCGGGGCAGCCCCCAAGGTACTTGGACCCAACTTTTGATATCAACTTCGTTTTCTACAAACCGAATACCTTTCGTGTGAGTCCCATATTGCCCCGATCGGTCTACTTTGTTTTGAGTGATACTTTTGGGGTAGTGATATTAGATATCAAAAAATTATATGGTCTATTGCTCTTACCAGACCATTCTCATAATCTTCTTCCGAATACCTTTCATTTGAGTCCCGATCGGTCCATTTTTGTTTTGAGCGGTGCTTTTGAATCGCTTTTGAGACGCTTTTAAGGTCGAGGCGGCCCCTAGATACATGGACCATATTTTTAATATCCAATTCGTACTCTACTCCCGAATACCTTTAATTTAGTCCCATATGGTCCCGATCGGTCCACTTTTAATTTATGGATCCAGCTTTTGAGGTAAGGGGGAGGGTCCGAACCCCCTTGTGATATCAATAAAACAGTAAGCAAAGGCCAAAGTCGGGCGGTGTCGACTTTATAACACCCTACACCTACACTATAGGTACAAAGTGGAAGTTATATCTAATTCCGCTCCAATTTTGATGGACCTCGGCGGATGTTTTCAGATGAGTTATTAAACAATCCGTACAAAAGTTCGAGCAAATATGTTCAAACTGTAATAACTACGGTTGACAAATAACAACATTATTGCAAATTACCCAAAATCTGACGAACATATATATGACAGCTACATTTAAATCTGAACCGATTTTGAGCAAACTTCTTAGATATTGTGGTAGGCATCGAGGAAAGCGTTATGCACAATTGGTCAATAAATGCGCTTGCAGTGGCTCTAGAAGTGGCAGTGGTTTATATGGCCGATTTCTATGAAATTCACCAGTAATGTCGAGAAAATCATTCTTGGAAAATTTCGAGAGGATCGGTTAACAAATTACCACTTTATTGCAATATTTCTCAAAATCTGATGAACATATGTATGGGAGCTATATCTAAATCTGAACCGATTTCGACCAAACCTTATGGATATAGCGAAAGTCGTCGAGGAAAGCGAGGTAAAAAATGATTGGAAGATTGTTCCATAAATGCGCTTGCAGTGACTCTTGAAGCGAAAATCGGGCGAAATTTATATATGAGAGCTATCTATGTCTAAATCTGAACCGATTTTTATAAAACTCACCAATAATGTTGAGAGTTAGGAGAAAATCTTGCTTCCTGCTAAATTTCGACCAAATCGGTTTACAAATGGCTATTTTATTGCATTATTACTGTAAATCGGACGAACATATATATAGGAACTATATCTTAATCTGGGAGCTATATCTAAATGTGGACCAAATTTGAAGAAGATCGGATGACGGACATAGCTAAATCGAATCAGAAAATGATTCTGAGTCGATCGGTATACTAATCAATGGGTCTATCTCTCTTCCTTCTGGGTGTTACAAACAATTCACTAAGTTATAATACCCTGCACCACAGTAGTGGTGTGCCCTTTCCGGTCCAATCTACACAATCTGTTAATATTTTAAAGAAATCCTTTTGAGTCTATAGGGAACAAACAAATTTACAAACAAACAAACACATATTCATTTATATATATATAAACTAGCTGCGCCCGGCCCGCACTGCTCCGCCCGATGCTATGGAGAGGTGTATTTTAAATTTGGAAATTTCTGCCTAATTTCAGTTGAAATTGTATTAAAATTTTCTTGTGAATTTTTCTATACTCAATTACCTCTTATTTGAAACCCACATTGCAATGGTCAGTAAAAGGCCTTCTTGGGGTATGGTGGACCCCCAGAGATTTGGTCCCAAAAGTGAAAGTCAATTTCGTGCTCTACTCCCAAAGACCTTTCATTTAAGATCGATATTGCCATTTGAGGGTTTTTTTTTGGGGGAGAGGTGACCCACGAAACACTTAGTCCCAAAATTGGATATCAGATTAATTTGATTCCAATATTGTAGTGATTGGTCTATAATACCGTAATAAACAAACAAATCGACAAACAAACAAAAATTGTTTTTATATATAAGACTAGCTGAACCCAGATCGCTTCGCAGCGCTTCCTTTTACACCATATAAATTATAACTCTCTTTTCAATTACTCTTCTTTGCATTCACTAAGTTACGTATATATTTTGCGGCCATGTTTTTGTAGAACTTTTGGACTATTGTGGAAGCTTGTCCCAGGGTAGGGCGGTTAAACAAAAAGTACCGAAAACAGTCAAAGGTTAGTTCATTTATTTTATTTATTCGAAGGACAGACAACTTGTCAAAACAGTAGTGAAAAGCATATGACCACTTTTCACTACGGCTTACCCATGCCAAAATCATCAGAAAAAATTTTCTGCACTGGATATTCCTTCAATAATAATTGCGGCAATTATCATTATCCATTTAAGACTTAAGTACAAAAACTTAGGGCCTAGACCACAAAAATTTGTTTTTTCTTTTTATACCCTCCATCATAATCTAATTTCGACATTCCGTTTGTAAAGCATCGAAATATTCATCTCAGACCCAACAAAGTATATATGTATAGTTTTGATCGTCTTGACATTCTAAGTCGATTTAGCCATATCGGTCCGTTCATCTGTCGAAAGCATGCTAACTTTCGAAGGGATACAGATAGGCGCATGAAATTTTGCGCAAATACTTCCTATTAGTGTAGGTTAGTTGGTATTTCAAATGAGTCATATTGGTCTATATTTTGATATAGCTGCCATATAAACCGATTTTGGATCTTGACCTCCTTGAACCGGTGTTAAACTTGATATAGCTCCCACATAAACCGATTTCCTAATTTGACTCTTTGAGCTTTTAGAGGGCGCAATTCTTATGCGATTTGGCTAAACACTATTTTAATGACTTCTCCTATGACCTTCCACATACGTGCCAAATATGGTCTGATTTGGTCCATAACCTGATATAGCTTCCTTATGAACCGATCTCGTGATTTTAATTCTTAAGCCACTATTCCTTTCAATTCTTATCCAATTTTAGCTGACATTTTGCCCAATGACATCTATTATGGTCTCCAACAGCCAAACTGAGCATGTTCCGAATTGGTTGATAACCTGAAATAGCTCCAATAGCTTTGCAATTTATATCCATTATTCTTTGTTTGCCTATAAAGAGATATCAGGCAAAAAAATGACAAATGAGATCCATGGTAGAGGGTATGGAAGATTCGGCCCGGCCGAACTTTTGACGCTTTTACTTGTTGTCGCTCGATTCGTTCGCCAAGTCATTGAAAACAGCTATTTTCCCTTTATGAAATCAGCTGTTTTCAATGACTTAGCGAACGAATCGAGTGATAAAACGAAAAAAAACGTGTGCTTATCGGCATGTCACTTGGACTCGACTATAAAAAGGAGGCTTCTAATCTTTGAGCTTAATTTTCAATCCATCCCGCTCCACTGAGCTTTCGATTTCAAGACGTAGAAAAATGTCACCTCTGTAACGTAACCTACTCTCCAAAAGTTCTGATTCTGTGTACGTTCGTTGAGCCTTTCCTTCTAACAGTTTAACACAAACTTGGATATTCGCACTCTACTAAATAAATTTTATCTATGGCAAAGATAGCCACTTAAACTACCTGAAACACCTATCTTCGGGTGGAAAATTTAAAAAATAATACAGCAAACAACCACGACGAAATTCCTATACTTTATTTTTCTTCATTTTACGGACCGATAGGTTGCCATAACAAAGATTAATGCTACATGATAAATTTTTACCAATCTGCCCTCTCTCTGTTCGTAGTGGCGTCTCCATTCAGTTGATTTATTTGCATACAGAATAGATGGCGCTTATTTAAATGTTAGTGCAGCATTGATAGGGGAAAGGTTTAGACTTTAATACCCAAAATGTTAATAAAATAACTTAAAAGTTCTCCGTTTCATGTCGCCCCGGATGCTTGCGCAATCACATATAAACGACTGAGAATTTTACATTCCTCCCATCTGTTAGAGCTTAGTTGAACATATGTTATGAGTCTATAGATTTCCCTTGTCTATGCTGCTACTCGCCTGGAGCGGCTTAGCGCCTATAACATTGATCATCATGTATTAGTTGTCTATAACTGACTCTATGGCTACCTGTTGAATAGTCATAATTTAGTCTTTTTTTTAATCAAATCAAATTGTCATATTAAACGATTCGCAGTGGTAAAGAACTAATTTGCCGGTCTTTTTATAAGGTGCGATGGCGACAGTTCTTAGTATGTAAAACTTTCGAACATGAAAATAATGCCCAGCAACACGTTGTTTGGATTTGTCTAGAGAAAGAAGGCTCCTTGTCGATGAGCTAAAAATGGCGGCCACCTTGACTTAAGGTTTGCAGCTGCTCCTATCACACTGAACGTCATAACTTTGGGGGTATGGCAGAATAAAGATATCATTTTCGCAGTCCACAACCTTATACTTTGCATTGAACCCCATATTGTCACAATTGATGGGTACGCCTCACTCCAGCTGCCACTGGAGCACAAATTTAAATAACGCACTCCACTTAAAAATATCTATCACTTGATCCCCCATTGTTTTAATGGGTCAAATAAACTATTGGAGGCGACTTTAGGAGGTAAATCATATGTTTAATGTCATATGTTTAATCCACACAAAGTTGAATGTCATATTCGTAATCTGCTACCAAATACCTTTAATTTGAGGTTCATATAGCTCCTTTTATTTGATGCCGACTCCTTTTATTTGATACCCATATTGTCCCTATCGGTCCACTTTTGGTTTTAAGTGGTGTTTTTGGGGAAAAAGGGGATAGTTCGACCCCTTCCAATATCAACAAACTAAAAAGCCTTTTCCTCCTTCCTGGCCATTTTCGTAATCTACTCCCGAATACCTTTCATTCGAGTCCCATATTGTCATTATCGTCAAATAAACCTATTTTAGGGGGTTTTGAGGTCGGGGAGGCCACCCCCACCCCCCCATTTACTTCGATCCAATTTTTAATGAAATTCGTAGTATATTCCTGAATACCTTTCATTTGAATCCCATATTGTCTCGATCGGTTCACTTTTATTTTGGGGTCGTACTTTTAGGGTAAGGACCGCCCCCTACCGTTACTCCTTCCGGACCACTCCCCATAATCTGTGAACATTTCAAAGTAATCGGTTTAGCCGTTTTTGAATCTATACGGAACAAACAAATTTTAAAACCCATAGAAACAATAAACAAACATACAAACAAACAAGAACAATTTCATTTTTATATATATAGATAGATAGAAGACTAGCTGGACAGGGCACGGTCCGCTGTGCCTTTTTTCACTCTCTTATTATACCCACCACCATAGTATAGGGCTATAATTATCTAGTCATTCCATTTACGAGATCAATATTCCGAGGTGTTACAAATAAAGCATTCGGGATCGTCTTGACACTCTGAGTCGATTTACACACATTCGGGATCGTCTTGACACTCTGAGTCGATCTAGCCATGTCCGTCCGTCCGCCTGTCCAAATCACGCAGCGGTCGAACACGTAAAGCTGGCCACTTAAAATATTTCTAATTGACGTAGGTCGTTGGGGATTGCAAAATGGCCATATCGATTCAGATTTGGATAAAGCCCCCATATAAACCGATCCCCGGATTTGACTTCTGGAGCCCTAAGAAGCCTAAATTTTCACCTGATTTGGAAGAAATTTGGCCCAAAAACATATCTTATGACTTACAACATCCATACCAAGTTTTATCCGAATCGGTCAATATGGTTATATAGGCTCCCCTAAGTACCGATATCCCGATATGACTTCTTGAGACCAAAATAATTTAAATACAAACTCAGTTAATAAGAGTAAAATTTTAGCGAAATCCATGGTGTTAGGTAACCAAAATTCGGCCCGGCTGAAGTTAGCACGCTTTTACTTGTTTTGTCTGAGCCCTATACTGGCACGGTCAGGAAATAAGTCCTGTTTGGGGGTCATATTAGTGCTCTACTCCCAAATACCTTTTACTTGAGCCTAATATTGCTACGGTCGGTAAGACATCAGCTTTTTACTCTTACATTTGATATCCATATTTTCCCAATCGGTAAATACATGTTCTGCTGGGGGTATTGGGGGGTGTGGAGGCCCCTCACCTGCTAAGGAATAAATTTTTATGTCAGAATTGCACTCTATTTTTAAATACCTTTCATTTGATACCCGTATTGCCCAAAGCGGTAAAAGTGTTCTGTTGGGTGGTGTTTTTGGGGGTCGGTGAACCCCCCGACATTTAGGTTAACATTTTTATGCCAAGTTCGTACTCAACTCTTTAATACATTTCATTTGATACCCATATTGTCCCAATCGGTAAACATGTCCGTTCGGGTGGATTTTATGATTGGGCGTCCCCCAGGTTATTTGACCCCACAATTGTATACCAATTTTCGAGTTTTTGGGGTACCATAAGGTGGCATGCAAAATTTCGCCTAATCCATCTCCGAGATCCGGCATTTTTGAAAATGGGGGTAAAGGTTAGGGTCCGCCCCCTTCGAATATCAACAAATGGAGCACTCTATTTTCACTTGAAGCTCAAACTCTACCATCTCTGAAAATTTCATGAAAATCGGTTCAGCCGTTTTTGAGTCTATACCGAACAGATAAATAAACTAACAAACAAAGCGCAACAATTCATTTTTATAAAATGGATTAGCTGCGTCCGCCCCGTTCGGCTGCGCCTTTATTTACACCAAGCGAAAAGTTTGTGACCCGTTGTTAGCCTATAAAAAATTTGACATTTCAATTCTACAGATTTTTTCTTTTAATTATTAATTCCATAAAAATTTTTTTTATATATTTTTTTTACAACCATAGGTTGTCATAAACTTTGACCACTCTGACCTATCATTGTTCCTGTTGGAGTTTTTATTCAGATTCAATCACAAACAGCCAGTAGAGGGCTCTAAAGTTATTGTTACTCGCTTGGAGTGGCTTAACGCCTGTAACATTGATCATGATGTAGTAGTTGTCCTTAAATATTTTTGTGGGGTCTTGGGGTAGGGGCATCCCCTAGGTACTTGGACCCAACTCCCGAATACCTTTCATTTGAGTCCCTTATTGTCCCGATCGGTCCAATTTTATTTTTGGGTGGTACTTTTGGGGTAAGGGGAAAGGTCCGCCCCACTTGCGATATCAAAAAATTATATAGCCTATTGCTCCTTCCGGACCACTCTCAACAATCTGTGATAATTTCAAAGAAATCAATGTGCTTAATTTCATCGAAATCGGATGCAAAAATGCTTCTTTTATAGTCTTAATACACTATATCTAGAGATAAGTCTATATGTGAGCTATATCCAAATATGATCCGATCACATAAATGTGTAGGGGTCTACCAAAACTCACTGTGCCAAATGCTCCTGTTATGAGCCCATACTTTAAAGCGGAAGGTCGGTATATATGGCAGCTATATCCAAATTTGGTCCGATCTGTACTACATTCAATAAATATATGAAGGGGTCTACTAGATCTTACTGTGCCATTTTTTCTCGAAATCGGTTAATAAATGGATCTTTGATGGCCTTAATACCCTATATCGGGGATCGGACGGTCGGTGCATAGAGCAGCTATATCCAAATATGCTCCGATCTGGACCACACTTCACAAAAATGGGTAACGGTCTACCAAAACTCACTGTGCCAATTTCATCGAAATCGGATAAAAATGTCCCATTTATTACCTCAAGACTTTATGTCTGGAGATCGGTCTATATAGCGAAACCAATGAAAAATTTATTGAATGTTTTCGCCAGTATTTGAAACCAGGAGGATATGCTAACCTCTACGCTACGGTGGCCTCCAATCGAAATTAATAACATAAAACAAGTAAAAGAGTGCAAAGTTCGGCCGGGCCGAATCTTATGTACCCTCCACCATGGATCGCATTTGTCGAGTTCTTTTCACGGCATCTCTTCTTAGGCAAAAAAGGATATAAGAAAAGATTTGCTTTGCTATTAGAGCGATATCAAGATATGGTCCGGTTTGGACCACAATTAAATTATATGTTGGAGACCTGTGTAAAATGCCAGTCAATTCGAATAAGAATTGCGCCCTTTAGGGGCTCAAGAAGTAAAATAGAGAGATCGATTTATATGGGAGCTTTATCGGGCTATAGACCGATTCAGACCATAATAAACACGTATGTTGACGGTCATGAGAGAATCCGTCGTACAATATTTCAGGCAAATCGTATAATAATTGCGACCTCTAGAGGCTCAAGAAGTCAAGATCCCAGATCGGTTTATATGACAGCTATATCAGGTTATGAACCGATTTAAATCATACTTGGCACAGTTGTTGGATATTATAACAAAACACGTCGGGCCAAAATTCATTCCAATCGGATAAGAATAGCGCACTCTAGAGGGTCAAGAAGTCAAGACCCAAGATCGGTTATATGGCAGCTATATCAGGTTCTGAACCGATTTGAACCATTCTTGGCACAGATGTTGGATATCATGACAAAACACGTCGTGCGAAATTTCATTCAAATCGTATAAGAATTGCGCACTCTAGAGGCTCAAGAAGTCAAGACCCAAGATCGGTTTATATGACATCTATATAAGGTTATGGACCGATTTGAACCATACTTAGCACAGTTGTTGGATATCATAACAAAACCCGTCGGGCCAAAATTCATTCAAATCGGATAAGAATTGCGCCCTCCAGAGGCTCAAGAAGTCAAGACCCAAGATCGGTTTATATGGCAGCTATATCAGGTTATGAACCGATTTGAACCATACTTGGCACAGTTGTTGGATATTATAACAAAACACGTCGTGCCAAAATTCATTCAAATCGGATAAGAATTGCGCCCTCTAGAGGCTCAAGAGGTCTAGACCCAAGATCGGTTTATATGACAGCTATATCAAAACATGGACCGATATGGCCCATTTACAATACCAACCGACCTACACTAATAAGAAGTATTTGTGCAAAATATCAAGCGGCTAGCTTTACTCCTTCGGAAGTTAGCGTGCTTTCGACAGACAGACGGACGGACGGACAGACGGACATGGCTAGATCGACATGAAATGTCACGACGATCAAGAATATATATACTTTATGGGGTCTCAGACGAATATTTCGAGTAGTTACAAACAGAATGACGAAATTAGTATACCCCTCATCTTATGGTGGAGGGTATAAAAATTTGATTTTCAAATACAATTTTGTAAAAACAAAACCTCGTTGCAATTTCATTTATCTCAAAATTTAAACTAACGACTTGCTTATATACCCCTCAAATGTTAACACTTCATCTGCTTATGAAACATTTCAACTTACCTGGAGGATAATTGTTGGGTCTTCTCATTGACTGCCATAGCATAAAAGCTACATAACACACAATGATGGCAATGAATATCAATAATGGTACCATATTTTTTGCGGGCGTTAAGTCTGTTCTTCTTTTTCTACGATTTATCAAAAAAAAAAACACACACACACACAAAATCACACTTTAAACACAATTTTCCAAACTCATATAATCTTTAATTCGGATCTTTGCTCTAAGCTATTATTTATGGCTCCGCGTGTTTCTTTTCTATTCAATAGTTTGATTTAGATTTTATTCTTTTGTACTTTTTGTTTGCTTTTGATAGCACCACACAAACGTTCAACTAGACGCGACTCGACTTCCGCTTGGAAGATTAGTGCGACCACTGCGAATGAATTCTCTTTAAGAACTGACGAACAACTGACTACGAGTTGACTAGACGTAATCGACATGCAGTGGTGAATGTTAATAAAATGACGTATTTAATTCGATTAAGATCGGCAACTTAAACCATATGCTCTCTCTATCTTTCTCTAGTCTTGATTTTCTCTTGGCCCAAGACTCTTTTTTTTTAAATAAAGGCAGGTGGGTCTTTAAATAGTTTCGAAAAAAATTATATTAATAGCATTGTATACCCAAGAGGATTGAAATAGGAGAGAAGTTTTTGTGCTCTCAAAATTTGGCGGCAAATGTCAAGCTTATAGGTGTCGGTAATTATTGGGTTGCCCAAAAAATAATTGCGGATTTTTTAAAAGAAAGTAAATGCATTTTTAATAAAACTTAGAATGAACTTTAATCAAATATACTTTTTTTAAACTTTTTTTCTAAAGCAAGCTTAAAGTAACAGCTGATAACTGACAGAAGAAAGAATGCAGTTACAGAGTCACAAGCTGTGAAAAAATTTGTCAACGCCGACTATATGAAAAATCCGCAAATACTTTCTGGGCAACCATATTTTATTTTTCTTCAAAGCAAGCAGCTCTGCTCATATAAATGAAAGCAAAATGCACATATTGGAAGCTAAGACTGCCGAAACCCTATTTACGTGCATTACCCCACAATTTCCTTCAAGGGAATAAAAAATGCAATGCAAATGCAAATTTTGGCCATGAACATTCCATTAAGGAACTGGGCCAAACTTCTCACAAATCAATGAGTACTGCCCGTTACAATTTTAAACTCAATGATATAAAATAATAATAAATGCATATTTAGAAAATACAAACTACGCAAACTATATGCCATTGAAAGCAGAATTCTGCTTGCGGCATGTACTTAGATAATTCTCATTTATCTATCTTCACAAGTGCCACCAACCAGTCTATGTGCGAAGTTCAAATTCTTTATCTATGTACAATATATACATGTGGGATCTTTTTATACCCTCCACCAAAGGATAGGGGTATACTAATTTTATCATTCTGTTTGTAACACCCCGAAATATGCGTCTAAGACCCCATAAAGTAAATATATATATTCTTGATCGCCGTGACATTTTAAGTCGAACTAGCCATGTCCGTCCGTCCGTCCCGTCGTCCGTCCGTCTGTCTGTCGAAAGCACGCTAACTTTTGAAGGAGTAGAGCTAGCCGTTTGAAATTTTGCACAAATACTTCTTATTAGTGTAGGTCGGTTGGGATTGTAAATGGGCCAAATCGGTCCATGTTTTGATATAGCTGCCATACAAACCGATCTAGGGTCTTGATTTCTTGAGCCTCTAGAGGGCGCAATTCTCATCCGATTGGAATGAAATTTTGCACGACGTGTTATGATATCCAACAACTGTGCCAAGTATGGTACAAATCGGGCCATAACCTGATATAGCTGTCATATAAACCGATCTTGAGTCTTGACTTCTTGAGCCTCTAGAGGGCGCAATTCTTATCCAATTTGAATGAATTTTGGCACATAATATTTTGTTATGATATCCAACAACTGTACCAAATATGGTTCAAATCGGTCCATAACCTGATATAGCTGCCATATAAACCGATCTGGGGTCTTGACTTCTTGAGCCTCTAGAGTGCGTAATTCTTATCCAATTTGAATGAATTTTGGCACGTAGTATTTTGTTATGATATCCAACAACTGTGCCAAATATGGTTCAAATCGGTTCATAACCTGATATAGCTGTCATATAAACAGATCTGGGGACTTGACTTCTTGAGCTTCTAGAGGGCGCAATTTCTATCCGATTTGGCTGAAATTTCGCAAGACGTTTTTTGTTGTTACTTTCAACAACTATGTCAAATAAAGTACAAGTTGGTTCATAACCTGATATAGCAGCCATATAAACCGATCTGGGATCTTGACTTCTTGAGCCTCTAGAGGTCGCAATTATTATCCGATTTGCATGAAATTTTGTACGACGTATTCTCTCATGACCATTAACATACCTGTTTATTATGGTCTGAATCGGTCTATAGCCCGATAAAGCTCCCATATAAATCGATCTCTCTATTTTACTTCTTGAGCCCACAAAGGGCGCAATTCTTATTCGAATTGGCTGACATTTTACACAGGTCTCCAACATATAATTTAATTGTGGTCCAAACCGGACCATATCTTGATATCGCTCTAATAGCAGAGCAAATCTTTCTTTATTTCCTTTTTTGCCTAAGAAGAGATGCCGGGAAAAGAACTCGACAAATATGATCCATGGTGTGGGGTATATAAGATTCGGCCCGGCCGAACTTAGCACGCTTTTACTTGTTCATTATACTTTGTTTGTCTAAAACCAGATACTGCGCAAAGAACTCGACAGATGCGACCATGGTGGAGGGTATATAAGATTCGTCCCGGCCGAACTTAGCACGCTCTTACTTGTTTTCAAATGTTACTCTCCCATCCTCTCCCTTACTCAAGCACCCACATGTTGAATCCATATGAAAAATACCCCACATAATCAGGAAGCAAAAATGTTTGTATGTTTGTGGGTTTGTAAATTTGTTTATTCCGTATGGACTCTTAAACGGGTGAACCGATTTTCTAGATTACGAATATGGTCGGGAAAAAAGGTATAGGCTTTATAATTTGTTTATATTGGAAGGAGCGGACCCTTTCCCGTTACACCAAAAACACCACCCAAAATCAAAAGAGGACCGATAGGGACAATATGGGTATCAAATGAAAGATATTGGAGAGTAGAATACTAATATGGTATTGAAAATTGGGTTCAAGTACCCAAATGGTCGTCCAACCCCAAATTTGGGGGAGAATTAGGACGTACATATCAACATAGAACTCAAATGAAAGATATTCGAGAATAGAATACGAATATGATATAAAAAATGAGGTCCAAGTGATTAGGGGTCGCCCACCCCCAAAAAGCAGCCCAAATTGTATTATTACTCGATCATAGCTATATGAGACTCAAATGGATGGTATTTGGGAGCCGATTACTAATTAAATGATATGTGCCATTAAATTGCCTCCACTAGGTTATTTGACCCATTAAAACAATGGGGGATCAAGTGATAGATATTTTTGAGTGGAGGGCGTCATTCAAATTTGTGCTCAAGTGGTAGATGGGGTGTTGCGCACAAACGGCTGCATGCACTGCATTCACCAAACGGCTGCATGCACCAATCACGACAATATGGGGTTAAAATAAAGGTATAAGGTTGTGGACTGCGAATCTTAAATCGTTATTGTGCTAATATACCTAGCGGACTACCTCACCCAAAAACAGTGGATCAATTATAATGACCTAATAGTTCACTGTGTGGTTTGGGGACACAAATAAATGTAGGTCGTCATACCTCCAAAGTTGTGACGCTCAGTGTGATTGAATAGGGAGTTCATCAGTAAGGGACCTTAGTTTCCTAGCAAGTGCAAGGTAGTCAAATAGCCTTTAGCGCAGAGATTAGCTTGTCCATCTATTACGCTGAACGCATGCGTTCGAATCCTGGCAAGAACATCAGAAAAAATTTTCAGCGTTGGTTTTCTGGCTGGCAACATTTGTGAGGTACTATGCCATGTAAAACTTCTCTCCAAAGAAGTGTCGCACTGCGGCACGCCGTTCGAACTCGGCTATAAAATGGAGGCCCCTTATCATTGAGCTTAAAATAAGTAAGAAGTTATCTCCTGTTCCTGAGCAAAATTTGCAAATAGCCTTTTATAGACAACTACCTCATTATGACCAATGTTAAGCCACTCCAAGAGAGTAGCATTAACATTTAAATTAACGCCATCTACTGGATGTTTACAATTGGATTCAGAAAACAGCCAGTAAATGACGCTAATTTATCTTTGTTATGACAACCTATCGGTCCTTTGAATAAAGAAAAATAAAATCAAAAATTTGTTTTCATTGGTCCTGTGGTAATTACCTTGACTTGCATGTGGCGGCTGATTTGGGAAAAATCTGTTATCAGGTATTCTGTTTCGGTTAATCTGGTTTGTATAAGGTGGATAATTTGACAAAAAACTGTTATCATGGATCCTGTACGTATTTGACTGCAATTGTACTGGGTTCCGACTAATGTTATTGTAACTATTGGGTTGCCCAAAAAGTAATTGCGGATTTTTTAAAAGAAAGTAAATGTTTTTATAAAACTTAGAATGAACTTTAATCAAATATACTTTTTTAACACTTTTTTTCTAAAGCAAGCTAAAAGTCACAGCTGATAACTGACAGAAGAAAGAATGCAATTACAGAGTCAAAAGCTGTGAAAAAATTTGTCAACGCCGACTATATGAAAAATCCGCAATTACTTTTTGGGCAACCTAATATTATACCTATACTGGTTTAAATTAGGATTTCCAACATTATCAATGGCGTTCCCACGTCTAGGCCTAGAGCAATACCAATTTTTTCGGGCATCATTTCCAGATTTGGGAATTTAGTTATATTCATGTGATCTTCGGTGACAATTTGACTCGTTCGTTTTGGCTGACTTCCCATAATTGGCATAACCTGCCTTAAAAAGGATGTCGATGGCATCTACATACAAGTATGGTCCTCATTGGCTCAGGAATTTTTTTTCCTAAAAATGCCCAGGGCGGATCTATTATTACTTTGAACAATCTTCTCCATTCTTTGTCCAATTCCCATAGAAATCGCGGTCTACTTCTAAGTTTAGCTTTTATTTCATTATAAAAATCGATCGTAGTCGTTTTAAAGGATACTGCACTCATTTCGTCAAATAATACATCCTTGTTTGACTTTTCAGACCATGTCTGAGCGTGATTCTCGTGTTTTTCCTTTCAATTTAATTTTTATTAAATCGCCAAATAAAAGTTGTGACATTTTGACACCCTATCTATTAGACCCAAAAATGTTTATAAGTCAACAATCTCTCCAGAAAATTCAGGTAATGCTTCAATAGATCTAACTGGATTCACAACGATAGACGGAGCCTCAAATTCCATTTTTGATATCTATTTCTAATACTTCTATATAATAAAAATCGAATTTAAATTGTCCTATTTTAACTTTGGTGACAACTATGTACGTATAGAAATACAAAAAAAACCTGAAATCGAAAAACAACGCTTCTTTTCTGAGAGATCTTTTCTTTTTTAAGATAAGCGAAAAAAAAGTGTTCTTAATGAAAAAAGTAATAAGTGCAATATTTGCATATATTGGGTTGCCTAAAAAGTAATTGCGGATTTTTTAAAAGAAAGTTATAAATGCATTTTTAATAAAACTTAGAATGAACTTTAATCAAATATATAATTGCCATTTTGTTCGATAACCTTTTGCCATCTTCCTGGCAAATTTAGTATTCCGCGCTCATAGAACTTCTGGCCTTTATCTGCAAAAAAACTGAACCAAGTGCGATTTTATAGCCTCATCATTGCCGAAAGTTTTACCATTTAAGGAGTTCTGCAAAGATCGAAATAAATGGTAGTCTGATGGTGCAAGGTCAGGGCTATATGGTGGATGCATCAAAAGTTCCCAGCCAAGCTCACTCAGTTTTTGGCGAGTGACCAAAGATGTGTGCGGTCTAGCGTTGTCCTGGTGGAATATGACACCTTTACGATTGATCAATTCTGGTCGCTTCTCCTTGATGGCTGTATTCAATTTGTCCAATTGTTGACAGTAAACATCCGAATTAATCGTTTGGTTCCTTGGAAGCAGCTCAAAATATACCACACCCTTCCAATCCCACCAAACAAACAGCATAACCTTCTTTTGGTGGATAGCAGCCTTTGAAGTGGTTTGAGCTGGTTCACCATGCTTGGACCATGATCGTTTTCGACTAAAGTTGTTGTAAACAATCTATTTTTCATCTCCAGTTATGATTCGTTTTAAAAACGGATCGAATTCATTGCGTTTAAGGTGCATATCACAAGCGTTGATTCTTCGGTTTGTTAAATGAATTTCTTTCAATACATGTGGTAGCCATTTTAAAATTGACGCCAAACAAACAAATGTAAACAAAATTTCGCGCACTTTTTTTCTAAAGCAAGCTAAAAGTAACAGCTGATAACTGACAGAAGAAAGAATGCAATTACAGAGTCACAAGCCGTTGGAAAAATTTGTCAACGCCGACTATATTACTACTATATTACCGACAATTACTTTTTGGGCAACCCAATATATCGTAGTCTTAATTATATAAACGATATAATTTAGTTTTTTTTATACCCTCCACCATAAGATGGGGGGTATACTAATTTCGTCATTCTGTTTGTAACTACTCGAAATATTCGTCTGAGACCCCATAAAGTATATATATTCTTGATCGTCGCGACATTTTATGTCGATCTAGCCATGTCCGTCCGTCTGTCCGTCCGTCCGTCCGTCCGTCCGTCCGTCCGTCCGTCCGTCTGTCTGTCGAAAGCACGCTAACTTCCGAAGGAGTAAAGCTAGCCGCTTGAAATTTTGCAAAAATACTTCTTATTAGTGTAGGTCGGTTGGTATTGTAAATGGGCCATATCGGTCCATGTTTTGATATAGCTGCCATATAAACCGATCTTGGGTCTTGACTTCTTGAGAATCTAGAGTGCGCAATTCTTATCCGATAGGGATGAAATTTTGCACAACGTGTTTTGCTATGATATCCAACAACTGTGCCAAGTATAGTTCAAATCGGTCCATAACCTGATATAGCTGCCATATAAACCGATCTTGGGTCTTGACTTCTTGAGCCTCTAGAGTGCGCAATTCTTATCCGATTGCGATAAAATTTTGCACGACGTGTTTTGCTATGATATCCAACAACTGTGTCAAGTATAGTTCAAATCGGTCCATAACCTGATATAGCTGCCATATAAACCGATCTTGGGTCTTGACTTCTTGAGCCTCTAGCGTGCGCAATTCTTATCCAATCTGAATGAAATTTTGCACGACGTGTTTTGTTATTATATCCAACAACTGTGCCAAGTATGGTTCAAATCGGTCTATAACCTGATATAGCTGCCATATGAACCGATCTTGGGTCTTGACTTCTTGAGCCTCTAGAGTGCGCAATTCTTATCTGATTGGAATGGAATTTCGCACGACGTGTTTTGTTATGATACCCAACAACTGTGCCAAGTATGGTTCAAATCGGTCCATAACCTGATATAGCTACCATATAAACCGATCTTGGGTCTTGACTTCTTGAGCCTCTAGAGGGCACAATTCTTATCCGATTTGAATGAAATTTTGCATGACGTATTTTATTTTTACTTTCAACAACTGTGTCAAATAAGGTTCAAATCGGTTAATAACCTGATATAGCTGCCATATAAACCGATCTGGGATCTTGACTTCTTGACCCCTAGAGGTCACAATTATTATCCGATATGCCTGAAATTTTGTACGACGGATCCTCTCATGACCATCAACAAACGTGTTTATTATGGTCTGAATCGGTCTATAGCCCGATACAGATCCCATATAAATCGTTCTCTCTATTTTACTTCTTGAGCCCCCAATGGGCGCAATTCTTATTCGAATTGGCTGACATTTTACACAGGTCTCCAACATATAATTTAATTGTGGTCCAAACCGGACTATATCTTGATATAGCAGAGCAAATCTTTTCTTATATCCTTTTTGCCTAAGAAGAGATGCCGGGAAAAGGACTCGACAAATGCGATCCATGGTGGAGGGTATATTAGATTCGGCCCGGCCGAACTTAGCACGCTTTTACTTGTTTTATGATAACACATATAATTTTAAGATTTACTTAAAAAAAGTTTCCATTTTGCTCATCATCAGTTTCTGGCATTTTCGTTGGCTTCTTAAGATTCCATTCATTAAGATTCCATTCTTTCTCAGTAAGTTTGGCTTGATTTACACTTTTCCATTTTTATAAAAATTCTGGTTTCGGATTGATACACCAAATAAATAGTTCTTCAAAAGGGTATATATATATGTTTTTTTTTTTTCCAAAATATAGCCTGGTCTTTTCATTAAAAAATTTTGAAAACATTTTTTTTTTTCTATGTTGCTTGGTTTTTTGTTAACGGGAAGTTTTTCTCATATACTGTGTTTTTATTATTTATGTATTTTTTTTTTATACCCTCCACCATAGGATAGGGGGTATACTAATTTCGTCATTCTGTCTGTAACTACTCGAAATATTCGTCTGAGACCCCATAAAGTATATATATTCTTGATCGTCGCGACATTTTATGTCGATCTAGCCATGTCCGTACGTCTGTCTGTCGAAAGCACGCTAACTTTCGAAGGAGTAAAGCTAGCCGTTTGAAATTTTGCACAAATACTTCTTATTAGTGTAGGTTGGTTGGGATTGTAAATGGGTCATATCGGTCCATGTTTTGATATAGCTGCCATATAAACCGATCTTGGGTCTTGACTTCTTAAGCCTCTAGAGTGCGCAATTCTTATCCGATTGGAATGAAATTTTGCACGACGTGTTTTGGTATGATATCCAACAACTGTTCCAAGTATGGTTCAAATCGGTCCATAACCTGATATAGCTGTCATATAAACCGATCTTGGGTCTTGACTTCTTGAGCCTCTAGAGGGCGCAATTCTTATCCGATTGGAATGAAATTTTACACGACGTGTTTTGTTATGATATCCAACAACTGTGCCAAGTATGGTTCAAATCGGTTCATAACCTGATATAGCTGTCATATAAACCGATCTTGGGTCTTGACTTCTTGGGTCTCTAGAGGGCGCAATTCTTGTCCGATTGGAATGAAATTTTGCACGACGTGTTTTGTTATGATACCCAACAACTGTGCCAAGTATGGTTCAAATCGGTCCATAACCTGATATAGCTACCATATAAACCGATCTTGGGTATTGACTTCTTGAGCCTCTAGAGGTCGCAATTATTATCCGATTTGCCTGAAATTTTCTTCGACGTGTTTATTATGGTCTGAATCGGTCTATAGCCCGATACAGCTCCCATATAAATCGATCTCTCTATTTTACTTCTTGAGCCCCCAAGGGGCGCAATTCTTATTCGAATTGGATGACATTTTACACAGGTCGCCAACATATAATTTAATTGTGGTCCAAACCGGACTATATCTTGATACTTCACATTCAGGAGCGTACTGAGAAGGCTCACAGATGTTGGACACTATGTAGATGGACCGTAGGCTCGAAATGGGGCCTGAATCTGAGGATAGTCCACTGGCTCTAAAGAAGCGTGATTAGACCAATACTTACTTACGCCTCAGTAGTTCGGTGGACTGCTATGGAGAAAAAGTGCAACATAAGGACAATACAACAGGTTCAGAGAACATGCTGTCTTAGCATAGGCGGAGCGATGAGGACCATGCCCACTAAGGCACTGGACACTATTCTAGATATCCGACCCATTAATATACGGATTAAGTGTGAGGCAGCCACTGCGGTTTTGAGACTTAAGGCGATGGGAAAATGGATTGAGGATGGGAGCAGCTCATACCATCGCGGAATAATTCCGATCGAATACCTGAGATGAACCTTGGAGTTGAGTGCGAGGAACTGCTGCCAGCGGCACAGTCTTGGATTGATGGCTCCCTAGTATTGCCATCTGGAAGATCATGTTACATGGATGGATCAAGTCTAGAGGACAGAGCAGGCCTGGGGGTCTGCATTGAGAACCCAGGGACTGTGATCTGTTTTAGACTGCCTGACCATAATACGGTCTTGCAGGCGGAGATCCGGGCGATCACGGAATGCGTGAGGTGGTGTGATGCTTACGCGAGGACGTCGAGCAGTCTTGGAATGTAAGAAGAATATTAACGCCTTCTCTGAGGATGACAAAAAACGCATCGTTTGGGTTCCGGGCCATAACAGAGTAAGGGGAAATGAAAGGGCTGAGAATTTGGCGGTGAAGGTCAGATGACTGCCGTCAATAAACTTGGTTAACCCGAAGCCTTTCGGGTCGACGCAGTCCGAGTTAAGGGAGTAGGCGACAAATGCTCATGCAACATTGTGGAACAGCGAAACGCTCTGTAGGACGGCGAAAATCCTATGGGGGATCCAGATCGTGGGAAGACGACGCTATTACTGCAAGGAAGTAAGAAGGAGGTCAGTATAGCTCTCGATAACTGGCTTAGGTGTATGTTGATAGTGGCATGGGGCGGATTAATATCCGCACCCTCTTTTCAACCTAACCTACTAGGCATAGAAACTGAAATAAAGCTGTAAACTATGGAAAAGCTTGTGCCAAAGTCAAACATTAATCCCTGGTTGCGAAACGAAAAACGTGCGAAAGATTTTTAAAATCAATGAATCCAATGCTTGATGTACGTGCGTTGTGGAACAAAATTTCGGGATTGAGAAGGGAATTCTGTTATTGACAAATCGGTTGACATAGCTAATAAGTTTGCTAAAGTGTGGGGTTCAATTCGATCGGATGAAAAACTAAATCCCTTGTTAGTTGCTAGTAAACAAAGTTGCATCTAGCGTTTGAGTTGTTCCTTCTTCCATTGATGTTTAAGACCTCGAAAATGTCCTTAAGAATGCGGAAAGTTAAACTCCTTCAATTTATAGGATAAGCTATGCAAGAGATTAGTTATGCTTTATCACAACATAATCGTCGCAGGAACTTTTCCCCATGATTGGAAGTTTGCATTATTAACTCCGATACCTAAGCCAATGTGTTTTTTTTTTTTTTTTGCTATACTATTATTTGAATAGAAAGCATTAAACAATGGTCTAAAGCCGGACAATATCCTGCATTAGAATCTCAATACATTTATTTTGTATAAGTTTTTAGCAGAATCCATGGTGGTGGGTTCCCAAGATTTACCCGGCAAACTTAGCACGCTTTTACTTGTAGCCTTCTCGCTCATTTTGTGGTGCGGAACAAATCCGCCAATTAATGTTAAGGTGTGGCCAGTAGTCATAGGTGAAGCAAGCGCAAAAACTGCGGTAGGTAAATTGAAAATTTTTATTTATTTTTTATACCCACCACTGTAGGATGGGGGGGGGGGGGTATATTCATTTAGTCATTCCGTTTGCAACCCACCGAAATGTCAATTTCCGACCCTACAAAGTATATATATTTCGGATCGTCGTAAAATTCTAAGACGATTTAACGATGTCCGTGTGTCTGTCCGTCCGTCCGTCTGTTGTAATCACTCTACAGCCTTCAAAAATTTAGATATTGAGCTGAAATTTGGCACAGATTCGTCTTTTTGATGAACTTTGGTTAAGTTAAGTTCTTGAACGAGCCAAATCGGACCATATTTGGAAAAAGCTGCTTTATAGACCGATCTACCGATAAAGGGTATAATGCTCATAAATGCTTTATTTTTTATCCGATTTTGCTGAAATTTGAAGCAGTAAGTAGTTTTAGGCCTCCCGACATCTGACCCAAATAGGATTCAGATAGGAGTATATTTGGATATAGGTGCCATTTAGACCAATCTGCCACAAAAGCTTTATTTATTACCTGACTTCGCTGAAATTTGAAACAGTGAGTTATTTTAAACCTTTCGGCCTCTGACCTAAACATGGTTTATATCGGACTATGTTTTGATATAGCTGCCATATAGACCGATCTCCCGATAAGGGGTCTGAAGCCCCTGAATGCTCTACTTTTTATCCAATTTCGCTGAAACAGTGAATAGCTTTGAGCTTTCTAACCTAAATATGGTTCAGATCGGACTATATTTAGATATAGCTGTCATATAGACCGATCTCCCGATAAAGGGTCTGAAGCCCATAAAAGCTTTATTTTTTATCCGATTTCGCGGAAATTTGAAACAGTGAGTAGTTTTAAGCCTCCCGACATCTGACCCAAATATGTTTCAGATCGAACTGTATATATATATATATATATATATATATATATATATATATATATATATATATATATATATAGCTGCCATAAAGACCGATCTCCGTTTAAGGGTCGAAATCACGATAGAGATCGAACGCGTTAAGCTAGCAGCTTGAAATTTTGCACAGGAACTTAATATCGATGTAGGTCGTTGGGGTTTGCAAATGGGAGATATCGGTTTAGATTAAGATATAGCTCCCAAATAAACCGCGATTTTGGCCAATTTGCGTGAAATTTAGCATGTGGTGTTCTGTTACGACTTCCAACAATTGTGCTTAGGTCGAAATCGGTCTTTAACCTGATATAGCTCTCATATGAACCGATCTCCCGATTTGATTTCTTGAGCCCTTACAAGCCGCAATTTTTGTCCGAATTGGCTGAAATTTATCATGTAGTGTTCTGTTATGGCTTTCAAAAACTGTGCCGTATACGGTCCGAATAAGTCTATTACCTATTATAGCTCCCATGTAAACCAGTCACTCGATCATCCTTGTTTGGTTCTTAGATGCTTTAATTTTTGGTGGTTTGTCAGAAGTTTAGTATGTTGAATAAATAGAATAAAATTATGCCCTACAACAAAATTTTTTTTATATAAATTTTTAACAGAATCCATCGTCGTCAGTTCCCATGATTCGGCCCGACCGAACTTAGCACGATTTTCCTTGTTTTTGGTTCATTAGGTGATGGAATAGTCAATAACGGTTTGGTACTAAAACCAATAACAGATTGGTATTAAAACCAATGCCAGTTTCGTAATAAGGCTAGTACCAAACGGTACTAATCATTTAATGTTTTATCCATACCATCCGGTATTGTTTTTGTACAATACGGTGTTGCTTTACTTTCAATACCGTATGGTACTGAAATGAGCACGTTGGGTATCAACTTTTCTCTGGGTGTAAGAGAAACTAAATACCTTTATTACGAAGTTTTTCTTTTATTGTACCTATGTAACGTTTTGCTTCAACGTATCCAAAGTTGGCCACAAACGTAGTATTATCGAATGTAACTAACTTAGTTTATTGTAAACCCTTTAGCAAATTCGCCTACCGTAAAAGTACCTTTCTTTTGTTGTTTGTGTTTCGATAGCCGCAAACGATTGTTTGTTTGCCGCATCAATAATTATTATCTTCTGTCTCTTCTACTAGAAAGAGAGAGGGTGAGTATTTAAGCGTATAGACCAGTGATGGATAAAAAGTGATGTGCGCATGGTAAACTCGGAAATTGAAAATTTTTAAAGTTTCGTCATAGTTGCGTCCAATGACAAAAATCATTAGGGCAACATGGAAGGCTTTTAAAATAATTGTGAACCATAACATCGAAATAAATCCAAATATACTCTGGAAGAGTTTGAATTACAAACTAAGATCTGCTTATAATTGGTAAACTTGTAAGTTAGAATATTGTTACAATATTAAATTGAACTTAATAGCCTTTCCAATATCCACAATCTATTTTAAAATTAAACAAGTAAAAGCGTGCTAAGTTCGGCCGGGCCGAATCTTATATACCCTCCACCATGGATCGCATTTGTCGAGTTCTTTTCCCGGCATCTCTTCTTAGAGAAAAAAGGATATAAGAAAAGATTTGCTCTGCTATTAGAGCGATATCAAGATATGGTCCGGTTCGGACCACAATTAAATTATATGTTGGAGACCTGTGTAAAAATTCAGCCAATTCGAATAAGAATTGCGCCCATTGGGGGCTCAAGAAGTAAAATAGAGAGATCGATTTATATGGGAGCTGTATCGGGATAGACCGATTCAGACCATAATAAACAGGTATGTTGATGGTCATGAGAGAATCCGTCGTACAAAATTTCAGGCAAATCGGATAATAATTGCGACCTCTGGAGGCTCAAGAAGTAAAGATCCCGATTTGAACCATACTTGGCACAGTTGTTGGATATCATAACAAAATACTACGTGCCAAAATTCATTCAAATCGGATAAGAATTGCGCACTCTAGAGGCTCAAGAAGTCAAGACCCAAGATTGGTTTACATGGCAACTATATCAAAACATGGACCGATATGAACCATACTTGCCAAAGTTGTTGGACATCATAACAAAACACGTCGTGCAAAATTTCATTCCAATCGGATATGAATTGCGCACTCTAGAGGCTCAAGAAGTCAAGACCCAAGATCGGTTTATATGGCAGCTATATCAGGTTATAGACCGATTTAAATCATACTTAGCACAGTTGTTGGGTATCATAACAAAACACGTCGTGCAAAATTCCATTCCAATCGGATAAGAATTGCGCACACTAGAGGCTCAAGAAGTCAAGACCCAAGATCGGTTTATATGGCAGCTATATCAGGTTATGGACCGATTTGAACCATACTTGGCACAGTTGTTGGATATCATAACAAAACACGTTGTGCAAAATTTCATACCAATCGGATAAGAATTGCGCCCTCTAGAGGCTCAAGAAGTCAAGACCCAAGATTGGTTTATATGGCAGCTATATCAGGTTATGGACCGATTTGAACCATACTTGGCACAGTTGTTGGATATCATAACAAAACACGTCGTGCAAAATTTCATTCTAATCGGATAAGAATTGCGCACTCTAGAGGCTCAAGAAGTCAAGACCCAAGATCGGTTTATATGGCAGCTATATTAAAATATGGACCGATATGGCCCATTTGCAATACCAACCGACCTACACTAATAAGAAGTATTTGTTCAAAATTTCAAGCGGCTAGCTTTACTCCTTCGGAAGTTAGCGTGCTTTCGACAGACAGACGGACGGACGGACGGACAGACGGACGGACATGGCTAGATCGACATAAAATTTCGCGACGATCAAGAATATATATACTTTATGGGGTCTCAGACGAATATTTCGAGTAGTTACCAACAGAATGACGAAATTAGTATACCCCCCATCTTTTGGTGGAGGGTATAAAAAGAGTTTACATATACATAAGCATGGCGTTAAATTAATTTATAAGTAAAGAAAACTAGTTGAAATCCCGACTAACATTTTATGTATCGAAAATGAAAGGTATTGCCAGTGTAAAAAAATTAATATCTGTCACAAATTCTTTGATCGAGTCGTATTTTACTCAATTGTTGATGAATTGGCTAAATTGAGTGTATCCAGGAACGCAGCCAAGATTTTTTATTGGGGATTTCATTTGTTTCACAATCGAAAAATCGTCAAAAAATCTTCTCTTACCTCAAAATTTTTATTCAAAATTATGTTCACTATTGGATGCATGAACGGACCCATCGGCGTTGACATTTAGTCATAAGGTCAGAGCTAAATTTTGCATAAAAATTCTGAAAAACGTTGAACTTTGTTTACGATAAAAGCAAATGTTTTTTATACCCACCACCGTAGGATAGGGGTATATTCATTTAGTCATTCCGTTTGCAACACATCGAAATATCAATTATCATCAATCACATAACAATCAATCACTCTACAGCCTTCAAAAATGTAGATATTGCGCTGAAATTTGGCACAGATACGTTTTTTTGATGTACGCTGGTTCAGTTCTTGAACGGGCCAAATCGGACTATATTTGGATATAGCTGCTATAAAGACCGATCTGCCGATAAGGGGACTGAAGCCCCTGAAAGCTTTATTTTTTTATCCGATTTCGCTGAAATTTGAAACAGTAAATAGCTTTAAGCCTCCCAATATCCGACCTAAGTATGATACAGATCGGACTATATTTAGATATAGCTGCCATATAGACCGATCTTCCGATAAAGGGTCTGAAGCCCATAAAGCTTTATTTATTAACCGATTTCGCTGAAATTTTAAACACTGTGTAGTTTTATGCCTCCCAACATCGGACTTAAATGTGGTTCAGATCGGACTATATTTAGATATAGCTGTCATGTAGAACGATCTGCCTATAAGGGGTCTGAAGCCCATAAAAGCTTTATTTATTACCCGACTTTGCTGAAATTTAAAACGGTGAATTTTTTTAAGCCTTCCCACATCCGATTTTAATATGGTTCAGATCGGACTATATTTAGATATAGCTGCAATAGACCGATCTGCTGATGAGGGGTCTGAAGCACATAAAAGCTTTATTTATTACCCGGTTTCGCTGAAATTTAAAACAGTGAGTTGTTTTGAGCCTCCCGTTATCCGATCTTAATATGGTTAAGATCGGAATGTATTTAGATATAGCTGCCATATAGACCGATCTGCCGATAAAGCTTTATTTTTTATCCGATTTCGCGGAAATTTGAAACAGTGAGTAATTTTAAGTCTCCCGACATCTGACCCAAATATGTTTCAGATCGAACTATATTTAGATATAGCTGCCATATAGACCGATCTGCCGTTTAAGGGTTTGGAACCCATAAAAGGTGCATTTTTTATCCAATTTCGCTGAAATTTAAACCAGTGAGTTGTTTTAAGCCACCCGACATCTGACCCAAATATGGTAAACATCGGACTGTATTTAGATATAGCTGTCATATCGATCGATATACCGTCAATAAACTTGGTTAACCCGAAGCCTTTTGGGTCGACGCAGTCCGAGTTAAGGGAGTGGGCGACGAATGCGCATGCAACACTGTGGTACAGCGAAACGGTCGGAGTAAGGGGAAATGGAAGGGCAGACGATTTGGCGGTGAAGGCCAGAGAACTGCCGTCAATAAACTTGGTTAACCCGAAGCCTTTCGGGTCGACGCAGTCCGAGTTAAGGAAGTAGGCGACGAATGCGCTTGCAACATTCTGAAACACTGAAACGGTTGGTAGGACGGCGAAAATCCTATGGATTTACTGAAAGGTAGCAAGAAGGAGGTCAGTATAGCTATTAGTATCATAGCGGGACACATAGGACTATGAGCTCACTTATGTGAAATCGGTTCGGCAAGTAATAGCATGTGTAGGGCATGCGGGAAAGATGATGAGACGTTGGAGCATTTCCTTTGTCATTGCCCGGCTTTCGCGTCCAACAGATACCGGCACTTAGGTGGAGACACAATACCAGACATGAACCAACTTAGGGGAGTGGTATTGAAAACAATAAAGGATTTGTAAGGAGCACGGAATTCCTAACTTAAAATTTCCTTTTTATACCCTCCACCATAGGATGGGGGTATACTAATTTCGTCATTCTGTTTGTAACTACTCGAAATATTCGTCGGAGACCCCATAAAGTATATATATTCTTGATCGTCGTGAGATTTTATGTCGATCTAGCCATGTCCGTCCGTCTGTCTGTCGAAAGCACGCTAACTTCCGAAGAAGTAAAGCTAGCCGCTGGAAATTTTGCACAAATACTTTTTATTAGTGTAGGTCGGTTGGTATTGCAAATGGGCCATATCGGTCCATGTTTTGATATAGCTGCCATATAAACCGATCTTGGATTTTGACTTCTTGAGCCTCTAGAGGGCGCAATTCTCATCTGATTTGACTGAACATAGTGTTTTAGTATCACTTCTAACAATTGTGCTAAGTATGGTTCAAATCGGTCCATAACCTGGTATAGCTGTCATATAAACCGATCTTGGGTCTTGACTTCTTGAGCCTCTAGAGGGCGTAAATCCCGTCCGATATGACTGAAATTTTGCACATGGTGTTTTAGTATCACTTCTAACTACTGTGTTAAGTACGGTTCAAATCGGTTCATAACCTGGTATAGCTGCCATATAAACCGATCTTGGGTCTTGACTTCTTGAGCCGGTAGCGAGCGTAATTCTTACCCGATTGGAATGAAATTTTGCACGACGTGTTTTGTTATGATAGCCAACAACTGTGCTAAGTATGATTCAATTCGGTTCATAACCTGATATAGCTGATATATAAACGGATCTGGAATCTTCACCTCTTGAGCCTCTGGAGGTCGCAATTATTATCCAATTTTGTACAACGGATCCTCTCATGACCATCAACATACGTGTTTATTATGGTCTGAATCGATCGATAGCCCGATACAGCTCCCATATAAATCGATCTCTCTATTTTACTTCTTGAGCCCCCAAAGGGCGCAATTCTTATTCGAATTTGCTGACATTTTACACAGGTCTCCAACATATAATTTAATTGTGGTCTAAACCGGATCATATCTTGATATCGCTCTAATAGCAGAGGAAATCTTTTCTTATATCATTTTTTGAGTTCGTCTGAGTTCGCATCCTGTCGAGACCATCAGAAAAAATTGTCAGCAGTGGTTTTCCCCACCTAATGCTGACAACATTTGTGAGGTACTATGCCATGTAAAACTTCTCTCCAAAGAGGTTTCGCACTGCGGCACGCCGTTCGGACTCGACTATAAAAAGGAGGCCCCTTATCATTGAGCTTAAGAACTTGAATCGGACTGCACTCATCGATATGTGAGAAGTTTGCCCCTGTTCGTTAGTGGAATGTTCATGGGCAAAATTTTTGTTACTCAAAGCGGTTTAAGTGTCCTGTTGGGTGGTGGCTTCAGTGAACCGAGCCTCGTAGGAGAATTTCCATTCGCAGATCATCAACATGGATTTCGAAGACTGCACAGCACAACAACAGCTTTGCATGCCATCACCGCACACATTTGCCGTGGCTTTAATTAGCCAAGGCCATGTGATAGGACGGGTCTCGTGGCACTGGACCTATCGAAGGCATTCGACACGGTCAGCCATGCCAAATTATTTGAGAACATCGCCAACACGTCCCTCCAGCCAGGTCGCGAATTATCTGTGTGGTCGCCAGTCATTTGTGGAATTTAGGGATAAGAAGTCGAAGCACCGTAGAGTGAAACAGGGAGTTCCCCAAGATGGGGTGATATCTCTGGCACTGTTTAACCTCTACCCATCCTCCATTCCAACCCCTCCAGACGGCATAGAGATCGTATCATAGGCATCAGGCCCCCCACCCATTGTTGACATCTGCGATAGGTTGAACATCTACCTCAACGAACTTGCCTCATATTTCGCTACAAGAAATCTAAAGATATCCGCCACCAAATCTTCAGCCACATTGTTCACTACAAATACGCGTGAGGTGAATACTGAGCAGACTGTGATGGTCGATGGAGAAATGATTCCGACCATTAAGTGTCCCAAAATACTTGGCGTCACATTTGACAGCTCTTACACATTCTCCCCACATGCCACAGCAATCTGCGATAAAGTCAAAAGTAGAAACAAGGTCATCAAATCACTTGCTGGCAGCATTTGAGGTGCAGACAAAGAAACCTTGTTGACCACGTACAAAGCAATGGGCCGGTCTGTGGTAAGTTATGCAGCGCCAGTGAGGTCTCGTCAACTTTGTGACACGCAGTGGAATAATATTCAGATCTGTCAGAATGCCGCCCTCCGAACTGCGATGGGCTGTCTCCTCAGTTCGCATGTGGAGCACCTCCATCAGGAGACAAAGATCCTACCAGTGCGAAGACATAACTACATGCTGTCTAAGCAATGCCTTTTGGGCTGTTATCGCAGAAACCATCCAAATTATCATCTTGTGGATAGACATTCACCGCCCAGAAGCCTAAAGGTAGATCTACATGATCTAGAGCGTGAAGTTCAGCGCAACAAGAGAGAGCCTCTAGATCAAGCGGCATATTAAGCAGGTCTTAGCAACATTCATGCAGACACGGTAGCAGATGCGATAATTGGCTACCGGGTGAATGTAGTCCTTGGAGAACGACCGCCACCCATTGCACCTGAAGAAATCGACCTCCCCCGGCAAACCAGAGTAGTTCTGGCTCAATAACGTTCCGGCAGATGCAGCCGCCTCAATTCCTACAGAGATAGGATTGATGCCGACGTGCAAGATGTATGTCCCGATTGTAACAAGGGACCTCACGATACACGTCACCTGTTTAACTGCCCAGCCAGACCCACGCAACTCAGACCCAGATCCCTGTGGACGCACCCCATCTTAGTCGCAGAGTTCCTGGGTCTTGACACTCAACAGAGTCAAACAGACGAAAGATAGAACACAATAAACTGCTACAACAACAACAACAACAACCCTGTTCCCGCGGCGATCGGTCCTTTGTACCGAAACGAGCTTGTTCACCTACAGGGGCTTGATGAGGATCGCCACCTCCACATGAAAAAGTGGCTAAACAACAAAAACAAAAATGCTTTTGTTTAAAAAAAATCACTTACCATTTATAAGCAAGTATTGAGTCACTTGTTAAATATTTTAAATGCTTTCATTCTTATTAACTATGATGTATTAACTTTTTAGGATATTGTGTTTTTGGGAGCAGCAGGAGTTAATAGTGTGTGTGTGTGTTTGTGTGTGTGTGGAATGAGGACTTTAGTGACTTAAAAAAATACCGAATTCTTAGCAATAATATATTCAATTTCTGTTGTCCAAGGATTCTTAAATGCTCGCCATTCACTTTGTAGTTGTATATAGCTGTTATCTTTACAACGAAATCGGTACACCTGTGTGGTAACTTTTTCCTTTTCGGCCACTTGTAGAACCAATTTATGGGATTCAGCCAATGCGGGTATGTCTTCGGGATGAAAATACTCATAGAAACTACTGCCCAGGATCTCTTGCGGCAGGAAACCTACAGCTAAAGTGGCTCTAAGGAGAAAAAAAAGAAAAACTTAAAACAATGCAACACAAAAATTAAATGTTTTGTTTTCTAACCTTTGATCTATAAACAGAAATTTCCCATCTACCGAATGGCGTGAGAGGAAATTGATATGCCTGATATTGGGATGATTATCCAAGGATGAGGGTATTTGTTCCTCAAGTATATTGGAAGGTATGCGTCCAATTGCCACTAGACAGGAAACATTATTTGTTATCTGATCATCACTATCGCCATCATGATTTTCCTCTTTGATGGGAGTCCAGGATTTTAAATAACCTGTACACTGTATGACTCGATATTTGTCATCTATAGACAATTTGGATTTTCTTTTTGTTGAGCTGCGTGAAGATGATGAGTTATCCGATTCCTCTTTGATTGGGTTGCTGAGGGCTGCCTTTAGTTTCATGCGACAGAAAAATGATCTTCGGGCGCCTGGGCACAAACGACATAGGCTTTGAGGTATATCGGTCTTCACGGGTAGCATGGCTGCATAGGGAAAAACGTGGAATATTTTTTTATTTGTATACTTTAAATGTTTTACTGTTCCCACTTACTTTTGGCATCGATTAGTCTCTCTCGCGGACATGCGTCCAATGAAGATAGCTGTTCTTTCACCTTGGCCACATCCTTGGGATGCAGCACATCAAACCAGCTTTGCCCCAGCAAATCTGTTTGTGTATAATTGAGAACTTTCGACACCGATTCCGATACATACAATATGCGACCCCGATCACAACCCACCACAAAGAGAAATCCCTCAGCAGCTTGTAGTATCAGCATTTTCAACTCTTGATCTGAGAGGAAGTTAGGCTTACTCTCTGCCCCACCACTATAGGCATGCACTGCACCGCGTATGCTGCGTAAATGTTGCACGGCCATACGTAAAACGGTGAGCTTGTCCAATTTTCGATGCATGGAATAGCACATGGGTATCATGGCGGAGAGCTCATTGATATAGGTGTTCATTTTGTCGCGGCGTCGTTTCTCTATTTCACTGTGATTTTGTCTGAAAAGAAAGGTAAAAGACGACAAGGATGATCAAAAACAGTCCAAGAATAAAGAAAAGAGAAAAACAGCATTGCTACAAAACCAAAGAAATCTGTAGTTAGAATTTTATTGCAATTAAAGATGGGTCTACTTTCAAATAAAGCAACACAGAGATGGAGCATTTTAACCATATGGAAGAATACCATAGCGGCACGCCACTGGCAGAACAAATTGGCAACTCTCCGCTCTGCACCATAAATGAGGACGCCCTGACCAGGGTAACAAGAACGTGATGAAGTTCGCCCAACATTACGATAACCGAAGGTTGTCTTATAAGCTTAAAGACCTGGCGAACGATTGCCACCCTCGCCTCTGACCATATTCCCACAATTATAGAGCTTCATCGACCGAATGACTTCTATGTCTCTGAACGCCGAACGTATGTCAAACTGCATAAGCTGGACTGGACGGGCTTCGGATGCCAAACAGAGATAGTAGAACGCCACCACCTTCTGATATTCGCAACGCAGAGTAGATATTTCGTTCAATCATTACTGTACCTTTCATGAGATCAAATTTCTCGGCCGATTATCGGAGGAACGCTATGTACTTAACTTAACTCAACCTAGCAGGCAAGGGTTAGGCAAACTTAACGAAATATATGGTTGGAACACCATTGAAACCGCAAAACGGGCGCAGGTTTCTGTGGTCAACACCGAAATCTCTGAAAAACCGGCCGGGGAATACTACTAAAGTCGCGATAGCCTTCAAGGCAAGCAAGATTCCATAAGATGCAGAGCACAACATCAGCAATCACCACACGCATCCCATGGCAGCCGGTTGTACGTACCGGATTGACCCGATGGAATCTTTCATCGGCAAGGGCTGCCGCCTCGGTGTACAATACACTGCTACAACAACAACAACCACACACATCAGCCGCGGTAGGAATGGGAAGAAAACCCCATGAACGACCTAACCTCGTGGTTCTTTACCTATTAAGGGCATTTGATATTGTCAATCCCATAACTTTTAAATGCCGTCATTGAGTACGAACTACCTCAATCACCTAACTTATCAGCCGCGGTCTGAATGGGAAGAAACCCCATGACCTAACTATCCTCGTGGTCCTGACAAACCTATCAAATGCCTTTGATAGGCCAATCGCACCACACTTTTTTAGCGCCATTTAAGCGCCAATAACTCACCTTGTCATATCGAGCATCATAGACACGCAGTATTTGTGCAAGAGCCGGTGCCGCCCGGCCACTCACTGAGACTCTCCGCTCGATACCGCTGATTGGCCGCGACTGCCGTTGCTGCTACTACGTATGGAGCATTCCACTATCCGCAAGCTGTGGACGCGCCCGGTAGCTCGCAGCTAAGCTTCTTATGACAGCAATGAACACCATACAGATCGGACCTCAATTTTCCGGTCTGTGTCGTGCTTACAGCTAACCCGTGCCGGGTACTGCAGTTGTCATATGGTGTTGTAGTCTGATGGAGAACAAAAGTCAATCTACTGCCGGATCCAAAGTATGGCTTGTTTATGCATAACAGCCGCCCGAGGATAACACCATCTGATGCATCTATAGCCTCTGGACATTGTGGCTAGAAAAATTGCTGCGACCGCTGCTGTGAGACTAACGGAGCTCTCTCTTTGACCTTGCGGCGTTTACGGACACTGTGTTATCCTTGATACAATGTCCGATGTTCCAGACAGTGTGGATTACTCATTGTCTGAGCCGTTTTCAAATATAAAGTACTGCACCACTATTCAACAGATTGGAACTACGATATCCCTGGTAAAAGAAGTTACATAGACTTCTCTACGAGTGGCTGTACTCTGAAGAACTAGAACTGGTCATAGCGAGAAGGTCATACTTGGTGTCACATTTGACAGCTCTTACAAATTCTCCCCACATGCCACAGCAATTTGCGATAAGGTCAACAGTTGAAACAAGGTCTTCAAGTTACTTGCACGGGAGGTGCTGAGAGAGAAACCTTGTTGACCACGTACACAGCAATTGGCCAGGCTGTTATCGTAGAGACCATCCAAATCTTCATCTTGTGGATAGGTATCCATAGCCCAGAAGCCTTAAGGTTGATCTACATGATCTAGAGCGTGAGGTCCAGCGCTAAAAAAAATAACCTCTAGACACGGTAGCAGATGCGGTGAATAGCTACCAGGTGAATTTGTGGCTGGAACTTTCAGCTCCTATCTGTGTGGTGCTCTTCGTCCACAGGTAGCGGATAGTGGAATTCTCCATATGGAGTAGCTGCAACTGCAGTCGCGGACAATAAGCGGTATCGAATGGAGTCTTAGTGAGAGGCCGGATGGCAACGGCTTTTAATTAAATACTAATACAAGGCGAGATATTGGCGCCTTTAAATAACTAATGGCCATCATGTTCCCGCGGCGATCGAACTTGCTCACATATAAGAGCTTGACGAGAATCGCCACCTTCACACGCAAATGTGTTTACAAAAACAACAACAACACTATAGCTGAATCAGAATAATCTCAGAACGAAATAATTTATATACCTACAGCTAATGTGGCTACAATTTTTTTTTCCTTTTCCCCTCTTTTTAGGTTTTTTGATAGTATTCACACTTACTTTCGATTTTCATCCGAGGTGCGTATTGATTTATCTTCATCACAAGTCTCATCATCCAACTCCTCCAAATTGTTACTAAATAGAAAAAAAAAACAAAGTTAAAAAAACAAAGTTAAAGTTGATCTACATGATCTAGAGCGTGAGGTCCAGCGCTAAAAAAAATAACCTCTAGACACGGTAGCAGATGCGGTGAATAGCTACCAGGTGAATGTGTGGCTGGAACTTTCAGCTCCAATCTGTTTGGTGTTCTTCGTCCACAGGTAGCGGATAGTGGAATTCTCCATATGGAGTAGCTGCAACTGCAGTCGCGGACAATAAGCGGTATCGAATGGAGTCTCAGTGAGAGGCCGGATGGCAACGGCTTTTATTTAAATACCAATACAAGGCGAGATATTGGCGCCTTTAAATAACTAATGGCCATCATGTTCCCGCGGCGATCGAACTTGCTCACATATAAGAGCTTGACGAGAATCGCCACCTTCACATGCAAATGTGTTTACAAAAACAACAACACTATAGCTGAATCAGAATAATCTCAGAACGAAATAATTTATATACCTACAGCTAATGTGGCTACAATTTTTTTTTCCTTTTCCCCTCTTTTTAGGTTTTTTGATAGTATTCACACTTACTTTCGATTTTCATCCGAGGTGCGTATTGATTTATCTTCATCACAAGTCTCATCATCCAACTCCTCCAAATTGTTACTAAATAGAAAAAAAAACAAAGTTAAAAAGGATGCAACAAAATTTTACTAGGCATGTCTGCCAAAAACCGTCTCAAAATGCAATTCCACATTCTTGAGTACTCTGGACAGATGGATGGGTTATTGTAATTGTGGTCACTTACCAATAATCCATGTAGGTGTTTTTTTGCTATTGATTTTATAGTGGCAAAAAGCAAAACTTTCCTTCCTTCCTTTTAGGCTTTCAATTGCAAAAATATTCCTTTTAATTTTTTTAATAAAGAATTCTTCAGGCTTCTCGGCTGCCTTGTTTTTCTTTCACACTCAAACTTGTTGAAAGATTTTCTGCCTTTTCCCTGTTTTTGCTTATTTTGACAATTTGTTGCTTTGAAATGTTTTTTTTTTCTTTATTCCCTTGTTGAGTTTTTCACATTTTCGTAGTAAGCTTACAAAGTGTCAAATAAGTCAATATGACAAGAGCTAAAACAAAAGCTTCGAAAAGCTTTTGCAACAAGCTTGTAACCGTGGGAGATGAATAGTGCTGTAAAGAGGGTGGTGAGTGGTTGCACAATAACTGCATATGTGTCTATGCATACTTAAGAGTGTGTACTAACACTATGACAATGAACAGCTGTTAAATAGAGTTGTAATGTTAATAACATGCCAATGGTTATCGTTTTGAATTTTATTATTATTGCGCTCTTTTTATAATCTATAATTATTTTTAATTTTATTATAAACAAATTTAACGTAGGGAAGCCATAAAAACATTAAAATTAAAAAAAAATCACTAAAAACCAAATAACTCTAAGCATGATGCATTTTATCCAAGCAAATACTGATAACTTGCATATAACGATCCCATAGGCAGCGTGTCTCTTGATCTCTGTAAGCAATAACAGGTACAAATTTCTTCCAGTTTCCAACACAAAGGTATTTCAAATTATTACTTTACCTAGATATTTCCAAATCTAAAACACTTTGTGTAATGGCAGCCAAAAATTTATTAACATGATCACGTGCCCAACCATTTTGACGCCAAGGTTCAATTAACTTCTCACACAAATCCACATATAAATCACGTAACTCTCGGGTGCGATGTAAATTAACGGCAATGCTTATCAAAGAACGCCAATAAGATCTAGGGGGAAAAAGATAATAAAAAAACATTGAAAATGAAAACCCTTAAGAAAGTCTGAAATGAACAAATTGCTTGGCTTGATTCAACCAAACAGCTGTTTCTTAAATATAAAAAGGTAAAATTAAATATCCCAAGCAAGCGATGTACATCTTACCTAAAATTCGTGTCCAATTCATGAAAAGCTCTTTCTAATAAAATCGGTTTCAATCTTAGACAAACTAAACTAAAATTTACAAATTTATAGGTTATTCTTCTCAATACTCTTTCTTTTTTTCTATAATACCCACTGTTTTATTTCCTTTTCCTTGTCCAGCAAACATCTCAACTCTCGTAAATCCAATAAGAATTCCTTATCCATTTCAGTATCATAATACTCTGGTCCACTATGTTGATAGGTATATGTCCAATATATCATTACCGCTTGGGAACAAGCAAATAGATCATTAAAACTTAGATATTGTAATTTTTTCTTTGAAGTTTCGAATCTCAAACAGGCCAAAAATACTATGGAGGCATATTTTCTAAATGAAAAAAAAAAAAAAACAAAATATTATTTTTTAAAACAAAAATATTATTTGCGTTGCATACTTCGCCAATTCTTCGGGTATGTTAAATAATTGCTTAATATTATTGGTAATATTGCCCGGCAGTTCTTCCACGGCCTTGAATATTCGTTTGACATTATCGAATTGTCTCCTGGAAGATAAAAGAAATCAAAAACCATAAATAACTTAAAATATTAAAAATAATTAATAGAGAAAATTGAGAGGCCACCATACAAAGTTCCGCAAACCTAAGATAATGTTTTAATGTATGACGATATTCCAAAAAAATCAAAAAATGTTTTTCAACTGATTTCACCTTTACTTCTACATCTTCTAAACACGATTTTTTATGGTCCCGACACGGGAGAGCTGTAAGCACCATACCGGCTGGAACTTTGAGGTCCGATCTAAGTGGTGTTCATCGCTGCCACGAGAAGATTAGCAGAGAAATTATATCGGAAATGAAAAATTGTTTTTGTCAACCTTACGTATTTGCAGATGATATTTTTTTCTTTTTGATCCTAGTTCTCCGGAGTCATCCATAAATAATCACCTGAATTCTATAAGCGTTTAATGTGTTACGATAACCTGATGATAAATCCTATTAAGACAAGGACAATTAATTTAAATTTACGAAACCGTAATGTATATTATCCACAATTTTTTTGTAAATGATCATATAGCTGAGTACGTTGATAGTCTAAGATGTCTTAGGGTGATCCTTGACTCAAGTCTAAATTTTTGAAGCTCATATTAATATCGTCGCAAATAGGGGTTGTCTTATTTTAAGAAAATTCTACACATTGAGATCATGCACCCCAAGGCATATTAGAATAAAATTATCCCATGCTTTGTTTATGCCGCTTTTGAACTACGGTATTGAGATTTACTGTGGGACCTGGTCATACAATATAGATAGAATCGAAAGTATTGCCAGACAAATTTTTCGTTTTATTTATACGGGTGAGCTTATGCGAAGTTCTTCTCGTAATTATCTATCCATGCGAAATATACTTCACTTCTACAATGTCGTTAAAAGCGGGAAAACCGGAAATTGATGGCCATTTAATACACTCAACTAAATTTGAACATTCTCGGTTTTGGAATCGATTACCTAATTTACTCAAAAATTTTTTCCACTCATATCTTTCTTACAGTAAACAAATTTTAAAATGTTTCGACAAAGTTTAAATTTAATTTCACTTTTCATACTTAAACCGCCACTACCGTGGCTACAAGATTTTCTATTCGTCTTTATAGGATACTCATATCGCTGGGGAGCTATTCTAGTTATAATCTTTAATTTATAATTTAAGTTTTGCTATTACTTTGCATAGTTAGTTTTTTTTACTATACATGTAAATTTGCCTTTACAGGCTTCCTATGCATTGATGTTATATGAAATAAATAAATAATTAATCAATTATTTAATGACGCCATTAACTCGCCTTATCATATCTAGTGTAACTGGCACTCTGTATTTAAGGCCCTTTGCCGATAGGCCTCTCGTCAAGACTCAATGCCCGCGAACTTATATGTAAAGCTTTATACATCAAACTGTTTCCACTTTCCCAAACTTCTCATTTAGATTACCTGCATGACTTTAGTTTGACTCCAGTCTTTTCGGCTACCTCATCCAAATCCTTGCGATAACGAGAAGACAATTTCTTGCCTAGAATTTCACGTGCCACCGCATCATCTATGGAATAATACCTAATCAAACAAAAAAAAAATTTACCATTATCATCTAACAGATAATAAAACTTCTGTCCATCCCCATACTTTTCAATGATTAGATCGCGAGTTTCGGGTTCCAATTGAAAGCATGATTGTTCTATTAGTTTGATAGGTGAATGCAATAGACGCTCAATAAGAGAATATGTGCGATAATGATCCAGAACATCCGAAGTTATTAAATCTATGTGAACTCCCATTAAATGACCAAAACCTTTTTGTTTCAGATAGCAAACTGCTTCAGTGGCTGGAAGAAAAAAACAGAAAGGCAAATTGAATGAAAAAATATATGAACTATATAACCTTTAATTTGGACAGAACATTTGTCTCATTTGCCGAATTTATTTTATATTGAATTATTATTATTTATAATTGTTGTTTTCTAAATTACACTCCCACTTCAACTTCACAACTTACAAGAAAATCCTTCAATCCAAAGCTGGTAAATTTCGGGATCGACTATTGTATAGTTGGTAAGGAAAACATCAACATCAGCTAACATCTTGTTTTTTATTATTTATTTATCCAATACAAGTATAATAATTAAACGCAAAAAATAATAAACATTAAATTGTGCCTGTCAGAAACAGCTGCTTAATCTTTAAGGGACCTTCACATTTCTATCAAGAGAGGAGGCCTAGTAATCAGTAACCAGCATTGTTATTCGACTCTTATTTTAACTTTTCGCAAGTTATCGATATGTATTAAGTAAAACGATTAGTAAATGTATCATTTCATTAGTTACCGTGATTATTTTAGTTCAATCCAGTTAAATGTTGTTCTAAATAGAATTCTAGTGCAATGTTGTACTGAATAGAATTTTAATTTGTATCGGTATTTATTATGATAAAACCCATACAAAGATTAGGTCTTATATAAAGTATGTGGAAGGTTCGTAAAGTTTTGATTAGCAACTTAATGGCTTGTAGTATTATGGTCGTTTTTTACCCGTGAAAACACATGTTTTCACTGTAATTTTTTGAAATACTAACAAAATCTCAATGACAACATAATACTTTTGTGAAAATTTCACAAGAATACAAAAGTTTTAGCAGGATATAAGTTTTTTGCACAGAGCATTCTGATTTCTATGGGAGTATACGAACGACTCATGTATTGGGTTGCCCAAAAAGTAATTGCGGATTTTTCATATAGTCGGCGTTGACAAATTTTTTCACAGCTTGTGACTCTGTAATTGTATTCTTTCTTCTGTCAGTTATCAGCTGTTACTTTTAGCTTGCTTTAGAAAAAAAGTGTAAAAAGTATATTTGAATAAAGTTCATTCTAAGTTTTATTAAAAATGCATTTACTTTCTTTTAAAAAATCCGCAATTACTTTTGGGCAACCCAATAATTTTCTTATGCAAAATAATCGGTAAACTTCAAATTGTAGCTGAGTGTTTGTTAGTGATGTTGCTCACATGTATTTACTCTGGATGGTAAAAAATAAAGTGTTTGTGAAATCATAAATAAGAAAATATTTTTTAAATTTTTTAAATATTTTTAAATATAAATAAATACACTCAAAAGAAAAATGTTGGTCCTTCACAACAAGCAACTCAATCAATCAGTACGAAATAATAAGGATTGTGAAAGAAAGTGTTGTGCTTTTGGTCTTGCAATTACAACAACAATATTTGAATAAAAGTGGAAGATGCTGACAGAGGCTTTTTTAAAGTTGTGCTTATTTTACTTAAAATTCTGAAAATTCTACAAAAACAATTTTTTTTACAAATAAATGCTGCATTTGTCTCTTTTTAAATTGCTTTGTGTTTCATTATTTATTAATACGAAGGGTGGGTTTTAGTTGAAATTACAACATACATGGATTTCAGTACGACCCACACCCTAACATTTTGTGTGTACACATGCACGTAAGCAGCTGATAAATTGTTTGATGCCATATTAGTTTTTATATGTAAATGACAACATTTTGTCAAACCACCGAAAGAACGATTTTCGGAAAATTTTCGGCAAAAAAGAACATAGTACCAACCATAATTTTAAAAAGCGGGGTTTTTGTGTTTTATTTATGATAGAAACAGATTACCCCATGGTCTGCAGCTGGATTGTATGATTTATTTCAATATCAAATAAATTTATCGAAGATATGTGAATGAACGGGAGGCACACCGAAAACAGGCTGCAAATATGCTTACATTGAAAACTTACTCTTATGGTAATCAACGATTACTTAGAGTAGCAGTTGGGCACGTGCTACAAATGAAAATACGCTTCGCTACAAATGAAAATACGCTTCGCTACAAATGAAAATACGCTTCGCTACAAATGAAAATACGCTTAAGAGAATATTTTCAACCTAGAAGACATGCCTTTTTGACAAATCCTACAGACAAGTTTAGGTGGTTCCAAACGAAATCGCGATCTAGGAAACCAGTCAAATGTTATTACACAGCAAAAAACACATTTTTTTGGCTAAAGGCTGGTACTATATTCGTTTTCCACAATTGAAAAAAAAAAAAAACATTTTTCACGGTTACTTATGTGAAACAGTACAAAAATCCCAATGAAAACATAATACTTTTATGAAGATTTTTTCATAAGTAAGGGGGGAATGTCCTACTGAATGAAATCATCAAGTTTTTTTTCCTTCAAAATTGTTTATTTAAAAACAGCAATCATGAAAAAATGTCGCGAAAAACTAACATAAAGGGTGATTTTTTTGAGGTTAGGATTTTCATGCATTAGTATTTGACAGATCACGTGGGATTTCAGACATGGTGTCAAAGAAAAAGATGCTCAGTATGCTTTGACATTTCATCATGAATAGACTTACTAACGAGCAACGCTTGCAAATCATTGAATTTTATTACCAAAATCAGTGTTCGGTTCGAAATGTGTTCATTCACCGTTCAGCGATGAGGCTCATTTCTGGTTGAATGGCTACGTAAATAAGCAAAATTGCCGCATTTGGAGTGAAGAGCAACCAGAAGCCGTTCAAGAACTGCCCATGCATCCCGAAAAATGCACTGTTTGGTGTGGTTTGTACGCTGGTGGAATCATTGGACCGTATTTTTTCAAAGATGCTGTTGGACGCAACGTTACGGTGAATGAACACATTTCGAACCGAACACTGATTTTGGTAATAAAATTCAATGATTTGCAAGCGTTGCTCGTTAGTAAGTCTATTCATGATGAAATGTCAAAGCATACTGAGCATCTTTCTCTTTGACACCATGTCTGAAATCCCACGTGATCTGTCAAATACTAATGCATGAAAATCCTAACCTCAAAAAAATCACCCTTTAGTACCAGCCATAATATTTAAAAAACGGGTTTTTTGTGTTCTTTTTATAATAGAAACAGATTATCCTATGGTCTACAGCCGGGCAATATCCGATAAGACCAAATAAACTCAGCGCAAGACATTTTTCTAAAATATTAAAAAAATATTTTCTATTTGATCCGATATTCCACACATAAGCAACTAAACACTGTTATAATGATGAAAATATAAATATAAAACACAGTTGCAAAAGATAAGTAGTAAAACAAAGTTTATTTCTAAAACCACTTTGACATTTCAATTTACGGCATTTGCCACTCAAGGTAGTTTCGTTGAGGGTAGATTTTTGTTGTTGTGGTAATGATGCTACCTCTTAGTTGTAACATTTGTGTGTGTGTATTCACTACTACTTGCACTAAATGTAGTTTCGTTGTACCATGGTGTGTATTAAAGTTAAGAATTAAAACACACAAATAACGAAAAATGGCTCGAACTAAATAGTAACATACTTAAAATCAGAGTTGCAATAATAACTGATTTTGACAGTTAGTGAACTCAATATTTTGTTGTTGGGCAACTTCCCCTACCTATAAATCAGCATATCTTGTGTGCTACTCAAGTGAGTGGCAGTGTAGTACTAAAATAAAATGACTCATAAAGGCCTAAACAGAATGAGTGCGTTGAGGAGCGTCGCGTTGAAAATATCAACACACAAATGTTAAAAAATCAATTCGCAAAAATTAAATAATGTTTAACTTTGACGGCCAAAAGCATAACTTGGAGTGGGGCAACACTGGATGACGCTCTGTTTTAAGCGTAAAAGTTGAACATTTTTTAACTTTTCCGCGTTGCTTTTGTGGATTTGTGTGCAGAGTGGCATCAAAACCAAAGCTCAAAGCGCTCCTTCTGTTTTGGCCTTAAAGCCTAGTACTGATTTTCACAGCGAAAATGCATATTAAATTTTTGCGAAATCCGAAGGACTCTTTTCTTTATCACGACACAAACAACAACAAAGACAACAGCATTGACGCAGAGTTGATTCAGCCCATTTCTTTAGCATTTAATTACATTTGCAATTTAAATTGTGCAAAATTGATCCTGATGCAGCGACATGTCGCTAATATTTTGCTCATAGAACTCAGTACCACTTGTACGGAATGTGTTCGCATTATCTTCGTCTCCATTTTTATACCCACCACCGTAGGATAGGGGGTATATTCATTTAGTTATTCCGTTTGCAACACATCAAAATGTCAATTTCCGATATTTCGGATCGTCGTGAAATTCTAAGACGATTTAGCGATGTCCGTGTGTCTGTCCGTCTATTGTAATCACTCTACAGCCTTCAGAAATTGAGATATTGAGCTGAAATTCGGCACAGTTACGTCTTTTTGATATACGCTGGTTAAGTTCTTGAACGGGCCAAATCTGCCGATAAAGGGTCTAATGCCCATAAATGCTTTATTTTTTATCTGATTTCGCTGAAATTTGATAAATTTGATCTGCCGATAAAGGGTCTAATGGCGATAAATGCTTTATTTTTATCCGATTTCGCTGAAATTTGAAAAGTTGTTTAAGGCCTCCCGATATCCATCCCACATATGGTTCAGATCGGACTATATTTAGATATAGCTGCTATATAGACCGATATGCAGATAAAAGTTCTGAAGCCCATAAAAGCTTTATTTATTAACCGATTTCGAAGAAATTTATTTAAAGTCTCCTGACGTCTGACCTAAATGTGGTTCAGATCGGACTATATTTAGATATAGCTGCCATATAGACCGATCTGTCGGTAAAGCTTTATTTATTACCCGATTTCGAAATTTAAAACAGTGAGTAGTTTTAGGGCTCCAACATCCGACCTAAATATGGTTCTGATCGAACTATATTTAGAAATAGCTGCCATAAGACCGATCTGCCGTTTGAGGTTCTGGAACTCATAATAGCTTTATATATTACCCGATTTCGCTGAAATTTGAAACAGTCAGTTGTTTTGAGCCTCCTGCCACCTGACTTAAATATAGTAAATATTTGAATGTATTTAGACGAAGCTGTCATAGAGTCCGATATGCCGATTAAGGGTCTGAAACTCATAAAAGCTTTATTTAATTCCCGATTTCGTTGAAATTTGAAATAGTGAGTAGGTTTAAGCCTTCCGACATCCGACCCACATATGAGTCAGATCAGACTATATAGATATAGCTGTCATATAGTCCGATCTCCCAATTTAGGGTCTTAATCCCATAAAAAGCAAATTTATTGACTGAAAATTTTACTATTATATGTGTTTTCTGGACCTGAATAAAATATGATCTAGACCAGCCCCTATTAAGATATAACTACGGATATAGTAGTGGAGTTATAATAAAATAGGATGATTATTATATCCCTGTAGGTGCCATATAGAACCTTCTCTCGATTGAAAATCTTGGCCCTATAAAAAAGGCATTTATTATCCGATTTCGTCGCAATTTGACGCAGTGACTTATGCTGGCTTTTCGACATCCGTGTCCTATATGGTTCAGATCGGTTAATACTTGGATTTAGCGGCCAAAAAGACCCATATTTTGTTTTACAAAATTGAACAGTGACTTACATTTATTAGAACACCCAATGTCGGTGCCGAATTTGGGTCCATAAGCTATCCAATTTTCACCGGATTGTGACGAAAGGGAGTTTACATATATACCCGAGTTTTGACAGATATTCGTGTGAAAAGTCGAAGTCAGTACTTAAGGGTTGGTATTTTAGTCTGCTTTCGGAATAGTCGCGGAAATTTTTAATTGTTCCGCGGGCGGAACAGCAACGAATTATTGAAATCAATGAAACATACATAACCGATGCCGGCAATGGTTATAAGTGTTGCCACTTTGATTTGATTTGTTTGCCATTTTCCTCACATAAGCAGAGAAGTACTTTTTCCGCCCATGGCGAAACAATTAAAGGTGGTCTAATTTGTACAACAACCTCAAATCATATGGTGCATCCACCATCTTGTCATCAAGCTGATCGACGTTTTGCCAACACACATAAAGAAATTTGTGTGCGTGTGTGTATACTTGTGTGTACATGAGCTGAGAATATGCGAGAAAGAAGATAACAACAAAGAGAATGCAAACAAAAATCTGTCAACTCAATACCGTCAAACCTGGCCGGCTGTTAGCAGCTGTTCGCGTGAGACCACCTTATCAAATCCGCCTTGACCTTAAGTGTAAATGTGACGCATACCCTCTTATTTCACCAATACTTGCTGTGTTTTATATTAGTGCTATTCAGTACAAGTCATATGTTCTGCATAGAATATCAGCGCAAAATTGCAGTGGTAAGTTATCGATATCATCTAAGAACAGATAATAAGAACCGATTAATAGTGATTTGCTCTACATAGTACTAAAATAAAACAGCAATTATTACAAGGACCACGCATCAGTGAAGTCCCCATTATGTAGCTGCTAAAAAGTGGCAGCATTTGGAATTGCATCTGACAACCCACATTTTAACTGTCACACACATGTTTGAAAATCGCCAAATGGCGATGACTCGATATTATAATCGAATGTTCAATTTTTTGAACTCTTCAACCACTGCAAATCGGCTTTGACTTTTCGACCATTTCACACAAAAAGTCGATTAGTTGAAAATCGACTTTTATATTCCTAGTTTGACAGTTGTTATATTTTGTACTGTGTATCGTATCACAAATCTTATTATTTTTTATTTATACGAAAAATGTGATTTATTGTTAATGAAAAGCGCAGCAAAGGGAAATAATCCAATTAATATAAAGTTTGGTAAATTAGTTAATAAGCGGAAAGTGTATGCGTTCAGTGAATCGTTGGGAAAACCGCCTAAAATATTTTTACACGGCAAAAATTAGGAAGAAAATCTTGATCTTGTGTAGTTATTTTGTGTGTGCAAGCAAAAAACGAATAAGAGCAAAGCAGACACTGGCAAAAACTCAAAAAACAGCTCCATAGTAGTGTAAACTATGGAACAGGACTCGATGCATCTGAGCAGAATACGTGATGTTAAAGAATTAGCTGTGCTCAGCGATGAGGCGCGTGATGTTAAAGAAGAAGTTATACTCGAGAGTTCCGGCCATCAGGTGCGTACGCGAAAAACAACACGGACCTCAAGCAAGCAAGCGAGAGAAAAACAAATACAGAAAAGTCAGAAAGCAAGCAAGTGGAAGAAGCGGGCTAGTGTGGTCAAATTCCACAATTATTATTGGCTCTGGCCACCATATAAATAATATATGATGGTTAGTATGGGGGAATGGCAGGAAATTATTTTTGCCACCAGGTTGATCACCCACTTGAACGACCGCCTGCTGGCCCGCTCTTGCCCTGCATTGTACTGTGAAAATTGTGTATATATTTTTTGGGCTTTCGACATGTGTGTTGTTTTTTCCTTCCAAAATTATTGCAAATAATCGCATCTAATTAACTTTGTGTACATTTTCTAATTGGTTTTTGTTTTGTTTTTTTCCAATTCTGCATACGCGCTTTTCTTCAAACTACAATGTGTATGCATGCCTTCATATGGATGTGTTTGTTGATGGTGAATGGAACCATATCGCCCATAACGCCACATGGCCATAATGTTCATGGATAAATACCCTGTAGCTGGAAACTAAAGTACATATGGTTACATCGTCAAATGAGAATAGTGGCGGAAGTGGTGGTGGTGTTGTTTCGGTGCCCGTTTCCCTGCCAATTGGTTCCATGATTGCCGGAACGGCTTTCAATGTCATAACTCCCGATCATTTACCGCATTTCAAACAGATGCTGTGCGTCGACAACAATGGCTACATCTCCAGTGGTACAGTGGTGGGCAATGTTGGTGGTGATCTAAAGACCATTGTCATACATCAACAGCAACAGAGTGATAATACCGGAGTGGGTGGCACAGCAATGGGCCTCAATCATGATGGTTCGGGCAGCAATAACAGCCATGACAGCACCGTTACCGGCGATCAATTAGTTCATGGCGGTCCCGGTTCGGGTTGTGGCTCCGGATCGGGTGTCAGTTGGCCCGAAACATCGCAAATGGAAGTGTTTCCCATACGGTGCAAGACCACCAGCGCAGAATTGTATCGCAGCAAATTGGGTTCGGGTGGCCGGGGTCGCTGTGTTAAGTACAAAGATAAATGGTTGACGCCGAGCGAATTTGAGCAGACCTGTGGCCGTGGCTCAAGCAAAGATTGGAAACGTTCCATTAAATATGGTGGCAAATCACTGCAGTCACTTATTGACGAGGGCACACTGACACCGCACGCAACAAATTGCAGTTGTACTGTCTGCTGTGATGATGAAGCTGGTAAGTAGGCTATTAAGGAAGTAACGAATTGAAGCGATATAAAAAATCACAAAAATTAATTTGGAAGAAATTGTTGAATGATTGAATTTTAGATAATTTGGTTTACTAATGAATTTTAGTGCTTTTTATTTATAGGAATTTGTACTATGTGCTTCCTTTTTACATATTTTAATAATGGGAAAAAATTAATAAACATCGAAAAGCGCTGACTTTACGCTTTGGGTCTGTATTTCATTATTGATGTCATCACAGTGGCGGCATTATACAATGAATTAAAGCTTGAATTGTTCGGTGCATTCCTCCTGAGGCTCCTGCATCGAAGTCATCCCCAGTGCCATTAGGTCAGCGAAGACCTACGCCTTAAGAACGCAGCAGTCATATAGGTTGCAAAAAAACTTGGTTTTTTTGTCAGAGGTCTTGATGGCTTTGTAGGCCCTGAATCAGATTTTGAGATGTGAGCCACTGCCATGTTTGAGAGTCAGGCGGCCGAACGGCTCTGGCCTTAGGCAATGTGAGGTGGAGACTTGTTGAGAAATACAATGATCATCTCCATATCATGTGGTGTGGCGTGTAATGAAGTTGTGAAAAACATTTACAATTTTTTTTTGTGATTGACACTGTGCTTTTTTACCCCTACCTGCAAAAAATATTCTACCTTCTCCGATATTATTGAGATGGATCTTCAGGCAACTTACTTTGCAGTAAGGAACTTACAGATATCAGCTGCCTCACTGTTCATTACATGGAGAGCGAAAGTACAGAAGCTGATAAATATGAGATTTTGGTAAGCTCCAGATTTTCCTTGCGCGACCGTGTAACAATAAAGCAGCCGGAAACGCAACTCAGTCCTCAATGAAGAAGCCAAAATCTTTCTGTGGTCTTTGATTTATCCGTTTTATATGAACTACAAGATGCCAATACCAGAGTTCCGTCAATTCAAGACTGTGCCGTTGACAACAGTATTTATCACTCGAAGCTCTTGGATAGGACACTCTCAGTTCCAAGCACCGATTTGTGTGGTGTTCATCGTCTTTACGAGAAGCTCAGCCGGGAGCGTCAACAGGTTGCGGATAGTGGATGCTTCGGTTTCAACCCTGGCTGGAGGGCCGTGTTTGCGATGTTCCCAAATAGTTTGGCATTGCTGACCGTGTCGAATGCTTTGGCTGCCACGAGGATCGTCCTTTCACATGGCCTGGGCTGATTGAAGCTATGGCAATTGTGTGCGGTGATGGCATGCATAGCAGTTGTTGTGCTATGCAGTCATTGAAATCCATGTTGATGCTCGCCGAATGGAAATTCTTCAACAAGGGTCGGGAGGAGTAGTCCCTCAAGCGTCTTGGCTGCTGTTGAGAGGAGGGAGATCGGTCGGTGCGACCCCCCCTGTTCGTGCCCTTTCCAGGCTTCAGTAGCGGGTTCACTCTGCCCATCTTCCAGAGATCGGGTACTATAATAATGGTCAAAGACAGACTGAGGACAGTTATAAGGTACACGACTCCAGTTAGGACCAGATTCTGCATCATCAGTGTAGAGATTTCGTCGGGCCCAACGCCTTGGATGATTTGGCGCCATGGATGACATTCGTAACTTTGCCCACGGTAAATTGTGATGGCTGTCCATCGGCTCGGAGACCATGGATACGGCGAATGGCTCTCCTCCTTACCCTGTCACTCTCGGGATGCACAATAAATTGACGGTTGAACAACCTGGCTCATATCTTCGGATCAGTCACGGTTAATTCGCCAAAAGTGACTGAGGTCCTGTCATTCCGTCTACCGGGTTTTGAGAATGACTTAACAGTAGACCACAGCTTGCCTAAACCGGTGACTAAGTTAAATTGCTCCAAGTGTTCCAGCCAAAAATTCCGCTTATGTTCGTTGACTACCCTGTTTATTTTCAGATTCTGCTCGCTGATTCTGGGGTTAGTAGGGTCCATTCAACGAATTCAACGGGAAATTGGATCGCACTTGGGTTCGACCGGCTTGTATAAAGCGAGCGGTTGCTGCTTTAATGCTGTCTCGGAATATCCTCTCGGCAACTAGCACATCAGGAGATCAGGGGTGCAATGGAAATGTCTGGCGAGCTGCTGCACCTCATCGTAATCTTTGTGGGGTCATCCTCATTCACCGTGCAAAACGAGGAGCCTTAAATCTGCTCTTCCACGCTGGTCGTTACCTAGGGGAGAATGCCCGGAAATGTTATGTGCATTACAGTCCACAAAACCAGACGATTATGGCCATATAGTAACCCACTTATGTCGGGGTTGTAAGTTTGGCGATTAATTGAGACACAGCTACCAACCGCCGATATGTGCACGTTGTATAGCTCTATCTCGGCAGTACCGGACCTGACTGCTATCTCCATGTACTCCATGTAGGGGCACGGAATGGTGTATTACGCTGGGACCAATATATCCTTCCGACTCATAAAATCCACAATCTCATCGATCTTGCCACGGAGACGGTTGCAGTTTACGATGGTCTCTAGTGGTGCTAAAGTGGTAGAAAGAAACTAGTTCAAAAAAAATCCCATCATATAAGGTCATGATTGGGGGAAAAGCAAACAAATTTTTTTCTCAAAATTCTTAAGAGTGAGATTTCTATAAACAGTTTTACTTTCTTGTTGCATTTGATGGTTTCTATATTGGAAAGTGGCTGGCTATAAGGTATTACTTTTGATAACAGGTGCGATTTTATGTCAAAGACATTAAAATCCACTTTTCTTCGTTAAATGGTTGTTGTTGTTGTACCCACATTTACATGTGGAGGTGGCGATCCTCGTCAAGTTCCTGTAAGCAAGCTCGTTTAGAGTGGCCATTGGTTATTTAAACCCGCCAATAACTCGCCTTGTCATATTGAGCATCATAGGTACTCAGTATTTGTGCAAGAGCCGTTGCCGCCCGGCCTCTCACTGAGACTCTTCGTTCTACACCACTGATTGTCCGCGACTGCCATTGCAGCTACTTCGTATGGAGCATTCCACTATCCGCAACCTGTAGGCGAGCCCTGTAGCTCACAGCTAAGCTTTTCGTGGCAACAATGAGCACCACACAGGCTGGAATATTGAGGTCTGATCTGTGTTGTGCTCACAGCTATCCCATGCCAAGCCGTCAGATCCGTTATCATCTTTTATTATTGCCATTGGCCTTATATTGTTGCTGCTCATTTGTTTTACTGACTCGTAGACACTACACATGTTGCCAATATTAGTCGCATTTTCGGCTTGCTAAAATATATTCGCTTATCTCTGCGAACGAGGCGCTTGACCAGCCTCAATAGTTTTTGGGATCGTCGAGCAATGCCTATGATGAAGGCGGCCGTCTCCGTACATGCTGCTGTTATGTCGGCCCATGAATGGGTGTTATTTTGCAGCTTCTCCGTTTCGGGGTCTTTTAGGTTTAAGAGGTTGAACTTTGTGCTATTTCTTTGGCGACAGTTGGGCGTAGACGTGGAGTGGCCACTAAGAGCATGTGGTCACTATCGATGTCGGCTCCTCTCAAAAAGAGTTTGCTGATAAGTACGTGGTCGATTCGATCACGGGTGTTTCCATCTGGTGATTCCCAAGTATATTTGTGTATATTTTTATGGAGGAATTTTGTGCCTCCAATAAAGAGCCGGTTTCTTGCGCAGAAGAAAGCCTTTGTCATTCCTAGTATCGCCAAGTCCTTGCATTCCCATGGTTGATTGTAGGTTATTGCCCACCTTGGCATTAAAATTTCCCATAAAAAGTTTGTTGTCTCCTTTTGGTCCCTGAGTCGAGTTGGGAATAGAAATGATCCTTTGTTTCGTCGTCATCGGGTTCGGTTGGCGCGTAGTATTGTACAATGGATATTTTGAGGAATTTTGAATTTAATCTTGCCGTCATGATGCGTTCAGATATATCATTGTATGATAGAAGAGCTCGCTTTACTTTCGGCGACAGTAAAAGACCGACCCATTTATTTGGTGGATTTCATTGCCTGATAAAATTAAGTATTAGCCATGGGCCATCGTACTTCACTTAAAGCGAGGATGTTTACGTTTTAGTTTGACATCTCGTTCAGGACTTGGTAAAGTCTCGATGCCTCTGAGAGAGTTCTGACGTTCCATGTTCAAATCATTAACGGTGTTGTGAATCCATAGGTCGTCATCGGGGGGTTATCCGTTACATTATTTCTTGTTTATGTTTTTGTAATCCTGCCTAGTACTGGGGCTGCGGTACCCGTCATATCTGATGATGGGAGAAGTAGCATGGAACTCCACAAGGGGGATAATAGTCATCACACCGAAATTCCAGCTTCAGTGATGAATGAAACGAGTTCTTGGTATAAATCAATGCTCTTCGTCTTCAAAATACTTCCATAATCAACATGGAAATCAAACAAATTATAATCTGGTCGCAGATTATTAAACTTGGCATGGTGTGTAGAGTCAGATGATGAGAGAAGTAGCATGGAAATCCACAAGGGGGATAATAGTCATCCGAAATTCCAGCTTTAGTGATGAATGAAACGAGTTCTTGGTATAAATCAATGCTCTTCGTTTTCAAAATGCTTCCAGAATCAACATGGAAATCAAACAAATTATAATCTCGTCGCAGATTATAAAACTTGGCATGGTGTGTAATGTCAGGTTGGAAACCTGACTCTACACCTGTCACAAATCGGTGTGGAGATGGCACCAATCCTTTTTAAATAATATTTTTCTGGGGTATGTTCAGTGTAGAGCCTGTTAAAAATTCTTCATCCTGGACTATTCAAGCTTACTGCGAAACAAAGAAGCAACATAATCATCCGCCTTTTCCTTCGCCAGAACCTTACAAGCCGCAAGGCTATCTGTGAAAAAAAAAACACATTTCTCGTGCCCATTCTCAATGGCAATTTGCAATGCTTTGTATAAGGCCCAAACCTCCCATACATGGAAGAGACTCTAAAATTCAGTTTGAAATAAAATTTGTACCCTAAGATAGGTACAAACACACCACATCCAGTTGTGTGGCAAAAATCATAAAACCACAATCTTTATATATCAAAAATTCTCTGTTGTCGACCTGACGAATAACTTCCGTAGGAGTACACTTTTTTTGTTGACACTAATGGGTTAAGTTTGACTGAGATCTTTTTAGAGGCAACTAGTTGAGAGATGTGCTCTACACGGTCAAACAAGTCTTTTAATTCATAATAAATAAGGCTGTAGCTAGACTTCATCCTAGGGTTGTCTGCCACAATATCATGCAAAATGCAAATTTTGCCTATGAACATTCCACTAAGGAACAGGGGCAAACTTCTCACATATCAATGAGTGCAGTCCGATTCAAGTTTTAAACTCAATGATAAGGGGCCTCCTTTTTATAGCCGAGTCCGAACGGCGTGCCGCAGTGTGACACCTCTTTCGAGAGAAGTTTTACATGGCATAGTACCTCACAAATGTTGCCAGCATTAGGAGGGGAAAACCACCGTTGAAAATTTTTTCTGATGGTCTCGCCAGGATTCGAACCCAGGCGTTCAGCGTCATAGGCGGACATGCTAACGTCTGCGCTACGGTGGCCTCCGCTACAATATCATAGAGATCATAATTATACATATGAATCCTAAGAAGCTCATTAGCCGTCAGAAACGCAGCCCTCTACTCAGCAGGTAGCTCATAAGCCAGGGCGTAGATGTTGTGTATAGGTGTAGATCTAGTTACTCCTAGACAGCTCACCATACCATTCTGTACGCTTTCAATCCTTTTATTCACATAGTGAGGGGAATGCGCTGTGGTTGTTCTCGAGTACTCCAATGTTGACCGCACAAGACTTCTGTAAACATTTAAGAAGAATTTGGAACATCATTAGCTTCAGAATCGTATTAATCCTTCATTGTTAAGAAGCAAGAAATTTGTCTGCGAAGTAACGGCATCTTTCTCAACTTTTCCACCGTTTGACCATTAATAACCAGATAAATCTTTTTGTTGCTGCACTTGGCAAAATACATGGTATGACATTTTCCAGGATTGAAGGACAAGTTCAACTACCGACATTTGATCAAAAAACTTGTAGCTTTTCTTTTTAAATTAAATGTTTTTTTAATTCAGTGTTTTTTTTCTCCCTTACTCTTTATTTCAGCATCGGGTCCCGTACGTCTATTTACACCGTACAAACGCCGAAAGCGAAATCAAGGTGAAGATGGTGATATGGGTCCGAAACGTAAACGTAATACACACAATAATAATGTTGTCAACAATACAGAGCCACCGCCACAGGCAACCGTGGTCGACGATAATAATATGTTTTTAACCGAAGATAATATTACCTCCAAGGATGAACCATGGCCAACACTTAATGATAGCCTTGATACATCAACAGAATTGGTTGATCAAACACAAATTGGCAATCCATACGATAGGGAAACATTTGTGGTCAACATCAACGATCCGGGGTCAATTGCATTGTTAGATAATAGTCAAACAATGAAAACATTAGAGAATGTTTACTGCACAATGGTGAAAGCCACCAATGATTTTAAGCGTATTCTGACGGATCTAAAGAATACCTATGATCGCAAAATCGAAATATTACAAAAGGAACGTGATGCTGCCGTGGCAGCGATGCGTGTTCAAGTGCATGCAGATCTAGATGATCCGAATATATCGGGTTCATTACATGGCAACGAATTGATATCAGCTAAAAAGGTGAGAATATTAAGAAAAAAAATATTTAAATTATATTCCAGGTTATTTTTAATATTTAAGTGATTTTGGTAAAAATGTACTCCACGGGTACAACATAAAACCATTTCGACACACTCTACTTTTTTATGATGCTGCCAATATTTTATAAAATATCAAAATCAAAAAAAAAAAAAAATACTGTAGGACTCCACAATCGACATGACATGATTCTTTTTATTCAAATGGGGTGGAAAAAATGAAGCATAAAAAATCGTTTCGTAAATTATTGCAAAGACATACAAATCTTACTATTAGTATTACCCACGTTTTGTTACGGAACCTCAAATCAAATCCAATATCTCAACACTTCGGATATTAAAATAATAAAATTTGGCCCTCAATAGCCACTGTGGCCAAAGCAATTGTCTGTATCGCATGCCACATAAAAACAAAGTTAGCTAGAAACACACGCACAAATACAATAGGGCGAGAGCAAGCAGAGGAATGCGATATCAATTTTTGTTGATCGTTGTTTTTTTCACTTGTTCTTTTATTTTTTAATAAGAATTGCGTCCGTCTGTTCAAAAGTGACAGACTTACTTCCGCTTTTCCCTTTACCCAAGTCGTTGAGATTCGTAAGCGTCAACAACGATATAAGATGTGCCATTCGCTGCATGCCTACCATGTGCACTTATTTTTATGGTGGCTTGCTGCTGTTCGGGCTCCCTTGGCTAGTTCACGAAGTGGCGCTACGAAATAACTCCCCAAAACTGAAAAAGAAAGTAATTCCCAAAATTTGGGAGTTTTTTCATAATGAAAAAACTCCCCAAAAATGAATAGGAAATACATCCCCATTTTGCTTTCCACAGCACATTTTATTGGGGGGTTATTTCATTTTCAATTTTAAGGGGGGTTATTTCATAGAGCCTGAAGTGGTGCTACGAATAACTTCACAAACCTAAAAATGAAATTAACCCCCAAAATTGGGGAGTTATTTCACAATGAAATAAATCCCCAAAAATTTAAATGAAATAGTTCCCCAATAAATGAAAAAGTACCCAAATAGAAAATGAAATAACCCCATGTCATGTCTGGTATTGTGTCTCCACTTAAGTGCTGACATCTGTTAGACGCGAAAGCCGGGCAATGGCAAAGGAAATGCTCCAACATCTCATCAACTTCCCCGCATGCCCTACACATGCTATCACTTGCCGCACTGGTTTTACATAAGTGGGCTCGTAGTCCTATGTGTCCCTTTATGATACCAATATCTATACTGACCTCCTTCTTACTTCCTTTCACTAATAGCCTCGTCTTCTCACGATCTGGATCCCCACATAGGATTTTCGCCATCCGACCCACCGTTTCGCTGTTCCACAATGTTGCATGCGCATTCGTCGCCCACTCCCTTAACTCGGACTGCGTCGACCTGAAAGGCTTCGGGTTAACCAAGTTTATTGACGGCAGTCCTCTGGCCTTCATCGCCAAATCGTCTGCTCTTTCATTTCCCCTTACTCCGTTATGGCCCGGCAACAAAACGATGCGGATTTTGTTATCCGTAGAGAAGGCGTTAATCTCCTTCTTACACTGCAAGGCTGTTCGTGACCTTACCGTCGTGGTTGTTATTGTCCTTATGGCAATTATACTGTCGGTAAAGATGTTCACACTCGACGTCCTCGCGTTAGCACCACACCACTTTGCGAATTTCGTGATCATCCGGATCTTTGCCTGCAGGACCGTATTATAGTCAGGCAGTCTAAAACAGATCTCAGTCCCTGGGTTCTTAATGTAGACCCCCAGGCACACTCCGTCCTCTAGCTTTGATTCATCCGAGTAACATGATCTTCCAGACGGCAATACTAGGGTTCCATCAATGCACGACTGTGGCGATGGCAGCAGTGCCTCGCGCTCGACTTCAAGGTTCATCTCAGGTATCCGATCGGAAACCTCTTCTCTTCCTTCCAGGTTTCCTATCGTCGCCTCGATTATACCGTGATGGTATGAGCTGCCCCCATCCTCAATCCATTCTCCCATCGCCTTAAGTCTCATAGCCATATCAAGTCTCTAAGGACAGGGTCCACCTGGAACGGGTCTAAGGATAAGATCAGTGTGTCGGTCCGCACATTGTTAAAAGGCCCTTCGATGTCAATGCATACCGCCAGGGGGTACGTTTTGGCATCGAATGATTTTTCTATTTTATGCACAACCTCGTGCAGGGCAGTCTCCACCGACCTGCCCTTGACATAGGCATTCTGTTTGTATTTGAGCAGTTCGTTGGATGTCCTACTCTTTATCACGGTGGCCACAATGGGTCTTTAGGCCTTTGGTGTCGCATAAATTGGCTGCCTTGGGTATAAACATCGACCTTGCCTTGTGCCAGACTTTCGGATTATATGCAAGTCCTAGGCAAAAATATTGGCCAAATGAGGCGCCAGATAGTCTGCCTCTTTCTGTAGCTCCTCAAGGATTCCTTCGCCATAAATTCCGTAATTATAAACCTTCGATCAACGTCTTTATTCCAAGATTCCGGTGTCTCCGTTTGTCCCGTCTTATCCTGTGGAAAATGGGTTTTCATCAAAAGCCTCAACATGTTCACCGTTGTCTCTGCTCTCACTCCCAGGTCGTCTACTAAAGTTTCAGTTTGGACGTGGGTTTTTGAGAAAAACTTTTATCTTGGCGGCGCCATTCGCCATCGACCTCTGTTTGCAGAAAAGCTTCCAGGAGGCACGTTTTGCCGCTCTGGTACTCTTATTGTATTCCTTGAGCCGTGTGTAATACACATCCCAATAAATTTCCGCTTTTTTTACGACGTGCTCTGTTAAAAAGTCTGCGGTCATTCAGGGTTTTTCTTGGGCTGGAATCATATTAGCCCATATTTGAGTTTAAGTGTTATTTTCGCATTTTCCTACAAAAACTATTTTTTGTGGTTGTTGTTGTAGCCACATTTTCATGTGGAGGTGGCGATTCTCGTCAAGCTCCTGGGTGAGCAAGCTTGTTCCGGCCCAAAGGACCGATCGCCGCAGGAACAAGGTGGCCATTGGTTATTTAAAGGCGCCCATTAATCGCCTTGTCATATCGAGCATCATAGGCAATCAATATTTGCGCAAGTGCCGGTGCCGCCCTGCCTCTCACTGAGACTCTTTGCTCGACACCCGGTAGCTCGCAGCTAAGCTTCACGCGACAGCAATGAACATTACACAAAAAATATTTTATAAACTGAGATTTAGTGCAATCTTTTGAATGCATAATGCGAGTACGCTTGAAGTGGACTGAAAATAAATTGTTGTTCATTGCCGACAACATGCCACGGTCTGATGCCAACATGCAACTGGTCTCTGTTTTGAGCCTACTCCTGAAAGACTTTAAAAATTTTCGTATTAGGTACCAATTCCAAAATACGTATATTTTTCTTCGAGGAGCGAAATGAAAACGGTTACGGTTACTTATAATACTGAGGGCTAATAAAGACATGGTGCAAATTATAACCATACATATGGCAATAGATGGATGCATTTATTCTGGACACTTTTCCGTCGGAATCGGATTTTCGATCGATTTTAATAGAGTTTGAAGACATCATTTAAGAAGAATGTAAATGACTCATATAAAAAATTAGTCAATTTTTTTTTTTGAGTACAATTTTATGGAAACAAAAGTCATTTAAAATCAATTGACTAACACAAACAATAACCTGTTGAAATCAAAAAACTAGTCGGAGAGCAAATTAACAAATTGAGCAAATTGAGCTCAAAAAGATAATATTGCATCAAAATGCTGAAGCCGATTGGCCGAAACTATTGCTATGAACTAAAGGTCCTCCTGATGGCAGGGGAAATCGGCGTAGTTCTTATCCAGGAACCATGGGTGTTTGGAGGAATGGTTCGTGGGCCAAGAATGGTTCGTGGACTAAGAATTTCTACACAAGGGTACGTGGAATGGGAGACCCAGAGCCTGTGTTCTGTGCAAAGAGTAGCCTAAATGTTTTTCTTCTTCCGTCGCTAAGCGCTGAAGATTCAGTAGTAGCCAGCCTTGAAATAAATAAATCTCATTACTGGCTGGCTTCTCCATATATGGCACACGATTCGTAGATGCCGCATTTAAACCTTAAGTTACTGGTTGAAGCCGCAACTATAAGGAAGAAGAGCCTCATTGTAGGAAGTGATGCTAATGCGCTTCACCAGATGTGTGGCAACACACTGCTACAACAACAACAACCAGATGTGTGGCAATCCCATGGCAGCCGGTTGTACGTACAGGATTGACCCGATAGAGTCCTTCATCGGCAAGGGCTGCCGCCTCAGTGTACAACACACTGCTACAACAACAACAACAACCAGATGTGAGGCCCGGCTTGGGATAGCTGTGAACACGACACAGGCTGGAACATTGAGGTCCCGTCTGTGTGGTGTTCATTGCTGTCACGAGAAGCTTAGCTGCGAGCTACCGGGCGCGTCCACATGTTGCGAATAGCGGAATGCTCCATACGGAGTAGCTACAATGGCAGTGGCGGACAATCAGAGGTATCGATCGGAGAGTCTCACCGAGAGGCCGGGTGGCACCGACTCTTGCACAAATACTGAGTGCCTATAATACTCGATATGACAAGGCGAGTTTTTGGCGCTGGAGAGTCTCACCGAGAGGCCGGGCGGCACCGACTCTCGCACAAATACTGAGTGCCTATAATGCTCGATATGACAAGGCGAGTTTTTGGTGCCTTTAAATAACCAATGGCTACCTTTTTCCCGCGGCGATTGGTCCTTTGGACTGGAACAAGCTTGCTCACATCAGGAGTATGACGAGGATCGCCAACTCCACATGAAAATGTGGCTACAACAACAACAACCAGATATAGGGCCAATCCCATGGCAGCCGGCGGTTGCATGCGCCGGATTGACCCGATGGAGTTCTTCATCGGTGACGTAACTGTGACTGACCCGAAGAGATGCTCCAGGCTGTTCAACCGTTAATTTATTGAGCATATCGAGAGTGATAAGACTGAGGGGAGATCCAAGTCATCCAAGGCATTGGGTTCCGACGAAATCTCTACGCTGATGCCGAAGAATCTGGATCTTCCTGGAGTTGAGTACCGTACAACGTCCTCAACTAGTCTTTCAACACTCTTCTGCTACCCACTGTCTGAAAGATAGGCAGAGTGATCCCGCTAATGAAGCCAGGAAAGTAACCAAGTAAGGGGGAATCGTACAGACCGATCTCCCTTCTCTCGGCAGTAGCTAAGATGCTTGAGGCACTACTTCTCCCGCACCTCGTTGGAGAATTTCCATTCGCCGAGCATCAGAATGGATTTCGAAGAGTGCATAGCAAAACAACTGCTTTGCATATCATCACCGCACACATTTGCCGTGGCTTCAATCACTCCAGGCCATGTGATAGGACGATCCTCATGGCACTGGTCCTATCGAAATCATTCGACTTTTTGAAGACATCGCTAACACGTTCCTTCAAACAGACCTGAAACGCTGTGTGCGAATTATCTGTGTGGTCGCCAGTCAGTCGTTTGTGGAATCTGGAGATAAGAAACCGAAAAACCTTAGATTAAAACAGATAGTTTCCCAAGTCGGGGTGATATCCACGGCACTGTTTAACCTCTGGAGGCCACCGTGGGGCAGAGATTGGCATGTCCGCCTATGACGCCGAACGCCTGGGTTCAAATCACGGCGCGAACAACAGAAAAACTTTCATCGGTTGTTATCCCATTAATAATGCTGGAAACATTTGCCATGTTAAAACTTCTTTACCAAGTGGTGTCGCTATGCGGCACGGCGGTCGGACTCGTCATAAAAAGGAGGCCCCTTATTATTGAGCTAAAACTTTAATCAGACTGCACTCATTGATATGAAAGAAGTATCCCGTTTTCCTTAATGAAATGTTCATGGGAAATTTAGTAGTTTAACCTCTAGCTATCCAATTATATCCAATAACAATTATTTTTATCGATTAAACGTTGGCATTAAAAGGTATTTAAGTTTTCTTATTTTATGTTTGTTTTTGCAAAAAACCATTTATTCAGTCCGAAAAAATGATTTTTTACATATTGGACATCGCTGATCTAGAGCGAGAGGTTCAGCGCTACAAGAGAGAACCTCTAAATCAAACGGGTCTATACAACATTCATTCAAACACAGTAGCAGATGCAGAGGTGTATAACTACCGGGTGAATGTGGTCTTTGAAGCTTAACGAGGATGGCCACCTCCACATGAAAATGTGGCTCCAACAACAACATCGCACTTCCCGTTAGGCGATAAGGTCGGCCTTGTACTTTTCCAATACATCCAATTCTCTGTATACAGTTCAGACTTTCCAGATGTTGATTCGTTTTTCATTCAACAACCAGCCCTCATTGCGAACGGTTGTGCTTTATAAAACCCTCGCATAGTTTCCTCTCTCTTTACTCAAGTTTGAAAATTTTAAAAATTTCGTTACATTTTTTTTCTGGTACTGTGATACTTTCAATAATAAGCGTGCATATCTGATCGTTTTCCATCATGGCATCCTTCTCGGGGGGAAATTATTACGAGATTCTCGGCAATTACCCGTCTCCTAACGGGAATGGGGTTTAATAACCGCCTTAATTTTCCCAACTGAAATACTTATCTTACTACCGCCAATCAAAAACCTACACAACCGAAATACGTCGTTTTAAAAAACAACATTGCTGATAAACCTATAGGAAGCCACAACATATTCCTAGTGTCCAAAGCCCTGGAAGGTATTTCAAACGAGCCTCCACAGGACGTCAGTTTCCTTAGGGATGGTAATCTACTGGTGCTAATAAAACACGAAAATCCGGCAAATCGCTTCCTTAAAGCAACAACTCTCTCTGGTGTCTGTCCTGTAGAATGCTTCTTACACCCCACCCTTAACATCGTTAAAGGCGTCGTCTTCTCCCAAGACCTAAAAGAACTAACCGTGGAAGAAATAATTGATGGACTTAAACATGAATGCGTAATTCGATGCAGGAAGGTAACCCGTTTCCAAGATGCTAAAGTTATAAACACCTCCATGCATTTTCTGGATTTCTTCCATCAGAGGTAAAAGCCGGCAAGGTACTTAACTGCAAAGTGGAACCATACATACCAACCCCAATGCAATGCGAACGTTGCTTTAAACTTGGTCACACAAGCACTGTAGGAATGAGCTTGAAATGTGCGAAATATATGCTCAACTTCTCTACATGAACCTATCCCATGCACAAAGGTGGAATACACTAATTGCAATCGTGAACATCGGTCCAACAACAAAAACTGCCCAGTAATCAAACAGAAACAAGAGATCTTAAAAATAAAAACAATTGAAAAAATAACATATAATGAAGCTAAACAAAAGAGTAAACCCATCCAAAGTTATGACATCCCAAAAGAAGACTTGAAAGAAGTCGTGGAAGAAAAAGAAGAACGAAAACAAAAACTATAGGGTTGCCTAAAAAGTAATTGCGGATTTTTTAGAAGAAAGTAAATGCATTTTTAATAAAACTTAGAATGGACTTTAATCAAATATATATAATTGCCATTTTGTTTGATAACCTTTTGCCATCTTCCTGGCAAATTTAGTATTCCACGCTCATAGAACTTCTAGCCTCTATCTGCAAAAAACTGAACCAAGTGCGATTTTATAGCCTCATTATTGCCGAAAATTTTACCATTTAAGGAGTTCTGCAAAGATCGAAATAAATGGTAGTCTGATGGTGCAAGGTCAGGGCTATATGGTAGATGCATCAAAAGTTCCCAGCCAAGCTCACTCAGTTTTTGGCGAGTGACCAAAGATGTGTGCGGTCTAGCGTTGTCCTGGTGGAATATGACACCTTTACGATTGACCAATTCTGGTCGTTTCTCCTTGATGGCTGTATTCAATTTGTCCAATTATTGACAGTAAACATCCGAATAAATCGTTTGGTTCCTTGGAAGCAGCTCAAAATATGCCTCACCCTTCCAATCCCACCAAACAGACAGCATAACCTTCTTTTGGTGGATATCAGCCTTTGAAGTGGTTTGAGCTGGTCCACCATGCTTGGACCATGATCGTTTTCGGCTAACGTTGTTGTAAACAATCCATTTTTCATCTCCAGTTATGGTTCGTTTTAAAAACGGATCGAATTCATTGCGTTTAAGGTGCATATCACAAGCGTTGATTCGGTTTGTTAAATGAATTTCTTTCAATACATGTGGTACCCATATTAAAATTGACGCCAAACAAACAAATGTAAACAAAATTTCGCGCACTTTTTTTTCTAAAGCAAGCTAAAAGTAACAGCTGATAACTGACAGAAGAAAGAATGCAATTACAGAGTCACAAGCCTTTGAAAAAATTTGTCAACGCCGACTATATTACTACTAAATTACCGACAATTACTTTTTGGGCAACCCAATGTATACAAATCAATTTGTGTTTGTTTGTGTGTGGCTGTGTGTTCCTTATAGACTCAGAAACCGCAGAACCGATTGTCTTGAAATTTTCACAGATGGTGCAAAATGATCCCGTGGTGAAAATAGGCTACTACATTCTTTGATATCTGAAGGGGTGCGGGCCCTCCCCCTTACCCTAATTTTCAGAAACGCCAGATCTCGGAGATGGGTGGTGCGATTTAAACGTAACGAAATATCCAAATTTGGGAAAACGTTTCTGGGGATCGACCCCTTCCCCAAAACACCCACCAAACAGGACTTATTTACTGGCCATGACAATATGGGGCTTAAATAAAAGGTATTTGAGTGTAGAATATGAATCTGATATCCAGATGTGGGACCAAGTGTTTGGGGGGCCGTCCATCTCCGAGAACATACCCCAAAGAAGACAAATTTACGACCATAGCAATATGGGGCTCAAATGAAAGGTCTTTGGAAGTAAAGCACGAATCTCATATCAATGTTCGGGAAAAGTGTCTATGGGGCCACCCCACCACCCAAATAGTAAGTATTTGCTGACCATTGCAATATGAGGCACAAATAAGAGGTATTTTTTAGAGTAGAACACGAATCTGATATATATTTGTAAAGCCAAGTCACTGAGTGGCCACTCCATCCCCCCAAACCGGTCATGTTTGCCGACTATGGAAAAATGGAGCTCAAATGAAGAGTATTTGAAACTGACATCAACATTCAGGACCAACTGTCTGGGGACGTCCCACCACCATAAAAATCCCAAGTAGGACGCATTTGCTCACAAAGACAATGTCGGTCTTCAAGACAGTGGAGCTCGATATTCATAGTTTTTAGGGCCCATACTCCAAACCGGACAAATTTGCTGACTTTTCAATAAGATGTTTTAGTGAATGGTATTTGAGATTAGAAAACGAATTTGATATCCAATTTTGAGACCAAAGGCAATATGAGGTTGAAATATATACGTTGTTGATATATTTTCAGGGCTTAGTGTTTCAATAAGATGTTTTAGTGAATGGTATTTGAGATTAGAAAACGAATTTGATATTCAATTTTGAGACCAAAGGCAATATGAGGTTGAAATATATACGTTGTTGATATATTTTCAGGGCTTAGTGTTTGGGGGACCACCCCACTCCCCAAAACACCCCTAAATTGGGCATATTTATCGACCATGTCAATGGGAGGCTTAAATGAAAGGAATTGAGAGGTAGAGCAAAAATTAATACCCACTTTCGGGACCAATTTCTGGGGGTCCTTTCCAAAAATATGCCACAAACAGCAATTGACTGTCATTGTAGATTCTTACGGAATCACATCCGTATCCTGTCTCGTTCAAAAGCTCCCTTAGATATATAGCTTCTTTTGTTGCCTCATAAAGCGCCAAGTACTCCGATTCTGTACTGGAGAGGGACACAGTCATCTGTTTCCTCGCTTCCCATCAAATAGCTGCACCAGACAATAAAAATCCGAAGAATGCTCGCCTATCCGTCATATCGGATCCCCAGTCCGCATCAACTACTCCATACAGCTGAACTTTATCTTTATGATAAAACAATCCATAATCCATTGTCCCTTTAATATATCGCAAACTGCGCGTAGCAGCTTTCCAATGGTTCTCGTCATAATTGTTATTGAATTGACTTAAAAAGTTGGCCGAGAAAGCAATATCCGGACGCGTATTTATCGCTAAATACATCAAACTGCCAATTATGTTCTGATAGGAGTATTTGCGCATCTCGCCCTCACTAGGATTTTTTGGCTTTTCAAGTTTGCAGTTCGTCACTATCGGTGATTGCGCTGGTTTACAATCGGACATATTGTATTTTTCCAAAAATGCCTCCGTATATCCGCATTGACCAAGAAAAACTTTTCCTTCTGATAGGTCTTGTCGGAATTTCATTTCCAAACATAGCTTGACGGGTCCTTAGTTCTTCATCACAAAAGACATAGCCAATGATTTCTTCAAATCGTAATCCATCATTTATTGTTCGACGCAATCAGTCATCAAAAGGCTGTCGCCTTCTTTTCTAGAGAATAAACAGGGGTCTTGCTTTGATGTATTCAAATTGAGCTCTTGCAATTTTGATTTGTTTCTTGTACCATTTCAACCCAGATTGACGAAGACCGTACAATGCCTTTACAATTTTACATAGGGGTACTTACATCGATTTATGGCGCCTAACCACTTCCTTGTAATATATTCTACTCTCTGTGATTTAGCTCCGCATGTCCCACTGTTTCACCTTTCGTAATTTCGCCATTTGATGAATCTCCAAATTCATTTTTGCTGATAACGCAGCGACTAGGTGTAGTGACGTTGATCGCACTACCGGTGAATATGTCTCGAAGAAAGTCTCCCCTGGACGCTAGTAGCACCCTTTGGCAACCAACCTGGCCTTTTTCTTGTTTTTGCTCTTGGTGGTGAACACAAAACCATTTTTCCTATCAATTTGCGGTCATCAGGCCTTTCAACTATCTCCCACGTATTGTTAAGTAATTGCGCCACATATTCATCCTATACAGCTTGATACCACATTTTAGCATCTTCTCGTTCATGAAGCTCCTCGAATGTTGCCGGTGTGTCTCGCAGTTAACCATATAACAATCCTCGAAGCCTTCGAAATCAGAATCCGATTGGCCTATAGACCTCTGCACCTTTGTGTCGAATATCGTCTACATCGGACCATAATTGAATACTGCTACCATATACACCGATCCCCCGTTATAGAGTATTGAGTGAATAAAAGGAGCATTTTTCATCTGATTTTGATGAAATTTGAAACAGTGAGTTTTGATAGACCTCTACACGTTTGTATCGAATATCGGACCATATTTGGATATAGACCGATCTCCCGATATCGACTATTGAGACAATAAAAGTAACAACTTTCATCCGATTTGGATGAAACTTAATTCAGAATTACCGTGTCGATTTTACAATAGCAATTCTTGAGCTTATAAAATATTTCCAGTGTGAATGTAATTGTTAATGGTTAATTAGTGGATAAAATATATGATTAGTTTGATTGTTATTTGACTTTAACGGCTGAACCTGGGGCAATATTCAAATATGGTCATAACTGCACCACATTTGCCAATAATGTTTATGGGTCTTCCAAATCTTCCTGCTGCAAATTTCGTAGCAATCAGATGAGAAATTCGACTTTTATATACTCAGTAACTTATAGTCCAATATGGTCCACATTCTCTGCATGGCCCAATCTGGACGACATTCAACATCAAGGTTAAGAGGGGTACCAAATCGCACTGTTTAAAATTTCATCAAAAACGGGTGAAAAATTCTCCTTTTATGAGCTCAATACTCTAAATCGGGAGATCGGTCTATATAGCAGCTATATCCAAATCTATATAGCAGCTATATCCACATTTGAGAGGCATTGATAGGGGTCTACCAACATACTGTGCCAAATTTCATCGAATTCGGGTAATAAATGGATCCTTATGACCTCAATACTTGGCCACTTGGGCTCGACTATAAAAATGAGGCTTCTTACCTTTGAGCTAAATTTTCAATCAAACCCGCTCCACTGAGCTTTCGCTTTCAAGACGTACAAAAATATCACCTCTGTAACGTAATCTACTCTCCAATAGCTGTGATTCTGTGTAGGTTCGTTGAACCTTCTCCTTTAACAGTTTAACACAAACTTGTATATTCGCACTCTACTAAATAAATTTTTATGTATGGCAAAGATAGCCACTTAAACTACCTGAAACACCTATCTTAGGGTGGAAAATTTTAAAAATAATACAGCAAACAACCACAACGAAATTCCTACACTTTATTTTTCTTTATTTTACGGACCGATAGGTTGCCATAACAAAGATAAATGCTGCATGATACATTTTTATCACTCTGCCCTCTCTCTATTCGTGGTGGCGTCTCCATTCAGTTGATCCATTTGCAAACAGAATAGATGGCGCTTTTTTGAATGTTAGTGTTGCCGTCGATAAGGGAAAGCTTTAGACTTTAATACCCAGAATGTTAATATAATAACTTAAAAGATCTCCGTTCCATGTCGCCCCGGATGCTTGCGCAATCACATATAAGCGACTGAGAATTTTACATTTCTCCCAACTGTTAGTGCTTTTTTGAACATACACATAGCCCATAAAGTCTGCGTTCACCTAATAAACTTTTATGATTGGTTAAAGAATACAAAATAAAATTATAAACCAAATCAACTCTTTTACATTAATTTTTTCTTCATATTCATAACATTAAAAAACAAAATTCTAAGTTTGGTTAAGCACTTTCACTCTAGAGCGATTTAATTATGATAACAATTAAATATAAGCACCACAAAGTCTGCGTTCAGTAATTAAAAATAAACAAAAGAGTTATTTAAACACAAAATAAAAACATAATAACACATTCCTAATATTTGGTAGGATAGCCACGTTGTTTTAAGACTGCACTTAGTCTATTTGGCATGGAATTTACCAACTTCTCTATTTCCTCAGATGTTATTTTCGGCCATTCTGCCTGCATGACACTTTGTAACATCTCTTAGCTGGTTATAACGTGCTGACGAATTTTTTTCTTCAATAGATCCCAAAGATGCTCAATTGGGTTGAGATCAGGTGATTGGGGTGGTGTTTTAAGCTGCTTTGGAGTGTTATATAGAAACCAAAGCCTAACAACCTTCGATGTATGCTTTGGATCGTTATCTTGTTGGAACCAAAATGTCGTTGCTAACCCTAGTTTAGCAGCACATAGTTTCAAATTTTTTTCAAAATATTGAGATAACCCCATTTATCCATTTTGGACTCAATAAATTCTAATTGAACCACCCCACTAGCAGCCATACACCCCACACCATAACTCCACCACCACCGTGCTTCACCGTTTTGTTTTTCCAGCTCAGTCCCGGACATGTGCCACACTATTTGCCGACCTTTAATGCCAAAAATACAGAATTTGCTCTCGTCGGAGAAAATAATTTTTTTCCAGAATTCAGGAGGCTTATTGATGAAAGTATTAGCGAATGCAATCCGATTTTGTCTGTTCATGACTAAAATATACGGCTTTCTTCGAGCAACGCTTCCATGAAATCCAGCTCTATGTAATATTTTTCTGGCTGTTTCGGCACACATCCTTTTTTTAAACATTGTTTTAATATTTTCAACAATTTTGGTTGATGTTATACGAGGGTAGTTGCTTGCCATATTAATCACTTTGCGCTCTTCTCTAACGGATAATTTTTTTGGACGCCCAGGCCGAGGCTTTGATGTTATAATGCCGGTTTCTTTGAAATTATTAATTACGCGCTGGACAGAAGAATACGTTCTTCCAACTGTTCCACCAATATTTCTAAAGCTTTGTCCTTCTTTCCACAATTTAGTAATTATTTTTCTTTCAGATATGCATTTTTCCTTTCCTTTAGTTTCCATGTTTCCAAATTTATTAATTTAAAAAAAAACCCGTGTAACGATCACTTGTTATGATAATGAACTGAAACTGATCAAAAATAAGAACAAGCATCGTAAAAAGTAACGGTACTTTCGAAGTACACAAAGTGAACGCAGACTTTTTGGTTGTCATAATTTCTTCTTATGAGACAAAAGTACCGTTAGAACAAAAAAGCAAAAGCAACAAAAAAGCAATGAGTCTATAGATTTCCTTTGTCTATGCTGCTACTCGCTTGGTAGTTGTCTATAACATACTATGGCTACCTGGCATATATAGGGCTGGCTACTTGTTGAATATTCATAATTTAGTCTTTTTTAAATCAAATCAAATTGCCATATTAAACGATTCTCAGTGGTAAAGAACTAATTTGCCGGTTTTTATATAAGGTGCGATGGCGACAATTCTTAGTAATTTAACCATGTAAAAAGTGTTGCCCAGCAGCACGTTATTTGGACTTGTCTAGGAAGAGAAGGCTCCTTGTCGATGAGCTAAAAATGGAGGCCAACTTGACTTAAGGTTTCCAACTGCTCCTACCACACTGAACGTCATAACTTTGGGGGTATGGCGGCAGTGTCCTGTAAGGTCATTATAATTGATCAACTGTTTTGAGGTGAGGTGGTCCGCTAGATATATGAGCAGAATAAAGATATCATATTTGCAGTCCACAACCTTATAATTTGAATTTAACCCCATATAAATTGAATTTAACCCCATATTGTCATAATTCGTGTAAACAGCCGTTTGGTGGGGGGCGCCTCACTCTATCTGCCACTTGAGCACAAATTTGTATGACGCACTCCACTTAAAAATATCTATCACTTGATCCCCCATTATTTTAATGGGGAGGTAAAGCACCACCTAGATTCTTGGACGCAAAGTTTAATGTCATATTCGCAATCTGCTACCAAATGCCTTTAATTTGAGGCTCATCTACAATAGCTAGGATCGAATTATATTCCCATTTGAGGGTGGGGCGACCCCCAATTACTTGGACCTAATTTTTTATGACATATTCGTAGTCTAGTCCCGAATACCTTTCATTTGAATCTCATATTGATATTTACGTCCAATATGTTCGTTTGGGGGAGTTTTTGGGGTTGAGCGACCCCTCGCATACTTCATCTCAATTTTTAATATCATATTCGTATTCTACTCCCAATACCTTTCATTTAATGCCCATATAGTCCCTATCGGTCCACTTTTGATTTTAAGTGGTGTTTTTGGGGTAACGGGGGAGGGTCCGCCCCCTTCCAATATCAAAAAACTAAAAAGCCTTTTCCTCCTTCCTGACCATTTTAGTAATCTACTCCCAAATGCCTTTCATTCGAGTCCCATATTGTCATTATCGTACAATGAACTTATTTTAGGGGGTTTTGGGGTTGAGCCAACCCCCCAGTTACTTGGATCCAATTTTTAATATGAAATTCGTAGTCTAATCTTGAATACCTTTCATTTGAATCCCATATTGTCCCAATCGGTTCACTTTTATTTTGGGGTCGTGCCTTTAGGGTAATAAATTATAAAGGGTGATTTTTTTGAGGTTAGGATTTTCATGCATTAGTATTTGACAGATCACGTGGGATTTCAGACATGGTGTCAAAGAGAAAGATGCTCAGTATGCTTTGACATTTCATCATGAATAGACTTACTAACGAGCAACGCTTGCAAATCATTGAATTTTATTACCAAAATCAGTGTTCGGTTCGAAATGTGTTCATTCACCGTTCAGCGATGAGGCTCATTTCTGGTTGAATGGCTACGTAAATAAGCAAAATTGCCGCATTGGGAGTGAAGAGCAACCAGAAGCCGTTCAAGAACTGCCCATGCATCCCGAAAAATGCACTGTTTGGTGTGGTTTGTACGCTGGTGGAATCATTGGACCGTATTTTTTCAAAGATGCTGTTGGACGCAACGTTACGGTGAATGAACACATTTCGAACCGAACACTGATTTTGGTAATAAAATTCAATGATTTGCAAGCGTTGCTCGTTAGTAAGTCTATTCATGATGAAATGTCAAAGCATACTGAGCATCTTTCTCTTTGACACCATGTCTGAAATCCCACGTGATCTGTCAAATACTAATGCATGAAAATCCTAACCTCAAAAAAATCACCCTTTATATCCTATTACTCCTTCCGGACCACTCCCCACGATCTTTGAAAATTTGAAAGAAATCGGTTCAGCCGTTTTAGAGTCTATACGGAACAAACAAATTTACAAACCCACAAACAAACATACAAACACAAATTAATTTTTATATATACAGATAGATAGATAGATGAGGAGTACTATTTGATCTGAGGAATACAGCAAATTTGAAACTTTCTTTTTTGAGACAAATATTGAGAATCTCATAATTTTTTGGGGACTTTAATGTCCGAAATGGTCTGCTCCAAAACCAAATGGATGAAATATGTACCCAAAATTTTATTGGTGGCAGAGGAGAAAGAATGTCAAAGGGAAAAGTTTGTAATAATAAAGCCGCTAAGATTGTCCAACTGTGTGATGACAATGGATTGGTTATTTTAAATGCCAGAACAAGCGGTGACTTAGTCCGTTAATGATATTTGTGCTTTATCACAAGACATTGAGTAGTGCTACAAATTCCAGGTTCACCATTAAATTTGATCGGATCACTTACCCATATGCCCAACACTAAAAGTGGAGACAAACAGCATAAGAAAATCTGAAGCGAATCTAATACCAAAGCTAAAATGGCAAGAAAGTTACAAAAATCATTACCAAGATAGAGTTATAAGGGAAATGGAAAGAATAAAGCCCCAGAATGCAAAAGAATATTTCGAGTTTGGCGAAATAACGACCATTTTAAAAAAAGCATAGGCCAAGTGCAGGCAAAATGACCTCACAATAACGCAGAAACAGCGGTGGTTTACCACAAAGTGTCATAACGCGTAAATCTTTTCATTTAAAAATTAAAAGAATCAGGCTCAATCCATGCTCTGATCACAATGAAAAATATTTGCAAGCCAATGAATTACGAAGAAAAGCTAGATAGAAAACTGGATATTGTAAGAAATTCTAAAGATTGGTGGAAAATAACAAAAGAGATCAGAAGTGACGAACCAAAATGTTAACGTCAGTACAGGCACAGGATTTTCAAGACTATTTCAAAAGTTTATTAGGTTCACAACAAAGGGATGTTGTTGTTTTTGTAGCAGTGTGTTGTACACTGAGGCGGCAGCCCTTGCCGATGAAGGACTTTATGGGGTCAATCCGGTACGTAAAACCGGCTGCCATAGGATGGTAGCATTCAATACCCTTCCTTGCATAAAACAGTTCATGAGCTGGATAAACCAAAGTTAATAGCTGAGATACAATAAGGCCCCCGGGGTGGAAAGTTCCATACGAATGTATGGATATATGGACAAATGCTATTTTCCTTTTATCTTAATGATTTACATGATCACTTAGACGGAGATATCTACATCGGTGGTATTAATATAAGGTTACTCCTATATGCGGACGATAATGTGATTTTAGCATATAAAGGTGAAGAGCTACAGAAAATGATATGCAGCCTCGAGGAATATTGTTAAATGTGGAGTATTGAGGTCAACTTAACTAAATCTGAAATCATGGTTTTCAGGAAGGGCGAACGATTGTCAAGGATAGAAGCAGTAAGGAAAGGCAAAAGTCGGGCTGTGCCGACTTTATAATACCCTACACCTACCCTATAGGTACAAAGTTGGAGCTATGTCTAATTCTGAACCAATTTTGATGGACCTCGCCGGATTACTGCAAATCGAACAAGAATATATATATGAGAGCTATGTCTAAATCTGAGCCGATTTCAAGCAAACTTAACAGACATTGTATAGGTCATCGAGGAAAGCGTTGTACAAAATTTTGGGCAGATTGGTCAATAAATGCGCTTGCAGTGACTCTAGAAGTGAAGAGCCACTGCGAGCGCATGAGCGCATGGAGTGAGTGAGAGCTATATCTAAATCTGAACCGATTTCTATGAAATTCACCACTAATGTCGAGAGTCATTAGAAAATCCTTCCTGCCAAATTTCGAGAGAATCGGTTAACAAATAACCATTGTATTGCATTATAACTGAAAATCGGACAAATATATGTTGGGTTGCCCAAAAAGTAATTGATTTTTCATATAGTCAGCGTTGACAAATTTTTTAACAGCTTGTGATTCTGTAATTGCATTCTTTCTTCTGTCAGTTATCAACTGTTACTTTTAGCTTGCTTTAGAAAAAAAGTGTAAAAAAAGTATATTTGAATAAATTTCATTCTAAGTTTTATTAAAAATGCATTTGCTTTCTTTTAAAAAATCCGCAATTACTTTTTGGGCAACCCAATATATTGGAGCTTTATACAATTTCAATAGGCTTCGTCTCTAGGCCAAAAAACATGCCTATACCAAATTTGAAGATGATCGGATGAAAATTGGACCTGAAGATTGTACACAAATCAACGTGGAAGACGGACATAGCTAAATCGAAACAGAAAGTGATTCTGAATCGATCGGTATACTTATCAATGGGTCCATCCCTCTTCCTTTTGGGTGTTACAAACTAATTCACTAAGTTAAAGTGGTGTAGGGTATAACAATGGTATTTTAACAACCAAGAAATGAAAATAACAAACACGTACAACTATTTAGGAATGGATTTAACTCCAAAAATGGTTTTTACGCAACATGCTGCTGCCAAGAGCAGCATAAACCTTACATGGCAAAATTATCTAAGGAATGATGCAGTCTCCATTTTATCCAAATGGAAACTGTTAAGAAGTCTCGGAAGCCATTTTGTTATTAATGGGTCTAGTGATAATATGAATAAACAGCAGTGGAACCAATGCAGAAAAAATCTACAGTATAATAAAACTTGGATATTTAAAGCCCGCATTGATATGCTCAATTTAAATGGAAATCGCTTTCAAGCTAATATATCAAAACTTTGTTTGCTTTGTAATTCAGGAGAGATTGAAAATGTGGAGCATTTCCTAGGCCGTTTTGCAAAAAAAAAACTGCTTTTAATGGAAATATAAATAATTGGAGTTAGCTAAATATTGGGTTGCCCAAAAAGTAATTGCGGATTTTTTAAAAGAAAGTAAATGCATTTTTAATAAAACTTAGAATGAACTTTAATCAAATATACTTTTTTTACACTTTTTTCTAAAGCATTACTTTTTATGGCTTTTTGGGCAACCCAATATATAATAAAGTTGTATTAACTACAGAGAATTTTAAATAAGAGAATTTAATAATTGAATACCATTGACCTCGATACATTGTAAATTATTAGAGATCGATTGAGGACGAAAGTCAAACTTGTTAAGAATTAAATCTTTATTTGATTTTTGTACATATGCACATGTATTACTGGATGAAATACTGCTACTACTACCTAATTATTTGTCTGGCGTACTTTTAAGGGTCTCAGATCAATATTTCGAGGAATTAAATACGTAATGATTAGATTGGTATACCCCTGTTGTTGTAGCAATGTATTGCACACTGAGGCGGCAGGCATTGCCGATGAAGGACTCTGAATTATTTTGGAAATTGTATGCTAATGAAATTCATATTTACGGATTTGAGCGGACATGGTCTGGCTGCATCACAACATACATTTTGCAAATTTTGGTGTTGTCAACAGATTTTAAACATTTATTTAGATTTTGTTTAGCTAAAAACAAAGTTGACTTAATTTGAAAATATGAAATTTATTCGTTGAGGTAAATATATTGGGTTGCCTAAAAAGTAATTGCGGATTTTTTAAAAGAAAGTCAATGCATTTTTAATAAAACTTAGAATGAACTTTAATCAAATATATAATTGCCATTTTGTTCGAAAACCTTTTGCCATCTTCCTGGCAAATTTAGTATTCCACGCTCATAGAACTTCTGGCCTTTATCTGCAAAAAACTGAACCAAGTGCGATTTTATAGCCTCATCATTGCCGAAAGTTTTACCATTTAAGGAGTTCTGCAAAGATCGAAATAAATGGTAGTCTGATGGTGCAAGGTCAGGGCTATATGGTGGATGCATCAAAAGTTCCCAGCCAAGCTCACTCAGTTTTTGGCGAGTGACCAAAGATATGTGCGGTCTAGCGTTGTCCTGGTGGAATATAACACCTTTACGATTGACCAATTCTGGTCGTTTGTCCTTGATGGCTGTATTCAATTTGTCCAATTATTGACAGTAAACATCCGAATGAATCGTTTGGTTCCTTGGAAGCAGCTCAAAATATACCACACCCTTCCAAAACACCCTTCCAGCCTTTGAAGTGGTTTGAGCTGGTTCACCATGCTTGGACCATGGTCGTTTTCGACTAAATTTGTTGTAAACAATCCATTTTTCATCTCCAGTTATGATTCGTTTTAAAAACGGATCGAATTCATTGCGTTTAAGGTGCATATCACAAGCGTTGATTCTTCGGTTTGTTAAATGAATTTCTTTCAATACATGTGGTACCCATATTAAAATTGACGCCAAACAAACAAATGTAAACAAAATTTCGCGCACTTTTTTTCTAAAGCAAGCTAAAAGTAACAGCTGATAACTGACAGAAGAAAGAATGCAATTACAGAGTCACAAGCCGCTGAAAAATTTGTCAACGCCGACTATATTACCGACAATTACTTTTTGGGCAACCCAATATATACTTTATGGGGTCTTAGATCAAGATTTTGTAGTGTTACAAACGGAATGACAAGATTAGTATACCCCCATCCTATGGTGGTGGGTATAAAAATAAATTAATAATTTACATTTTATGAGTCTCTTAAAGTTTTGGTATGGCCAGACCACGTCCGCTCAACAACGTCTTAAAAAAAAGTTCGCCTATCCTAGGGTTAATGGGATGTTTATGGGGAAATTTTGGCCCCCCACCTCCCTTCCAAGTGTAACTAATTTTTTTTTTAATTTTCAGTGCGCTAATTGCAATCGCGAAGCTTTAGCGGAGTGTTCATTATGCCGAAAGACGCCCTATTGTTCAGAGTTTTGTCAACGAAAGGATTGGAATGCCCATCAAGTCGAATGTACACGGAATCCAGCACCAACAACCACACAACAAATAATGCTCCTTGTAGATGAGCAATCCTAAATTGAATTAATTCGACACCAACCGCAACAACAACAACAAAAATTGTACATACATCTATAGAAATCCGAGCAACAATTCAATACAGAGAAAACAAAAACACTGAAAATTTAAAAACAATTTTAAATTTAAATTCTTTATACGTTTGAGTAAAACAAAAACCAACCATTAGCATTAATCTTTAATCGTAAAATTAAAACAGAAAAAAAAAAACAAAAGCAAGAAAATAAACCGAAACCGAAAAAAGGCAATTCACACAAAAAGGTCCTAATAAATAAAGCTCCCCCTCCCTCTAAATAAAATAAAAGAGCGACAAGAGACATAGAAGAACAGCCAATCAATCAACCAACTATAAATTTTTAAAATAAACAACAACAAAAATAGACCAGTAACAGATAGCAGCTGAAACTCACACAACCATATAAACAATAGTCGCCTGTATAAGAATCACCTACAATAACCACAACCACAACCACAACTACTACTTTCAACTATTACTATTGAAGAAATTGATTACAACAAGAACAATTACAACAGCCCCCATCCACCCATAAACAAGCAACCTACAAACCGACCACATGATAACTATAGACCAGACAGACAAATAGACAGTCCAGACAGACTCAACAGACTTTAGGTAAAAAGCACGCGAAATTGAAACATGTTTCAATTCAAAATTTATATATATATATATATATATAAATATGTAATGAAATAGCCGGGGCTTTAGGAGGCCTCTACGTTTCGTAGAGCGGCTGGCCGGTGTTAATTAAAAAATTAAACAAAAGAAAAAAAAGGAAAAGTAAACCTTGCATAAAAAATTTACATACATATTCGTCTATGTATACATACATACATCTTTTTTTCATTAGATTTTAAGACATAGTTAAACTTTTAACATTTTATTATTATTTTATGGATAATATTAATAAAAAAAAAAAAAAAAAACAAAAACAAACAAAACAAAAAACCAAAAGAAAGCGAAAAACAAAAAATGGCAAAACAAACAATTATAATAATAATAAACGTAATTCATAAACAATTCAAATTCAAAAACGAAACGAAACAAAAGGACACAGGAAACGAGAACCCAACTACTGCCGTTACAACATTTCAAGAAAAAATAAAGATTTCAAATTTTCCAAAACCAATCACTTAGAAGGCTCACAACACAAACAAAAAACTAACCCACGTAAAAAAATTCCCATAATAATTAAAAAACAAAAAACAACAATAACGGACCACCCTAAGGTCTCTGCATTCCTCTAATACGAGACTAAACAATACATTTTGTTAATTTTAACTTTGTTCTTAATTCATTGAGAGTTACTTTAAATTAAAAAAAATGTAAATTTTTGAAAAAAAAAATCAAAATATAGGTATTTTTTTAGAATGTAATGAATCCTTTACCTCCAAAACATTTTTTGTTTTTCATGTTCATTCATCTGTTTTCATGTTCAGGTGGTTTTATGTATGTTTCTTTGCTTCTCCAACGTATTTCTTTGGATATAACGCTAGATTATCTACTAATGACCACTAACACCCCTTGCACAAACATCATATGTTTGAATATTTCTGGGGCAGTATTTCTTTCTTCCTCTCTTCATCCTCTCTTAAAGACTTAGTTTTTTTTTTTTGAAAAATAAAACACAACAAACGGAAATGGCTTGAAATCTTTATTCATGCATGTCTGTAATGGTTTCGTAAGCAACAACAAAATATTTAAAACAAAAGAAAGAAAAAACAACAACAGAAAACACATGACACCTTCATTTGTGGAAAAAACAGAAGAAAATACATACAATTTTTAGTGTGTTAATTGGGTAAAATTAATAACATTTTTTAATATGAAGACATAAGGGAAAAAAGATAGTTGGTGGACGGTCCAGCTAAAGGTAAGTATTAAAGTGAAGAATCTGTAAGAAAAAATTTCCTCTAAAACAAACCGCTTAACTGTTGTTGTTGTAACAATGTGTTGTACACTGAGAAGGCAGTCCTTGCCGATGAAGGAATCCATCGGATCAATCCGGTACCCCAACCGGCTGCCCGCTTAACTGTAATACGCTTAAGTGAAACTTGATGGAAAGAACCATAAATTTTTGGTGTTATTCAATGCAATTGAATTCGTTTAAGTGGAAATCGCTTAACTGTAAATAGCGCTAAACTGAAAAAGTTTTTATTAGGAATCCCAAAGTCGATTTTTGACTAATCGATTATTCGGCTTTTTGTGTAAAAAAGTCGAAGTCGACTTTCAATGATTAAAAATTCGAATAGTCGATTTTGAAGTCGAAAAGACTAATTCTCCCATCCGCAATCGACTAATTTTGATCGAGTTTTGCTTTTTTTGGATTATGGCATCCGTTATCGATTAATTTTATTCGAAACTTCGAACAGAAATGTGCGAGTTTTTGCCCGCAGCAATTTACCTATCGCAAATAACAAATTTTCGTCTATTTTAAAGAAACTAGGTTAAAAGTAGGACATCGAAGCATATTTTATATATAAAAATCAATTTGTGTTTGTTTGTATGTTTGTTTGTGTGTTCCTTATAGACTCAAAAACGGCTGAACCGTTTTTCTTGAAATTTTCACAGTTGGTGAATAATGATCCTGTGATGAAAAAAGGGTACTAAATTTTTTGATATCTGTAGGGGGCGGACCCTCCCCTTTACCCTAATGTTCAGAAACGCCAGATGTCCGTGATGGTGCGATTTAAGCGAAATATTGTGTGCTCTCTTATAGTAAGCTAAAAATAAAAATTTGGTAATTAAATTTAGGATGGGGTACCTAGGGGGGCAGTCCCACCCCTAAAACCTACCAAATATATATAAAGACCAATCATGACAATATGGGACTCAAATGAAAGGTATTTAAGAGTAGAAAACGTATCTGCTATCGAATTGCGGGACCACCCCAACCCCCAAACACCCCTAAATCGGACATATTTACCGATCTTGGCAATATGGGATTCAAATGAGAAGTATTTGCGAGTAGAATACGAATTTGGTATCCAAATGTGGGACCAAGGGGTGTGCACCCCTTCCGCAAAACACCCCCCAAACAGGACTTTTTTACTGATCATGGCAATATGGGGCTCAAATAAAAGGTATTTAAGTGTAGAATACAAATCTGATATCCAAATGTGGGGCCAAGTGTATGGGGGCCGCCACTTTCAAAAACAACCCCCAAAGAGGACAAATCTACTACAATACCAATATGGGGCTCAAATGAAAGGTATTTGGGAGTAAAGCACGAATCTGACCTCAATATTCGGGAAGAAGTGTGTATGGGGCCACCCCACCCCCATAACACCACTCATATAGGACGGATTTGCTGACCATTCCAATATGGCCAGAACACGAATCTGATATATATATTCAGGGCCAAGCCACTGAACGGCCACCCCATCCCCCAAAACACTCCCGAAACCGGTCATGTTTGCCGACTATGGAAATATGGAGCTCAAATGAAAGGTATTTGGGAGTAGACCACTAATCTGATATCAACATTCGGAACAAACTCCCTAGGGGACGTCCCACCCCCATAACAACGCCCAAATAGGACGTATTTGCCCACCATCGCAATTTCGGGTCTTAAAGGGAGTGGATCTCGATATTAATAGTTTTTAGGGCCCATATCCTAAACTGGACTTATTTGCTGACTTTTGCAATAAGGGGTTTAAATGAGAGGTATTTGAGATTAGAACAAGTAAAAAGGCGTTAAGTTCGGCCGGGCCGAACTTTGGATACCCACCACCTCGGGTATATATGTAAACCATCTTTCATCAAAATTCGGTGAAAATTTCGTACCTTATACTCATATACCTCATACCGATCTGAACTATATACGACACGGATGTCGAAAAGCCGAACATAAGTCACTGTGTCAAATTTCAGTGAAATCGGATTATAAATGGGCCTTTTATGGGGCCAAGACTTTAAATCGAGATATCGGTCTACATGGCAGCTATCTCCAAATCTGGACCGATTTGGGCCAAGTTGCATAAACATGTCGAAAAGCCTAACATAATGCACTGTCCCAAATTTCGGCGAAATCGGACAATAAATGCCTCTTTTATGGAACCTAAACCTTAAATCGAGAGATCGGTCTATATGGCAGCTATATGCAAATCTGGACCGATCTGGGCAAAATTGAAGAAGGACGTCGAGGAGCCTAACCAAACTCACTGTGTCAAATTTCAGCGACATCGGACAATAAATGCGTCTTTTATGGCCCCAAAACCTAAAACCTAGATATCGGTCTATTTGGCAGCTGTATCCAAATCTGGACCGATCTGTGCGATATTGCAGAAGTATGTCAAGGGGCTTAACTTAACTCACTGTTCCAAATTTCGGCGACATCGGACAATAAACGAGCATTTTATGGGCCCAAAACAATAAATCAAGAAATCGGTCTATATGGCAGCTATATCCAAATCTGAACCGATCTGGACCAAATTGAATAAATATGTCAAAGGGCCTAACAAAACTCACTGTCCCAAATTTCAGCAAAATCGGATAATGAATGTGGCTTTTATGGGCCTAACACCATAAATCGGAGGATCGATCTATATGGCAGCTATATCCAAATCTGGACCGATCTGAGCCACATTAACAAAGGATGTCGATGGCCCTTACATAATTCACTGTCCCGAATTTCATCAAAATCGGATAATAAATGTGGCTTTTGTGGGCCTAAGACCCTTAACCGGAGGATCGGTCTATATGGCAGCTATATCCAAATTTGAACCGATCTGGGCCAAATTGACAAAGGATGTCGAAGGGCCTAACACAACTCACTGTCCCAAATTTCAGCGAAACCGGATAATAAATGTGGGTTTTATGGGCCTTAGACCTTAAATCGGAGGATCGGTCTATATGGCAGCTATATTCAAATCTGAACCGATCTGAGCCAAATTGACGAAGGATGTCAAATGGCCTAACACAACTTACTGCCCCAAATTTCAACAAAATCGTACTTTATTTCGTACTTTCTTATTTATATGAGCAACATTACTAACACTAGCAAATACTCAGTTACCATTAGAAGTTTGGTGATCGTGTTTATTTTGCGTAAGAAAATGACTTGTGCGCAGCGACTTTTTGGGCGTCGTGAAATGTAAATTTTCCCTAGATGAAAAAACAAGTTTTGACGAAACGAACACGTTTCGGCAGATTTTTTTTTTTCATATGCAGTTTCAACGCGAAAACCGAATATAGTACCGGCCTTCACATTGGACAAAAATTAACTTTGTGCTCAAGCCAAATTCGGCAAAATAAATTATCTACATACAAACAAATAATCTTACTAAACCAAAAGTTGAATCATTTAACTACTAAATTTTAGGCAGCAAGACATTTTTTCAAGGAAAAGTTCTGATTTTATCCAATTGTACTTTGCCTGTTGTTTTCCTTGTGCCTGCCTTAAAAACCCAACATCAAATAAGTTCCGTTGGCTGTGCTAGAGGCGACTTAATCCACAAATTTTTTTGTCATCTTTCACATAAAACAACTATTGGGTTGCCCAAAAAGTAATTGCGGATTTTTCATATAGTCGGCGTTAACAATTTTTTTCACAGCTTGTGACTCTGTAATTGCATTCTTTCTTCTGTCAGTTATCAGCTGTTACTTTTAGCTTGCTTTAGAAAAAATGTGTAAAAAAAGTATATTTGATTAAAGTTCATTCTAAGTTTTATTAAAAATGCATTTACTATCTTTTAAAAAATCCGCAATTACTTTTTGGGCAACCCAATATTTACAGTGTAAAAACAGTAACATATCGTTAAAAAACAATTGCATATTGTTTAAAACGTTTTATTTATTTTTTTTTTAGATGTAAAACATTTTTTAACAACCACCATTTGCTTTGTTTATCTTTGAGATGGCAAAATATGCTCCGCGTATCGATTTTTTCTTCCCCGAAATCGATAACATTTTGACAAATTACGATCGTAAGCTATGATCCAAATGGTACTTACGGAATGGATTTATTCTTCGCACAAAAACTCGCTTGATATCGGATGCGAGAATTAGGCCCCTGTACAGAGATACAAGTTTGGCTTTGCTAATTTGGCTGCTAAATTTTGTTTTAAATTTTTCTGAGATGCATTTGGAATTTAAATTTTGTAAAAAAAAATTACCCATACTGGTTTTAAGATAGGGGGTGGTTTGTTGTAAAAATGCGCCAATTTTGCATTTAAAACCTTTACTAATACCTCCTCTTTATGGAAATATAGGAAATGATTTTATCTTGATGACAAAAGCTTACGAAAACTTGTAGGAAATAGAAGAATCTTACTTAGAAAAATTTGCAAAGTTTTGACAAAAAATCGGAACGTCAACTTTTTGCAAAAATAAGTCGAAAAATCGATTTTTGCTATTTTTTTTAATCGTGTTATCAATAAAATTTGCAAAAACGTATTTTCATATATCGTTTATGAGCTTCAAAGAGTTTAACTGAACATTGCTCTTTTTCAACTCAAGTTATTTCATACCTTATTAGTACATTGGCGCTAAAATTCGATTGCACTTATGCTTATACCGCTTTACTGAATATTTATTTCACTTATCCGAACTACGCTTAACTGAATATTACAGATAAGCAAAACCAAATTGACGTATTTTTAGCATTTTCACTTACCAGATGTTTCGACTGTATTTGAAAAAGAAAAAAAATTTAATAACCTTTAAGACAAACACGTGAATACGTGGTAATTTTAGCCGGAACAAATCTTGCGAACCTAGATTCTACTGAAAATCTATACAAATGAACTAAGTTGAAGGAAATTTCTCCCAAATCAATTAAAAATTTAAGTTTCTTGGAGCCGTAGAAGAGTAATCGGCAAAACGCGATAAGGTACCACCCAATGCCAAACGAACAAGTAAAAACTGTTGGATGTTGGAAATCAAAGCAGAAGTCCTTGGGCCAAATCTTATGAAAATTAGGTCTCTAGGAGTCAAATCCGGGGATCAGTTTATATATATAGGTTAGGTTAGACTCAGACTCACTTAGAAGTTTTCGTCCATTGTGATACCACATGAACAGAAGAAGGAAGATGCCTTCCAGTTCCTACCGTTGAACCATCCAGATCGCTTTTAAAAGCCCAATAACTTGCGAATGTCCACGGCCGCTAAATCAGATAGGTTCTCAAAGAAATGAGAACCTAAAGGGTAACTCCATCTAACTGCTAGTGCGGGACACATACACAGAAGGCCTTCTATAGACTCTTCTTCTTCGATATCCTCACAGCTTCTGCAAAAGTCGTTTCTGCTTTAGTCTGTCAACATGTTTTCCAATTAGACAGTGATCTATCATGACGGACACATTGACTGAGACGTCTTTTCAAGCCAATGACAGCAAAGCAGTAGACCATTTCAAGTCTAGGTTAGGCCACATAGTTTTGGAATGCTCACATCCCCCTGTTTGTGACCATCTATCATTCGTTGCGCTTCGGGCCTAGTCCTGAATACTTAGCTTAGAGGCACACCCACAGATTCCAGTATCCCTGGAATGTGTAAGGTAGTTCCTAGTCTCGCAAGCTCGTCTGCTTTCGAATTCCCTGGGATATCTCTGTGGCCCGGCACCCAGAACAGGTGAATTTTGAACTGTGACTGAGATCTGCGACAGTCGAAGGCGGTTTTTGTGTTCAGAAATACATTCTCCAGGGAAATCTTAGCCATTTCACCACTTCCTTAATTGCAAGGATCTCCGCTTGATACAGACTGCAGTGGTCGGGAAACCTTTTCGATATGACCAGTTCTAGATTTTTAGAGTACACCCCAAAGCCCACCTGGTCGTTTAGTTTGGAACCATCCGTATAGAAGTCTATGTAACTTCTGCTACCAGGGATATCGTAGTTGCAATCGGTTCTATCAGGAATAGTGGTACAGTAATTTTTATCAAAAAGCGGCTCAGGTAGGGTGTAATCCACACTACCTGGAACACCGGATATTGTATCAAGGATAACACAGTGTACGTGGCCGCCACATGACCAATAAGAAAGCTCCCTTAACCTCACGGCAGTGGTCGCTGCAATTTGGGTAGCCATAATGTCCAGAGGCATAGGATGTAGCATTAAATTCAGTGCATCAGATGGTTTAGTCCTCAGTGCGGCTGTGATGCACAAACAAACCATCCTTTGAATCCGGTTAATTATTCAGCAATAGGTGGATTTTTGAAGCGCCGTCCACCAAACCACAACACCATATAGCATTATAGGTCTGACAACTGCAGTATATACCCAATGCATGACACGTGGTCTAAACCCCCAGCTTTTGCCAATGGCTCTCTTGCAGGTGTTAAAGGCAAGAGTTGCCTTTCTTGCCCTTTCCAAAATGTTGGATTAGAAGTTCAATTTTCTGTACAGCAAAACATCCAGGTATTTTGCGCTTTCTGTAAATGGAACATTCTCTCCACCCAAGGAGACAGGTTTCACTGTAGGCAACTCGTATCTCCTGCTGAAAAGAACTACTTCTGTCTTGCTCGGGTTTATACCTAGACTTCTTGCGGTAGCCAACTTTGCTGTTGCACGTAGAGCTTCTTGAAGTATATCTCTTAGAGTGCTGGGAAGCTTTCCCCTAACCGCAATTGCCACGTCATCAGCATTCGCGACTACTTTTACGCCTTTTTCTTCCAGAGACAATAATAGATTGTTAATGGCTATATTCCCAGGTAGAGCACACAGTACACCTCCTTGAGGTGTTCCTCTACTGACCCATCTTTTTAGATCCACAGATCCCAAGCCTGCCGTAATGCATCTTTTAGTAAATAAGTTATTAATAAACTTTCTTAGGGTAGAGTTGATGCCTAGAAACTCCTTCTTCTTCTTCATGATTGACGTCGGTTTTACATTATTGGAAGCACATTTAATGGCAAGAAATGCTGCCATTGTATATTCCTTGACAGCGAGCGAACCCTCTAGTCGGCCACATGACTAGGTCGTGAAGGGCTGTTTCAGTTGATTTACCCATACTATATGGATGCTGCTGCCGCGACAGGCGATCTCTAGGGATCTTTGGCCTAAGATATGTTTCTATTAACCTCTAAAGAGTCTTCAGCATAAAGGATGACATACTATTAGGACGAAAATCTTTCGCTTTCGTGTGGTAGGGTTTTCCTGCTTTCGGAATAAAGATGACCTTCGTGTCCCTCCATCCCACAGGTATATATGACATTCTGATACAAGCAGAGTATAACTCTCTAAGCCAGGGAACCAGTCTATCAGACACAGCTTGTAATTCAACCGGTGATACATCATTAGGGCCTGGCGAGTCGAAACTTCTTATCGCCCAAAGGATTTTCGGCTCAGACACAATTTCCCTAATGGCCTCCAGCGAATGCATATCAGTGACAACCTCTTCTGGCGCCACGTTGTCCGTTGGAGAATTTCCCGGGAAATGTGTATCAACGATTCATCACTAGACATTGTCCATACATTCTCTGACTTTTGAATATACCCCACCGTAATAGGTCTCAAGGACAGAATCTTCCTTAGTCTAGAGGCCTCAGATGTATCCTTCACGGAGCAGCAGAATTATACCCAGGATTTGTTCTGAGCCTTTCTAAGCTCGCCCTTATATTTTCTTAGCTCAGCCTTATAGATGTCCCAATCGTGTGAAGCTCTTGTGGCTTTTGCTCTGTTGAAGAGTTTTCTCCAGTGCTTCCTTAGACAAACTAGCTCTGGGGTCCAACATGGCGGTCGCTGTTTCCCCATGGCTTGGCACTAGGCCATGCTGACATAAGCAGTCATTCGGGGCCTTCGTGATATGGTTTATCCTTCGTAGTTTCCACTTCCTTTTCTAGTAAAGAAGGAATAGACGTGCAGAATTTGTGTCGAAATTTATCCCAATTCGCCTTTCTTCTGTTTAGCCGAGGGACCACTACTTCAGTATTTTCTCCAAGGCTGAAACTAATATAACGATGATCAGAGAAGCTGTGGTCATCCAACACTTCCCAGTCGCATATTCTTCCACTTATATCTTCCGATACAAAGGTAATATCCAGTACCTCCTGCCTGTTCCTGGTAATAAAGGTCGGTTTAAGCCCTTTTTTACAAATCGCCAGATTGCAACTTATAATATATTCAATAAGCAGCTCACACCTTTCTTTGACAGCCGAACTTCTCTTAATCGTGTGCCATATATAGGGAAGCCAGCCAGTAATGAGACTTGTTTATTTCAAGGCTGGCTACTACTAAATCTTCAGTGCTTAGCGACGGAAGAAGAAAAACATTTAGTCTTATCTTTGCAAGAAGAAGTTTGAGAAGTTTAAATCCCAGAATTCTTAGTCCACGAACCATTCCTCCACACACTCATGGTTCCTGGATAAGAACCACGTCAAATCCGCCTGCCATCAGGAGGACCTTTAGTGCCGCCAAAGTGGCCTTACAATGGTGGAGATTTATCTGTAGAAACCGGACTATAGCCAGGATACAGAACTTCTACCACTGTTGTGTTAGTCTCGTCTTCTGTCTCCACCAGCTGTTCATCCTCAAAAGATTCGTTAGAACTTGTCATGATGAGCTTCTGAACGCATCCAGGGGCAGGTGAGAAAGCTGAGGAACCATTCCTCCTCAGGACACTGGGCACTTGCGGTGTGGACGATTTCTCTTTAGATACTTCACCAACTGCTGCTGTCGAAGTACTTTCTGAGTTCCCGCTGGCGCACATTTTGAGCCCAGTCCAACTTTGTGACCCACCTACACAGGGCTTGTCGGCAAAAACTGCCTGATTCCCCAACCCCACCGCTTCTATAGACATTAAGTTTCAACTTGTTGAATCCGTAGTATACAACCCTTTCAGACTTGTTGAGGTCTGCGAGATAGCCGGAGTTTAGTACGAATACTGCATGTCTCCGGTCGCCATCAGCCTCATCCAGTCTACCCATCTTTCAGTCGGTGGTTGAAATATTGGGGTTACATTCCCTTAGTCTTCCATGTATGGTCGATAGTTCCTCAGGCAAGTGATCAACAACAACTGCTGAGTCGTCTCCTGATTGCCCAACCCCACCGCTTCTACAGACTTTCAGTTTCAACTTGTTGAATCCGTAGGATACAATTCCTGGACTTATTAAGGTCTACGAGACAGTCGGAGTTTAGCACGAATGCTGCATGTCTCCAGTCACCATCAGCCTCATCCTGTCTACCAATCTTCCAGTCGGTGGTTGAAAGATTGAGATTACATTCCCTTAGTCTTCCAAGTATCGATTCAGGATCTGAGGGAATCCTTGGTATCCAAGCATACGCCACTGTTCGAGAAGGAATATCTTTCTTCTTGACTAAATCTAGTGCTGCACCTGGCCAGATCTCACCAATCTTTTTTAGCGCACAACGATACATTTCAATTGAGCATTGATCGCCGAAGGTAATTAGCCTGTATCGGCTTCGATACCAGCCTGCATCGTCACAAACTGGAAGAGACCCAGGAAATTTCGCAAGGATATCGGAGTATACTAATAACAGTCCATTGACTATCCCACTCCAGTTATTCCTAGGTATGCAGCCCTGTTCTTCTCCCTTGTCGACAACTGACATCACCAAACTGTCCCTAGCGACATTAATAAAGGACCCATCTTACTGTTGTTCGTCCTAGTTCTTTTAGGTATGGGATGCCCTCCAGGTAACCGCAGCCTTTTGGCTGACTACAATCTAGAATCTAGTCGTGCAGTATTTGGGGTAGCCTATGTAGCGAATTCCCGTGCCCAATTAAGGCAGTCTCTCTCCCTATTAGTGAGAGTCTTAGGATCATTCGCACCAAGCCTCTCAATAAACCTACAATGCGTCTTCTATTATTCCAACCTCTTAAATAGCGTATTGGTTTGCCGGGGAAGGCCGATGGCCTAGGAAAATTATAGACATGCGATGAAAGAATAGGTTTGGTGAACCAGGTGTACCACCACCGCAGCTGGTGGGTCTTTGTAGTCCATTCTATGCCTACTCCCGGGGTCTAGATCTGCCGCTGTACTGGAAACAGACGCAGATCATCAACCGCCTAATGGATACCTCTATCGCAGCTATCCCTGAGTGACTTAAAGCCACTCAATAAGAGAATGTACATATAAACAAATTACCTTCAATCAATACAAGTTCTGCTACTACTGGCAACATCCTGGTGAAGTGATGTCATTGTCACCTTAAGTGCACTTTCCCTCTTATAACTAATTTGTAGATACGCCAATGGTTATCTTAAGCACTAATAATTTCTTCAGATTACCCTAATAATATATCCCCTACTACGGATCAAATTTTACCTGTCTGGGCCGAATCTTGGGAATCCACCACCATGGATTCTGCTTAAATATGGGAGCTACATCAGTTGTTGAAAGTCATAACAGAACACCGCATGCAAAATTTCAGCCACATCGCATAATAATCGCGGCTTGTAAGGGCTCAAGAAGTCAAATCGGGAGATCGGTTAAATGGGAGCTATATCATGTTCTCGGCCGATTTGGACCGTACTTGGCACAGTTGTTGAGAGTCATAATTTAATTTAATTTAACAAAAATTGCGGCTTTTAGGGGCTCAGGAAGTCAAATTGGGAGATCGGTTTATATGGGAGCCAAATCAGGTTATACACAGATTTGGACCGTACTTGGGCACTGTTGTTGGAAGTCGTAACCGAACACCTCATGCCAAATTTAAGCCAAATCAGACAAAAACTGCGGCTTGTAAGGGCTCAAGAAGTCAAATCATTAGATCGGTTTATATGGGAGCTATATCAGGTATAGACAGCTTTTGATATTTGGAAGTCATAACAGATCACTATTGAGGCTTTCAGGGGCTCAAGAAGTCAAATCGGGAGATCGGTTTATATGGGAGCTATATCAGGTTATAGACCGATTTGGACCATTCTTGGCACAGTTGTTGGAAGCAAAAGCATAACACTATGTGCAAAAATTCAGCCAAATCGAACAAAAATTGCGGCTTCTCGGCAGATCGGTTTATATGGCAGCTATATCAAAATTTGAACCGATGTGGGCCATTTGCAATCCCCAACGACCTACATGAATATGAAGTATCTGTGCAAAATTTCATGCGGCTAGCTTTACGCGTTCAACCGCTATCGTGATTTCGACAAACGGACCGACGGACATAACCACCGTGTCGAGACGATCAAGAATATAGGTACTTTATGGGGTCTTAGGCGAATATATCGAGGTGACTAGAATGACGGTGACGGAATGACTAGATTAGTATACCCCCATCCTATGGCGGTAGGTATAAAATTAGAAGTTCATCTTAAAGAGTATAATTTATTATATAAAAGATTATCAATACGTATAATTGACAGACATATGTGATATATTTCGGCCCAATCGATTGTTAAATGAGGGGCAATATAATTACAGATAAAATATCTAAAACTATATATATCCGAACAATATCCAAATTTGAACCGCACACATTTTCCATACGTGTTCAGTAAATTTCGACCAAATCGGTTGTTTAATATTGATGTTGTCTAACTTTGAAGGAATATCCCAAATACTATATATATCGGAGCTATATACAAATCTGAACCGATTTTCTCAAAATTCACTACTTTGAGCGTGTGTCTAATGATAGCAATCTCCTATGGTGAGATGTAAAAATTACGTAGGGGGTTGTGTTTTACACTGGTAAGAAACAAATATAATTTTGCTGTGCCAATCGAATATTTTTTCTAAACTGACAAATTTTGACGTTTATCAAAAAATAAAAGTAAACAAGATGTGCGCGACACATAATAATAGAGGAGAAAACCAGAAAATAATAATTATTTGCGTAATGAATACTGCTAGCAATTATATTGCAAATGCGAACGTTGCAATATGGAGATCTGGGTATGGAGATGTTTACATGAGAATGATAAACGAAACTCATGCCAGGTAAACAAACTGACGCCGTTATAGAAAAACCACAAAACGGCGGCGCTATCATTTAAAAAACTACAAACACAAAACAGTACTTTTGTCCATTATTGTTCAAAAACAACCTTTTAGACACCCGTTGCTAATGATAATAAACAACAAGTAAAAAGGCGTTAAGTTCGGCCGGGCCGAACTTTGGATACCCACCACCTCGGGTATATATGTGAACCACCTTTCATCAAAATTCGGTGAAAATTTCATATCTTATGTCATATAGCAGTTATATCGAAATATGATCCAATTTGGACCAAATGCTGATAAGTACAAGTCATTGTTTAATTGTGTATAACAAAATATTGGTCTTTTTAGTTGTTATATCTAAAAATAAACCGATCTGAACTACATACGACACGGATGTCGAAAAGCCTAACATAAGTCAGTGTGTCAAATTTCAGTGCAATCGGATTAAAAATGCGCCTTTTATGGGGCCAAGAATTTAAATCGAGAGATTGGTCTATATGGCAGCTATCTAGACCAAATTGCAGAAATAGATGGGCCTAACTTAACTCTTTGTTCCAAATTTCGGCAAAATCGGACAATAAATGCGCTTTTTATGGCCCCAAAACCTAAAACCGAGAGATAGGTATATATGGTAGCTATATCCAAATCTGGGCCGATCTAAGCCAAATTGAGGGAGAATCTTGAAGGGCCTAAGACAACTCACTGTCCCAAATTTCCGCAAAATCGGATAATAAATATAGCTTTTATGGGCGTATGACCCTAAATCGGAGGATCGGTCTATATGACAGCTATATCCAAATCTGAACCGATCTGGGCCAAATTGAAGAAAGGCGTTGAAGGGCTGAACACAACTAACTGTCCCAAATTTCAGCAAAATCAGATAATAAATGTGGCTTTTATGGGCCTAAGACCCTAAATTGGAGGATCGGTCTATATGGAAAATATATCCAAATCTGAACCGATCTGAGCCATATTGACGGAAGATGTCGAAGGGCCTAAGACAACTCACTATCCCGAATTTCAGAAAAATCGGATAATAAATGTGGCTTTTATGGGCCTAAGACCCTAAATTGGAGGATCGGTCTATATGGCAGCTATATCCAAATCTGAACCGATCTGAGCCATATTAACGGAGTATGTGAAAGGGCCTTAGACAACGCACTGTCCCAAATTTCAGCAAAATCGGATGATAAATGTAGCTTTTATGGACCTAGGACCCTAAATCGGAGGATCGGTCTATATGGCAGCTATATCCAAATCAGGACCGATCTGGGCCAAATTGACGGAGGATATCGAAGGGCATAACACAACTCACTGTCCCAAATTTCAGCAAAATCGGATAATAAATGTGGCTTTTATTCGCCTAAGACCCTAAATCGGCGGATCGGTCTATATGGGGGCTATATCAAGATATAGTCCGATTTAGCCCATCTTCGAACTTAACCTGCTTATGGACAAAAAAAGAGTCTGTGCAAAGTTTCAGCTCAATATCTCTATTTTTAAAGACTGTAGCGTGATTTCAACAGACAGACGGACGGACATGTCTAGATCGTCTTTGATTTTTACGCTGATCAAGAATATATATACGTTATAGGGTCGGAAATGGATATTTCGATGTGTTGCAAACGGAATGACAAAATGAATATACCTCCATCCGTCGGTGGTGGGTATAATAATTTTACTTATTTTATGCCAAGTAAGTCGTTTAAATGTAGTGCCGTCTGACCACAATGTAGGCGGCTAAGTTATGGCGCACACAAGTTGGTTACCAAAACGCAAATGAATTTACAATTACTGACATGGGACTGTGCTCAATGAAACGTCAAAATTTGGTGTGCTGTCAAAAATCTTACTAGCCCCTGGGCTACTCAAAAATTTTATATTGACCAAAAATCATTTTTCATCTTCCTTCCTTCCGGTGCTGAATTTTAATAAAGTCGAAGCATAAGTCAAATAGCGTTTGTCATATAAATAAAGAGTTTATATCTAATATATCGTATATATATAAAAATCTGAACCGATTTCCTTCAAACTTGAAATTGTTCTTTTTCTTCTAAGATTTGCTGAGTTTCATGAAGATCGGCTGGCCCGTTGATTTTAACGACACTTTGGAGTTCAGATTCCCCACTGAGTGTTTTCTCAATATGAAGATCCTAGCCTATCCTTATCTGTCCAATCTTGAAAAAGACAGCCATGCCCTCGTAGAACGCCACATCTTTACTCTTTGCCAAACTTGCCACGGAGACTTGATCAATGCCCACACAAGGGTGGGGACCCCCCCGACACTTACAGTGACATTTTAATGACTAGTTCGTACTCTACCTTTAATACCGTTCATTTGATACCCATTTTGTCCCAATCGGTAAACATGTCCGTTCGGGTGGGATGGGGGGACGCCCCAGATTATTTGGCCCCAAAATGTTATACCAATTTCAAGTTTTTGGGGTACCACAAGCTGCCATACAAAATTTCGCATAAATCGATGCACCCATCTCCAAGATCTGGCGTTTGGGGGAGTGTCCGCCCCTCCCTTCGGATATCAAAAAATGTAGTACCCTATTTTCACCGGAGGCAAAAACTCTACCATCTGGGAAAATTTCATGAATATCGGTTCAGCCGTTTTTGAGTCTATACGGAACAGACAAATAAACCAACACACAAACAAACATAGCTGAACCGGGCCCGCTCCGCTGCGCCTTTTTTACTTTATATGGAACAAAATTACCCTTCGAATATTTATTTTCGATAATTAAAGAGCTTTTAATGAAATGCAATGCTTCGAAAATATAAATACCTATAACTGAATACCATATTATCTTTATTGGTCTATGAATTCGCTCGGAGGGTTAGGGTCTTAATCCTATGGGGGGATCCAGATCGTGAAAATATGAGGCTATTACTGAAAGGTAGTAGGAAGTCAGTATAGCTATTGGTATCATAACGGGACACATAGGACTACGAGCTCACTTACGTCAAATCGGTGCGGCAAGGGATAGCATATGTAGGGCATGCGGGGGAGATGATGAGACGTTGGAGCATTTCCTTTGTCATTGTCCGGCTTTCGCGTCTAAGTCTAACAGATACGGGCACTTGGGTTAAGACAAAATACCAGACATGTACCAACTTAGAGGAGTGGTATTGAAAACAATTATGGATTTTGTAAGTCGCACGGAATTCCTAACTTAAAATTTTCTTTTTAGATGTTACTTAATAGTTTTCAGAGCGCACAACAAGCCGATTACTGGCTTAGGTGTATATGCATAGTGGCGTGGGGCGGATTAATATATGCACCCTCTTTTCAACCTAACCTAACCTAGGGTCTTGAAAGACCTTATTTGAGCTCGATATTCCCATGGAGAATTTGGGAGTCGGAAGGCCCCCAGGGTGGTGGTTGGTGGGTTTAAGGGGTGGTGTGGACTCGCGAAAGTGGGTATAAATTTCGTGCTCCCAATTCCTTTAATCTGAGCCCCATATTGGTATGATCGGTAAATATGTATGTCCGATTTAGAGGTGTTTTTGGTGGTGAGGTGATCCCTCAGACACTTAGTCCTTAAAAAAATATCAGCGTTGTGCTCCACTCTCAAATACCATTTATTTAAACTTCCTCATATTTCCATTGGTTTATAGGTAGTTTATGGTATGAGACGTCCCCCAAAAACTTGGCCATCACATATTGCCATTGTCGGTAAATTTCTACTCTTTGGGATACATCAAATACACGGTCCCACATTTGGATATCAGATTCTGTTTTCTGTAGGATAGTTTAGGCGTGAATATCAATCCTAAGTACGAATATTCCGATGTGATCGTAGTCTCGTTTCCGTTATAAAGGGGTCTACCAAAACTCACTGTGCCAAATTTCAACGAAATCGGATGAAAAATGCTCCTCTTAGAGTTTCACGAACTAAAATCGGGAGATCAGTTTTGACCATACGTGACGTAAGTTACACCCTGTAGAGGCTCAAAAAGTAAAATCGGGAGATCGGTTTATATGGGAGCTATATCAGGTTATGGACCAATTCAAACCATGTTTGGCACGTTTGTTAGAGGTCATAAATACCGTGACTGTGCCAAGTTTCAGCAAAATAGGATAAGACTTACGTGTTCTAGAGGCTCGAGAAGTAAAATCGGAAGATCGGTTTATATGGAAGCTTTATCAGGTTTTGGGTTGATTTTAACCATACTTGCCACGTAAGTTGGGGGTCATTGGAGAAGTCAATGCAGCAAAATCGGATAAGAATTCTGTCCTGTAGAGGCTCAAAAAGTAAAATCCGAATATCGGTTTATATGGGATCGGATCTTGGAGCAAGCGGCTCGCCACAACGAGGGATACATGTGCATTCCCACAAAATCCATGCGGTTGGGACGCTGGACCAGTAACCCGCACCCGGAAAACTATGAGAAACAAAGGAATAGTAAAAACGGACCCCCCAACGTTGACGATCCACGCAAACGAAAAAAGGACCATGATTTGCGGATCTGCACCCGGAATGTCCGTACTCGTTATAGAGAAGGTGCAGTATACGCGCTGGCGGTTGTATTATAGAAGTACAAGGCAAACATTACCGCCTTACAGGAAATGCGATGAACTGGGAATGGCGTCACTACAACACCAAACGGTGACGAACTATAATATAGCTGCCATAACACAAGGCATGAATTTGGCTGTGGATTTGTGGTTAGTCGGAGACTGAAACACCTTGTCTCCAGCTTTACTCCGGTGGATAATAGGCTAGCTACAATCCGCATAAAAGCCAAATTCTTCAACATCAGCCTTATTTGTGCCCATGCCCCGACGGAAGACAAGGACGAGCAGACCAAGGATATTTTCTACGAACGCCTAGAGAGAGAATATGACCGCTGCCCCGCCCATGATATTAAAATCGTTCTGAGAGATTTTAATCGCTGCGGCAAAAAAAAGTTTAGTTTTAGTTAGATTCCATGGCTGTCACCCAATCAAAACACAAGGAGCAAAATTGATCACGTTGTGATAGATGGAAGGCATTCTTCCAGCTTGTTAGATGTACGATCGATCCGTGGAGCGAATATAGATTCGGATCATTACCTTGTTGCAGCAAAGGTTTGCACCCGTTTGAGCATGGCGAGGAAAGTACGATCTGACACTGCACGGAAGCTGAACATTGAAAAGCAGCAAACACAACCGATGGCAGCGGCATACTCCACTCGACTAACCCAACTTCTTGATCCGATGATATACTGGCGCAATGGCAAACTATTTCCACACCATGGAAAATGCCGCGAAAGCCGTAGTTGGGTACCGGAAGCCTCCTCCAAGAAACCCATGGTACGACCAAGAGTGTCGAGATGCTACTAAAGCCAAGAATGCGGTATATAGAACAGCCCTGCAATCAGTAACAACGCGCCAGATGAAGGAGAGGTATCGGGAGAAAAGGAGAGAGAAGAAACGTCTATTCCGCAGAAAGAAAAAGGAAATGGAAAGACGTGAGTGTGAGCGAGTTGAGATGTGCAGGAGTCAGAATGAAGTCCGGAAATTCTACCAAAGAATTAAACATCAAACCGATGGCTTTGAGAGAGACAAAGAAGGAAATCTGGTAACTGACACAGATAACATGCTGAGGATATGGAAAGAACATTTTACGAATCTGCTAGTGTCCGACGTTGGCGGCGAAGAGGATACCGCAGAACCAATCAATGATGTTGGTATGGAATGTTTACCTCCTAGTCCAAGTAGCAGTGACCCGACTAAAGAACAACAAGGCAGCAGGAGCTGACGGGTTAGCCGCTGAACTATTTAAGATCGGATGCGAAATGCTGATAAGGCGTATGCATCAGCTTATCTGCGCAATCTGGTTAGAAGAACGCATACCCGATGATTGGAACCTCAGCATATTATGTCCCATACACAAGAAAGGAGACAAGACGTAATGTGCCAACTACATAGAGATAATTGGGCCCTATCAATGCGGCTTTAGACCTGGTAACTCCACCCTGGACCAGATATTCACACTGCGCCACACACTGAGTGTGTAAAATTTTAGCAAAATCGGATATGACTTACGTCCTCTAGAGGCTCAAGCGGTAAAATCGGGAGATTGGTTTATATGGGAGTTATATCAGGTTTTGTGTTGATTTTAACCATACTGGGCACGTAAGTTGGGGGTCATTGGAGAAGTAATTGTGAAAAATTTCAGTAAAATCAGTTAAGAATAAGAATTGCGCTCTCTAGAGGCTCACGAAGTAAATGTCGGTCATTACACAAAAATACATGCATTGGGAAAAGTACAGCTAATAAGCAGGGTTGTCGAGCTTGGTTAATATGGTAACTGTATCATAGATGCGTTTTCGCTATTAATACGATTCAAATACAATATACAAACGCACGGCCCTTGAAGCCATCACACCTAATATGGTTGAAAAGTCCTTTTAATTTTTGGCTTTTTGGTGGTTTTTTTATTTGTGTCATTAGTTTTTGGGTTAAAAAATCACATCAGTGTGCGCTAAATTGAGATTTAAGAAACATCTATAATTCGGTCTCAACAAGAAAGCCCCAGGTATTTCGAAATTGCCAAAAATGTTAATACAAATTACAAGATTTTCTTCTTTCTATTTTTTGTTTACCTTTGTTTCTGCAAATTGTATGAATTTGCAAACAAAACACATGTTTTAATTTTTCGAACAGTGACTTCGAAAAAATTATTTCGTGTGAATTGGCGGTCACCTAAATATTTATTTGGTGAAACGAATGTTGCCCAAAAAGTAATTGCTGATTTTTCATATAGTCGGCGTTGACAAATTTTTGCACAGCTTGTGACTCTGTAATTGCATTCTTTCTTCTGTCAGTTATCAACTGTTACTTTTAGCTTGCTTTAGAAAAAAAGTGTAAAAAAGTATATTTGATTAAAGTTCATTCTAAGTTTTATTAAAAATGCATTTACTTTCTTTTAAAAAATCCGCAATTACTTTTTGGGCAACCCAATATTTTTGGCGAAACCAAGGTCACATCGGATTAATTCTAAGTGTAGTTATAACTAAATAAATAAACAAAAACTGATTTTACTTACTTTTTTTTGTAATATAAATAAAGTACAAAACTAAAAAATACACTTATTACATTTATTCTTCATCACTGCTAATTGTTAATCGTGCACGCTTCTGAGTCTCGTTCATTTCGGGATTTTGTTTTTTAAATCTGTTATTTTTGATTGTTCCTTTATCAGCTTTTTGTAAATCTCCATGTATGGTAACATACACTTTTCAATCGCCTTTCAACATTTTAAAAAAGCGACTCAAAGTTTTTGGTTGCACTTATTCTCCTTTCCAGATCCTTCACCGTTACTTCGAGCGTTTGGATCTCGTCTTCGGAGTCACTGCTTCCAGAATTTTGGTTGATATGACTTTCCGATATTATTTCAATTAAATCCGATTCTTCAAACTCGGTTTCCTGCAGTAAATCTTCTGCCACCATATCAATAAAACCTTTACCGTCGATTAAGTGAGCAACTTCTTATATCTCGGTCAATTCGATTTGTAAAGATTCGTAACTTTCCACTTTCTCAGACGGCCATATCTAATGCCAAATTCCACTCAATGTTGATTTATTCAGTTCCTTCAATGATTGGCCTATAATATGGATACTGTCTTTGATTGACAATTTCTTCCAAGCGCTTCCGAATCCATGTTAGAACGAGGTCGTTTGCGTGTTAAGGCTGGTACTACGTTCTTTTTTACGGTACATTTTTCGAAAGTCGTTCTTTCAGTGGTTTGACAAGGTTGATTTTTTGGGGTTTCTTTGGCCAAAATGTAGCCATTTACATATAAAATAATAATATGGCATCCAACAATTTATCAGCTGCTTACGAGCATGTATGTTTTTGTAATTTCAACCAAAGTTCAACCCTTCGTAATTAATATATAATGAAACACAAAACAATTTAAAAAATGACAAACGCTGAATTTTTTTGTTATATTAATAAGATTTTGTAGTATTTTTACTGTTATAAGTTAAATAAGCACAACTTTCCAAAAGCCTTTGCCAGCACCTTCCACTTTTATCCAAATATTGTTGTTGTAATTGCAAGACCAAAAGCGCAACACATTTTTTCACAAACCTTATTATTTCGTACAGATTGATTGAGTTGCATGTTGTGAAAGTAATATTTATTTTTCTTTCGAGTATATTTACTTATATTAAAAAAATACTTTCTTATTTATGCATCCACAAACCCTTTATTTTTTTCCCCCCAGAGTAAATACATGTGAGCAACATCACTAACACTAACAAACACTCAGTTACAATTATAAGGTTAGGCGATCGCGTTTATTTTTCGTAAGAAAATGCCTTGCTGCACAGCGACTGTGATTGTGCGGCGTCCCGAAATGTAAATTTTCCCAGATGAAAAAAGCAAGTTATGACGAAACGAACACATTTCGGCATTTTTTCCATTGTTTTTTATATGGAGTTTCAACGCGAAAACTGGTCTGAAAAAAATTTGACAAAATGGGTGAAGGCATCATAACACCATTTTGTAATTAAGAATTTTTATTTTTTAATGGTACTGCATATTACTTTAATTCTCCTCCTTCTATAATCTATGGCACCACGTTTCTAGGTGTCTCCCACCACTTGATCTTTCCATCGGGCTTTTGGTTGTCCCGTTTACGGTGCCTTCAAAGACTTCTTTGTTGGAGCTTCTTCATCCATTCTGACATGACCTATCCAATGCAGCCGTTGTATTTTGATACAACTATGTTATCGTCGTCATACAGCTCGTGGTTCATACGACGCCTATATTCTCCATTAACGCAAACTGGTCCATATATTTTACGAAGAATCTTTTACTCAAACACTCCAAGCACTGCCACGTCTGCTTTCACAAGTACCCATGCCTCAGAACCATATAACAGCACGGGTAATATCAGTGTCTTGTATAGTGTAATTTTCGTCTGTTGTTTCTAAACTTCCTACTTAATCCAAAGTAGCATCTGTTTGCCAGTATTATTTTTCGCTTTATCTCAAAACTGGTGGCATTCGTTTCAGTTACGGCGGTGCCAAAGTAGATAATGTTGCTGACAGTCTCAAAGTTCCCAACTTTCTCCATTTTCTTTATCTGACGTCTGGGTTCGAATCCTGGCGAGACCATCAAAAAAATGTTCAGCGGTGGTTTTCCCCTCCTAATGCTATTTGTTGGAGTGCCTCAATTATTTCCATAAACATTTGAAATTTTTAAACTCTTTCGTTCAGGTTTCTGATGTAAAAGTATTGTAGTGTAAAACAAAAAGACATAATAGACATAATAAATTGTAGCAAAGTACCCAACTTTTTCGTTCAATATTACTTAAATATATAGAAAATTAGCATGGCCCATTACTTTTTCGAAATGAAGCCCTTAACCGAAACTTAAAAAAGCTTTGAGTTCCATGTATAAAATATTAGAATCTGGGGTCAGAAATATTATTGCTTTGTATAAAATAAGGAAGTCAACTAAAAAAAATTAACCAACACAAAAGGATAAAATCGAAAAACCTTATACATACTGTAACACCATGAGGTTTGGGGATGTTTTTCCTCTTTAGAAGTTGGTAGGCTCGTTAAAATTTATTCTAAAATGACTGGAGAGCACTATGTAAATATTTTGGAAGAAAATCTTTATAGCAGTGTGGAGGAAATGGGCTTGGGGGAGTTTATCTTTCAACAAGACAACGACCACAAGCAAATGAGTAATGTCGCTAAAAAATATTTTGAAGAAAATAACGTTGAAAAATTAGAATAGTCTGCTCAAAACCCTAATCTAAACCTCATAGAGCATCTTTGGGTTATCCTAGATGACAAAATCCCGATGGAATCCAGATCAAATCTTGTAGCATTTTGGGAAAAAATGCAAAGGAGGAGCAATTTCGTACTAAATTGTAAAGTTATTTAATTTCTTACAATATTTATTAGAGAAGGGTTACTTTATTTTATCACTCGAAATTCCTTATGTGCCATATAGTTTGTACTATAAATAGAAAATATAAAGTAAGAATTCAATGTTAAGTTCATTATTAAATAAAATATTAACCGAATTAAAAATAAAACTAAAATTTATAAACATTTGAAAACAACAAATATATGTTTCAATGAAAAAATGAAAATTATTTAAAACCGCACTTTATTTTGTTCGACGGTGTAGCTCCCATATAAACCGGTCTCTCGATTATCCTTATTCGATTTCGAGAAGTTTTAAACTTTGCTGGTTTCATAGAAATTTAGTATGTAGAATAAAATTATCCCCTTCAACTTCATTTATTTTGTTTAAATTGTTGGTAGAATCCAAGATTCGACCCGGCCGAAATTGGTACGTTTTTACTTGTTAGAATTATGTAAAATTAGTGATTTTTTATTAGTAAAATTTTCCCCAAAATGTGGCATTTTATGGTAAAAAACATTTTTTGGTTGTCTTTATTGAATGAGAGTAAAAACATTTTATTCTTCACTTAGAAATTCTCTTAAATGTATTTTTTCACCATTTCGAGCTCACTTGCGAATGATAGCCCATGGCAACAAATCACGCTTGACAGCATGCTGTTTTGTATTTGATCTACCTGAGATGATCATGACCTACATGTCGCTGTTATTGCATTCCATGCCGCTCTTGGGTTTGGCTCCATTACGACCATCAACGAGCAAGGCACATTGCGTAGTCGCTCTCTATAAACGGCCATGTGATTGAAGGTGTGGATAACTTTTCCTATCGTGGCAGCAAAATAACAACAGAGGATCAGATGCGCGAACGTATCAACAAGGCTAGAAGCGCCTTTCTTAAACTCTACAAAGTTTGGCGATTCAGTGACATCTCACATAATACAAAAGTCAGAATCACCAACAGTAGTGTGAAATCTATTTTATTATATGGCTGCACAACTTGGAGCTTGACACAAGCGACTACCAGCTAAATCCACGTTTTTATAAATCGCTGCCTACGACTACCACTTCTCCTGTCGATCTAGAAATCCGGAAGAGAAAATGGACTTGTTTGGGTCATATCATACGCCGACCACGCCGATGATATAGCGAGAAATGTCCTACACTGGAACCCGCAAGGACAACGAGGGAGGGGACGCCCGAAAAACACATGTATCCGCTGTACGAAAAAAAAGTTGGAATCAATCCATATATCGTGGAATCAAGCCAAGGCTTTGGACAACGATAGAGCTCGATGGACAGAGTAATATACTTTTAAAACTAAATATATTTATTTTTAATCATTAAGCCTGCCTAGTTAGGTCTCCCCATGTGATCGTCTGTATCCCCAATTGTAGCCGATATTGTGATGGAAGAGCTTTTAGAAAGATCAAAAGCAAACGACGACGACATAGTAAAAATACGTGCAATAGGTAACATCCTGAAGAATCTCAACAATTTTGACCATCGGGTCCAGTTTACTATTGAAAAGGAGTCGGAAGGAAAACTACCTTACCTGGACAACAGAGATCGCCTGCCGAAAACGACATATTGATATAAGTCGTTTTCATTTATATTTCGCATATATTCCATTTCTTAATATACTGACAAAAAGGATATAGGAAAAATCCCATATTTCTAATGTCCACTCATTCATAGTTGCACAACTTTTTTGGACAATAAGTGAAATTCGACAGTTAAAAAAATTCGTTTACATGACACTTTTTCAAATTCTTCGTTTAGAGGTCCAAACATACAAGGTCGTCATCACAATTTTCATACTCCGATGTATATAAAACAACTTCAACTTAATCACTGAATAACAATAAGCATTTGTAAGTAGTCCTTCAAAAAAAATTTAAATTATGCGACGACTTTTAAACAAATTCCTTGAAAATCGGAGTATTAACATCGTGACCTTGTTTGTTTTGGAAATCCGCGAAAGCTGTTGCACCAAAAAAATGTTCAGCAGAAAGGGAACTCAACATATAAAATAAAGTGTATAGTATTATTTTCTGATACGAAAGAATTGCCTACAAAGAAATTTGAGCCTCAGTAGAAGATGTAAGAAATTATTCCTCAGAGAATAAATTGAAACCAACTTTATCCTTGAAAAAAATCGAATACTACAATATATGCTAAATATTTTTCTTGCTAATAAACAGTTAAAAATTACCGACTTATTTCAATTACGGACAAATTGAAGTAATTTTGCTTCCTTGGAGAAAATGAATCTCGTTGGCCCGCTAAAATATAAACAAAAATACAATCGGATATTGTCCGGCTGCAGACCTGGGTAATCTGTTTCCATTTTAAATAGAACACAAAAAACCCTTTTTTAAAGTTAAGCAGAAAAAATGTGTTTTTTGCTTTGTAATAGCATTTGACCGGTTTCCTAAATCGCGATTTCGTTTGGAACCAACCAAACTCTTCGGTAGGATTTGTCCAAAAGGTATGTCCTCTAGGTTGAAACTAAGCTCTTAAGCGTATTTCCATCTGTAGCGCAACAAGAAAGAAAATTACTCCACTTCCTATGTTTCTACCAAATGAAGACATCCCACAATCACAAAGAAACACACTTGCCCAACTTCTGCTCTAAGTAATCGTTGATTACCATAAGAGTAAGTTTTCAATGTAAGCTTATTTGTAGCCTACACTGTTTTCGGCGTGCCTCCCGTTCTTTCACATGTTTTGCGCTAAATTTATTTGGTCTTGAAATAATTCATATAATCGGATATTGTCCGGCTGCGGACTATAGGGTCATCTGTTTCTATTATAAATAGAACACAAAACCCCGTTTTTTAAAGTTAGACTGAAAAAATGTGTGTTTTGACTAATCCTACCGACGAGTTTGGATGGTTCCAAACGAAATTGCGATCTAGGAAACCGGTCAAATGCTATTACAAAGCAAAAAACACATTTTTTCTGCCTAACTTTAAAATACAGGGTTTTTTGTGTTCTATTGGGTTGCCCAAAAAGTAATTGCGGATTTTTTAAAAGAAAGTAAATGCATTTTTAATAAAACTTAGAATGAACTTTAATCAAATATACTTTTTTACACTTTTTTTCTAAAGCAAGCTAAAAGTAACAGCTGATAACTGACAGAAGAAAGAATGCAATTACAGAGTCACAAGCTGTGAAAAAATTTGTCAACGCCGACTATATGAAAAATCCGCAATTACTTTTTGGGCAACTCAATATTTATATTAGAAACAGATTACCTTATGGTCTGCAGCCGGACAATATCCGATTGTATGAATTATTTCAAGACCAAATAAATTTAGCGCAAAATATATTAATGAAAATGTCTTTTATTAATTCTTCCTTTTATAGTCATATTGCTGAAAATATGTGAAAACACTTAAATGCCAAAAGGGGCATATAAACGAATTTGCTTAACAGATGAATGTTTTATAAATCTTCCAAAACACTCATTTGTTATTAGTCTGCATGATTCTTGGGCGATTCTAAAATCTTCCAATACTCTTCTGACTTACTCTTTAGTAACTTATACGGAAGATTCGTGAACACTCTTCCAGAAGATTCGTCTTGAGGACACAGCTCCTCACAACTGGAGAATCGTTTACGACTCTTAGACGGGCTCGATCGAGATCATAACCTTCATCTAGAAGATTCGTGGAAAATTGTTTTGCGATCAAAATGTTTGCAGAGATGCTACATATACTCTCACCTAAAGGTTGGTACTATATTCGGTTTTCGCGGTGAAACTCCATATAAAAAAATGAGAGGAAAATATTGATGAAAAGTGTTCGTTTCGCTATAAATTGTTTTTTCATCTAGGGGAAATTTACGTTTCACGACGTCCAAAAAGAGCACAACCTCTGGCGCTGCGCCACATGTCGTTTTCTTACGTAAAATAAACGCGATCGCCAAACTTCTAATTGTAGCTAAGTGTTTGTTAGTGTTAGTGATCTTGCTCATATTGACTTACTAGGGGTGAAAAAAAAATATTATTTGTGGATGCATAAACAAGAAACTATTTGTATATAAATATAAAAATTTATATTTCTAAAACAAGTAAAAACGTGCCAAGTTCGGCCGGGCCGAATCTTATGTACCCTCCACCATGGATCGCATTTGTTGAGTTCTATGCGCGGTATCTCTTTTTAGGCAAACAAAGATATTGAATAAGAACTGTTGTGCAATTGGAGCTTTATCAAGTTATAGTCCGATTCGGACCATAAATGAATGCTGAACATTGTAGAAATCATGGTGAATGAACTGAAATATCATTCGGATAAGAATTGTACCTTGTAGGGGCTCAAGATGGAAAATTGGGAGATAGGTTTATATAGGAGCTGTATCAAGCTATTAATCAATTCAGACCATGTTAGACACGTATGTTAAAGGTCATGAGAGAAGCCGTTGTACAAAATTTCAGCCAATTTAGTTGAGAATTGCGCGCTCTATTGGCTCAAAAAGTTAAGATCCCAGATCGGTTTATATGACAGCTATACCAGATTATGATACCAAAACACTACGTGCAAAATTTCAGTCAAATCGGGCGAGAATTGTGCCCTCTAGAGGCTCAAGAAGTCAAGACCAAAGATGAGTTTATATGGCAGCTATATCAAAACATGGACCGATTTGGCCATTTACAATCCCAACCGACCTACATGCATGGATGATGCCAAATTAATTTTTATATGTAAATGGCAACATGGAGGCCACCGTTGCGCAGAGGTTAGAATGTCCGCCTATGATGCTAAACCCCTGAGTTCGAATCCTGACGAGACCATCAGAAAAAAATTTCAGCGGTGGCTTTCCCCTCCTAATACTGGCAACATTTGTGAGGGAATATGCCATGTAAAACTTCTCTCCAAAGAGGTGTCGCACTGCGGCACGCCGTTCGGACTCGGCTATAAAAAGGAGACCACCTATCATTGAGCTTAAACTTGAATCGGACTACACTCATTGATAGGTGAGAAGTTTGCCCCCGTTCCTTAGTGAAATGTTCATGGGCAAAATTTGCAAATGACAACATTGTGGCCAAAGAAACCAAAAAACAAAAAAAATTAATTATGGTAACCTTGTCAAACCACCGAAAGAACGATTTAGGGAATTTTTTCCCGCAAAAAAAAAAACGTAGTATCAGCCTTAATACACAAAAACGAATAAACTGTAAAAAAGGCACACAGAACTTGGCACAAAGCTACCGCATGCTGATCGACAAACGTAATAAACAGTCAGTACAACGTCAACGGCTAAGGGTTGGTATTTTATTCTGCTTTCGGAATAGCCGCTGCAATTTTCAATTGTTTCGCGAGCGAAATTTGACAGCAATCAAATGTGTTTGTTTCCATAAAAAAAAGCGATTCTTTATCTGCACTTATTGTTTTTTCAATTTAAAACTTTTTCTCACGTAAATAAAAAAAAATTAACCACTGAAAACAATAAAACAAACAAAAATGTTGCCGGCAATAGTAGTTTTTTGCCGTTTTCTTCGCAATAGGCAGAGTACTACTTTCCGCCTATTTTTAGCCAACGTTTCGTTTTTTTATATGGAGTTTGACAGTATTCCGCCTGAAAAGCTGAACAGAATACTCAGCTTAAGACGACAATCGGCACAGAGATAGACTCTACGATTTTAACGGCCTTATTTACAAAACTTAATAAAGCCTTAAAATAAGTTTATTTGACACTTCAATAAAGGAAATCTGTCAAATAAGCCTATTTCAAAGCTACATACGTTTTGTGAATACCGTTGAAGTATGTTTGAGATATTTGGAAATCATTATTCGAGTAAACGATATTTGTGTTTGTTTTTTGTATTTATGCAGTGTCCCCGATGATGTCCTTCAATGAAAAGGACAAAACATTGGGTTAAATAAAACGATTTTTGAAAAAAAAAAACAAATTAACCCATGGTCTCAAGCTTGAAGTTTCAATCGAAATAGTCTGTATTTTTTATGCACATTTCCATTTATTGCGTTTATTTGCGGTTCTCTGTTTTATTATTTTTTGTTTTTAATTATTTACTTAAAATGTATTTTAGTATTCCTATCGATTACCAAAAATATGTATCTTCTCTATCTGTTCTTTAGATTTTTGTTTTCTTTTTTTTAAAAACTTATGTGTTTTCTTTTTGTTATTGTTATTCATATATTATTTTTAAATATTGTAAAAAACGAAACATACATAATTTAAAGATTTGCACCATGGAAAAATTTAATAAGGAAGCATGGTACTAAGCTTTAAAGTCAAATATGTTTGAATTTTGTTTTAAAATTTAGTTCCTTGTTTATTGTATGTTATGCAGTTTGTTTTGCTTTCTTTTTTACTTTCTCATTGTTTTTATTCCGAGTGAATTTTTTTGAGTTAATATATAATTAATTGCAAATATGTATGTACTTAGTGTGGAAATCGATTTGTTGTGGCTTATTTGTTTGTATGTTAGTGTGTAGATGTATATTTCTCTTATTTTTTTCTTTTTTTTTCATTGTTAACATTAGGGCATACGGTTATGGGAGTAAATATTTAGACAAGGACTTTTCTGAATATCAAGCTATTATTGTTTGAAATGATGTTCTGTTGATATATTTTGTTGATTGTAGGTAGGTATGATCCCTGGTGGGGGGTGAGGGAGACGGTGCGGCCGGGCAAGCGTGGATGCCACTTTGTTCTGTCACGGGAGAATAACTTATTACATGTTTCTTTCTCTTGCTTGTTAATACAACAAATTGTTTAAAAAATTATATTTTTTTTTGCCAAAAAAACGTAGGAAAAATGAACAACTAAAATCTTAAATAGTAACAAAGTAAATCTAAAGTCGAAGAAAGGGAGTATCGCATCACTTCTAATGAGTAATCAGGGTGAGACAAATATGGAAGGGGTGAAGAGAGGAAGTGATAGTGAATATGGGATGAGTAAGGGAAATATGGACATGGTTATAGAGTGAAACAAAGCTACATGCTTTGTGTATACGAGCGCAATTGGGGGAAATATGGGAGGCATGGAGATACAGTAGTGAGAGAGAGAGAGAGTGAGAGTGTTTCATATATGTATGTGTTTGTATTAAATCACAATTTTTGTTATAGGAAATCGTAATCATTTGAACTACCTTGTGTTTTTTCTTTGTTTGGTTTTTAATTTAAAAATACATATTTATTTAAATATATATAGTTAATAGATACCCATATTTGAAAAGTTACATCTTAAACGGCGTAAACGAGCAAAAAACAAAATATTTAATTTTGATTTGTTTTAATACTAATTTTTGTTTCATTTTAAGAATTGCAAAGAAACGTCGGCTATTATTTTTTATTATTTCTTTTAATATAACAAAAACATTTAAAATACCATGTGAATGATATCGTACCTAAGATTTAGTTTTCTTTTCAAACATTCTCATACATAATAATTCTGTTAATCGTATTTTAGTTAAAAAATGTGTAATGCATTTGGGATTGGGAATTTCCAAAATTAAAATAAAAAAAAATAAATTCACAATTTTCAAAAGTTCTTTAAAAAGCGAAACACCGACACTTTTAATAGCGAAAAACTGATAAAATATTTAAGAAAAAAAAAATTCAATAAAATTCTATTTTTCTACAGAAAAAATTTTGAAAATGATTAAGTCTTTAAAATTTAAAAGAAGGATTTTAAACAATGATACAATTTTTTATAGAACTTTATTTCGATAACGATTTCTATGGCTTAACATTTTTGCAGAATGCACTAATAAGGTGAGGTCATGCGAACGGCTGAGTACATTTTATTTACTTTTGTTTTAATTTTATAGTAAATCTAAATGTCAAATGGTTGATAACACAGCTGTGATTTTTTCGAAAATCTTAAAAAGATGTTCTATTTGATCCGATATTCACCATACAAGCAACAAAACAGTGTTATAATGATCAAAATACTAATATAAAAAACACATTTGAAGAAGATAAATTTTAAAACAAAATTTATTTCTAAAAACACTTTGACATTTCAATTTCAATTTACGCCATTTGCCATTCAAGGTAGTTTCGTTGAGGGTAGATTTTGTTTTTGTTTTTGTGTCCATGGCGAAACAATTAAAATCATATGGTGCAATCCATGACATAATTATCAGGTAGTGTACCGTTAACAGCCAACGGGTTTTGGCTGCGTGTGCGCGAACTGGCAACATACTCAAAATCATAGTTGCACCAATTACTGATTTTGACAGAGAGTGCACTCAATATTTTGTTGTGGGGCAACTGCCACTACCTGTAAATGAATATATCTTGGTGTAATCCGCCACTTTGCCACCAAGCTGATCGACAGTTTGCCAACACACAGAAAAAAGTAATATGCATACGTGTGCGTACATGAGCAGAGAATATGCGAGAAAGAAGATGACAACAAAGAGAATGCAAACAAAAATCTGACATCTTAATACCGTCTAACCTGGCCGGCTGTTAACAGCTTTTCGCTTGAGACCACCTTGTTAAATACGCCTTGAATTGTACTAAGAAATTTTTGTAGGAAAAAATTCGATAAAAAACTCAAAAATTCCTCTTTTTAGAAAAAAAAAAACAAAAAATTTCTACAAAAAACGGTCAAAATATCTTAGCAAAAAAAAAAAATTGAAAAGAAAAAAAGTATACATTATTCTTTAAAAAATAACAATACAAATTGAAAAAAAAATCTATAGCAAAAAAATGTTTTTTTTTTTCATTTTTAAATTTTTTGCCTGTTAGGGCGAAGATCATTATATTTCACAATTTTTGTTTGTTTCACTTTCGAGACGAGCTCACTGATCGGAGATTTTCTTTGCAAATGGAAAAGGAAAGCCAGAGATTGCAACACACCAATCACAATAGGACGCGTTTCGTCTTTGGTTAGAAGACTTGTCAACCATATTAGATGCGATGGTTTCAAAGGCCGTGATTGGTATGTTGTATTTGAATCGTTTTTATTGCAAAAACGCCTCTATGATACAAATACCACATTAACCACGCTCGACGCCCTGTCTATTGGCTGTACTTTTCCCAATGCATGTGCTTTCGTGTAACGACAGATTTTTTTCTGCGACAATTACACTACTTCCATGGTGCACATAATTCTGTGCATCTGTTGGAAGTTGTATTGATGGATTCGAACCCTAGACAACGGCCAACTCTCTCGCTCCTGCTCCGCGTGCCAAAGTTCGAATCGCGGCAGGGCTCTGCCGAATTTTTTTCATTTTTAAATTTTTTGACTGTTAGGGCGAAGATCATTACATTTCACAATTTTTGTTTGTTTCACTTTCGAGACGAGCTCAATAATCGGAGATTTCCTTTGCAAATGGAAATGGAAAGCCAGAGATTGCAACACACCAACCAATATAGTTGAAAAGTCTTCTTACCAAAGACGAAACGCGTCCCATAGTAATGATATTAAAAAAATTTCAAAAAAAATGTCGCTAATTTTCCAAATAATGCATAAAAATTTGTTTCAATTAACTTAAAATAAAACATAACTCGCATAAACCATGCGTGTTAATAGTTTCTATAGTAAAACATTTTCATAAATTTTTCTGTAGAAACAATTTATCTAAAATTTTCTATAGAATACAAACCATACAAATTTCTACAGGAAAAATAACGATATGTCATAAAAAAATTGGAATCGATTTTTTGTAAGCCAAATTTTCTACAGGAACAAAAATCGATACTATATTTAGAACAAAACAAAAAAATCTATAGATAAAAATTGAAAAACAAAAAAGAATATTTTTTCTTTATAAAATAGCGACAAAAAAAGAATTAAAAAATTTTATTTTTTTATAAAATAACCACAAAAATGTTTTTAAAAACATAGAATACTTAAAGACCCGATAAAAATTTCTGTAGTAAAAATCAATCAATTTTTTATAAAAAATTTGATAAAAATAACAAATCAATGGTATTCTGAAGCAAAAAAAAATCAAATAAAAATGTCTATAGAATTGTCTATTAAAAAAAATACCTTTTAGAAATAAATATCGACTCAATATGCTTTCGAAAATATTTCGATAGTTTTCTACAGAAACAATTTTCAATAAATTTTTTATTAAAAAAAAATTATAAGAATTACTAATGAAAAGCAATTATAATAAATCAATGGTATTCTATAGCAAAAAATCAAATAAAATGTTCAATAAAACTGTCCATAGTATTTTCTATAGAAAAATTTAGAAAATTTTAAGAAAAAAATTTTAACTTTAATTTGCTTTCGAAAAATATTTCGATAAAGTTTTCTACAGAAACAATTTTCGATAAATTTTTCCCTAGAATAAAATGATAAAATGTTCTTACAAAAGGTATCGATAAAAATTTCTTTAGAAAAAAATCGATAATTTTTTTTTTATAAAAAATTTATAAGGAAGATAGCTATAGGAAAGCAATGATATTCTTCAAAACAAAATCAAAAAACAAAATCAAAATTTTATACAAAAAAATTCGTTAAATATCTTACAATGCCATTACTACCAAATATTTGGTTACAATTTTCTTCAAAAATATAAAATACACGTTTTATGTTTCTATAGTACAACAATTTCAAAAATTTGTCCATAGAGAAACTTCAAAAATTTTTCTATAAAAGTAAAACGAATCGATATCTCATAAAACAAAATTGGAAACGATTTCCTCTAAAATATTTCATTAAAATTTTCCACAGAAATAATCATCAAGAATATTATCTTTTGAAAAAAATCGTTGCAAATTTCTATAGAAAATTTAAATAAAAAATTTGGAAAAAAATTCAATAGAAAAATTTTTTAAGATAAATTTGGCAAAAAATCCATTTGTTCTTTATAAAAGAAAAAAAAAATTATACAAATAAAAAATTAAAATTTTTAGAGAAAATAAATTTTATACAAATTTCGATTATATTTTCTATGGAAAAAAATTCGATACCATTTTTTATCGACCAATTATAGTAGCGTTTTCTACACAAACAAATTTCCATAAATTTTTCTTTAAAAAAAATGCAACTACAAATTGCTAATTTGCCCATGATAAGTACAGTAGCTTTGTCTAAAAATAAACCGATCTGAACCATATACGACACGGATGTTGAAAAGGCTAACATAAGTCACTGTGTCAAATTTCTGCGAAATCGCCTTTTATGGGGCCAAGACTTTAAATTGAGATATCGGCCCATATGGCAGCTATATCCAAATCTGAACCGATCTGGGCCAAATTGCAGAAGTATGTCGAGGGGCTTAACACGACTCATTGTCTCAAATTTCAGCGACATCGGACAATAAATGCGCCTTTTATGGCCCCAAAACCTAAAACCTAGAGATCGGTCTATATGGCAGCTATATCCAAATCTGGACCGATCTGTGCCATATTGCAAATGCATCTCAAGGGGCTTAACATAACTCACTGTCCCAAATTTCGGCGACATCGGACAATAAATGCGCCTTTTATGGGCCCAAAACTTTAAATCAAGAAATCGGTCTATATGGCAGCTATATCCAAATCTGATCCGATCTGGGCCAAATGGAAGATAGATGTCGAAGGGCCTAACATAACCCAATGTCCCAAATTTCGTCAAAATCGGATAATAAATGTGACTCTAAGACCCAAAATGGGTCTAAGACCCAAAATCGATCTGAGCCAAATTGGCGAAGGAAGTCGAAGGGCGTCAAACAAAAATTTTTCCCAAATTTCAGCCAAATCGGATAATAAATGTGGCTTTTATGGGCCTGACACCCTAAATCGGAAGATCGGTCTATATGGCAGCTATATCCAAATCTGATCCAATCTGGGCCAAATTGAAGAAGGATGTCAAAGGGCTCAACACAATTCACTGTCCAAAATTTCAGCTAAATCGGATAATAAATGTGGCTTTAATGGGCCCAAGACCCTAAATGGGCAGATCGGACTATATCGCAGCTATATCCAAATCTGGACCGATCTAGGCCAAATTGACGAAGGATGTCGAAGGGCCTAACACAACTCACTGTCTCAAATTTCAGCAAAATCGGATAATAAATGTGGCTTTTGTGGGAATAAGACCCTAAATCGGCGGATCGGTCTATATGGGGGCTATATCAAGATATAGTCCGATATAGCGCATCTTCGAACTTAACCTGCTTATGGACAAAAAATTAATCTGTGCAAAGTTTCAGCTCAATATCTCTATTTTGAAAGACTGTAGCGTGATTTCAACAGACAGACGGACGGACATGTCTAGATCGTCTTAGATTTTTACGCTGATCAAGAATATATATACTTTATAGGGTCGGAAATGGATATTTCGATGTGTTGCAAACGGAATGACAAAATGAATATACCCCCATCCTTCGGTGGTGGGTATAACAAGGCTGGGCCAAAAGTTATATATCCTCTATTAAGGATCGCATTTGTCAATTTCTTTACATGTGGCCTCTTTATTGGTATAAACTAAAAAAGGATAATGGGATTTTTATAAGAAGAATTACTTTCTGTTGGTGGTCAAGATGTCAAATCCAGATATTGTTATATACAGAGTCTACACTCGGCTAAGGAGCGATTTGGACCATATACCATATTGGAGATCATAGCAGAAGCCATCGTGGGAAAATTTAACCAAATCGTATATGAATTACGCCCTTTAGTGTCTCAAGAAGAAAAATCGGGGGATTAGTTTATATGGGAGCTATATCACTAATTCAATCTCAATAAGATTTTAAGACCGAAAAAAGAGAGCGCAAACAGTCGAACCAAATGAAAGGCACGTCGCATGTGGTGTAGGTCACTACCTATAGGCAAAACAACACTGGCAGCATCAACCGTTGGGCGATCGCCGTGCGAAGAACAAAAGAGTTTTGCAATAGATGTTTGTGTTTGCTGCTATTAGCAATGTTGGATAAGTTGGATTTGAATAAGGGAAGTAAGATGTGATTGGTTTTCTATTGGGCTTGTATAACAAGTTGCCTTAAAGAGCCCTGTTCAAATTCAGATGTGTGCTTTACAATCTACTCTAGTTGGGATGGTTGTAAAGCGCCATGATCCATTTGACACCGTCCGCTGATGATATTCCTTGGTCGAAATTGAAATTGCGATACGCATAGCCAGTCAAATGCTTCTAGCAACAACACACTTTTACAGACTTTAAAATTTTTTTGATATACTATTCTTTGAATAGAAAGCATTAAACAATGGTCTAAAGCCGAACAATATCCTGCAATGGAATCTCAACAAGGAACTTTATCAGGTTATACACCAATTCGGACTTTACTAATAATAATAACTATTATATGTCAGATGAGAATTCATCTTGCTAAATTTCAACAAAATTGGAAAAAAATTGCACACTCGTGAGACTCAAGAAGTATTTTCGAGAGATCATTTTACACGATTTATATCAGGCATTGGACCGATTCGAACCATACTTAGTATAACTATTTGAGGTCAAAGGAAAAGTCAAAATTTTAGCCAAAAAGAATTGTGCTCTCTAGAGTCTCGAGAAATATAGTCAATTTCAACCGACCCACATTAATAATAAGTATTTTTGCAAAATTCTAGGCGCCTAGCTTTACTCCTTAGAAAGTTAGCGTTCTTTCAATAAACGGACCGCCGCACATGGCTAGATCGATGTAAAATGTCATGACGATCGAAAATATACATACGAGTACCTTATGGGGACTTAGAAGAATATTTCGAGGTGTTCGAAACGGAATAATGATATTAGTATACCCCCATCCAATGGTGGAGGGCATAAAAAATAAAACTTGTATGGAAAAAATTCGATGCTATTTTTCTATAAAAACAAATTTGTTCAATCGGCAATAAATTTTTTATCGTTTAAATTTCTATTGAAAATCCAATTCAATATAATTTTCTATAAGCAAAATCTCCTATATTCTATATATGTAAAAAATTTCATAAAAATGTTCTTTTTTATTCTAAAAAAATTCTTTACATATGTGTCAATAGATTTTTGCATCGTTCAATTTCTTTTCATTATTTTTTAATTTTTCTTTTAAAAAATGTCGATAAAAGATTTCTAGGGAAAAAATCGATAAAATTTGCCATTTCATTTTAGAAAAAATCGTAACAATGTCCGTTAAAATCCGAAAGGAAAATAAATTAAAAAAAAATCATATTTTCTATAGGAAAAACTTGGAAATCCCTTATAGAAATATCGATACAAATTTCCATAGAAAATATCGATAAAAATTTCTATAGAAAAAATCGATCAAATTTCTAGAAAAAAATCAATAAAATTTCTAGAATTTCTAAAAAAAAAAATAGTATTTGACAAAATTTCGAATTGCTTTCTATTAAAATGATCAATGTTTACGTTTTTTTTTAATTACGATTGAAAATTGTTACAACTTCATGTTATATTTGAATAATAAGGGAATATTGAAAATTTTTAAGCAACATTTTTGTAAAATTAATGCAAAATTACCTTAGTCCAATGTTCTTGCCATTTTTGATATTTATTGGATTATTTTGCTTGAGTTTTGTATTTCCCAATTTTTATATTTTGTTTTCTCTTCATGATAACGAAAAGAATATAAACTTTTTTCCTGCATTGTGAAGTAGAGGGGGTGTAAAGTATAGATTGTGTAATTTTTGTTGTTGTTGTTGGTGTTGTAAATATTAAGTTAAACTTAAAAAGAAGTTTGTAAACAAAACACACGCGTTGTTTTAGAAACGAATGAAAGCTAAGCCTCAATCTAAATTTCGTACTTCGAAGCGTTTGAATGTGTAGTTGATAAAGACCCAATCTTTAGCAATTTCACTGCCTTGGGGCATTGGAGCTGAGGCTGCAAGAAATACAAAAAGAAATAAACTTATTATGGTTTTATATTTGAATAAAAATTTGTAATATTTTAAAAAGCTAAACTGTATGCATACTTTATTTTTTACTATTTACTAAATTAATTTTATGAACATTTATATTTCATAAATTGTATTATTGTTTTTTGTATATTCCCTTTTTTTGGAGAAGAAAAAATGTCACTGACACCTCTTCCAGAAGAAAAATTTATTTTTTTTTTTGTATTTGTATTCCCTTTTTTGGAGAAGAAAAAATGTCACAGCCCGCTGATGATATTTCTTGGTCGAAATCGAAATCGCTATACGGGATAACCAGTCAAATGCTTCTAGCAACAACACACTTTTGCTGACTTTTTAATCTTTTTTGCTATACTATTCTTTGAATAGAGAACATTAAACAATCTGGACAATATCCTGCAATGGAATCAACAGACTATTTTTCTGAAGAAAAAAACGTCACAGACAATTTTTTCAAAAGAAAAAAATAGACGCTTTTTCCGGAAGAACAAATGTCACAGATAATTTTTTCAGAAGAAAAGAATGTCACAGACTCTTTTTGCAGACAAAAAATTTCACAGGTAATTCTTTCAAAAGAAAATAATGTCACAGACATTTTCAAAAAAAAAAATGTTCTGGACACTTTTTCTGAAGAAAGAAATGTCGCAGACACTCTTTTTAGAAAAAATATGTCATAGAAACTTTTTCAGCAGGAAAAAATATGACAAGAAAAAATGTCACAAATAATTTTTTCAGAAGAAAAAAATGTTACAAGACGCTTTTTTCAAAATGAAAAAAATTCACAGGTACTTTTTTCAAAAGAAAAAAAATTCACAGATACTGTTTTCAGAAAAAAAAATCACAGACATTTTTTAGAAGAAAAAAATTACAGTTTTTGCAGTGTCACAGATACTTTTTCCAGAAGAAAATATATTACAGACACTTTTTTCTGAAGAAAAAAATGTCACAGACACATTTTTCAGAAAAAAATATATCACAAACTCTTTTTCAAAAGAAAAAATCGTCACAGACACTTTTTCAGAAGAAAAATTGTCACAGGCACTTCTTCAGAAGAAAAAATTGTCCAGACACTTTTTCAGAAGAGTCACTTTTTTAGAAAAAGAAAGTTTTAGACAATTTTCTCTGAAGAAAAAAGCTTCACATGCAATTTTTTCAGAAAAAAGTGTAACAGACATTTTCTTTAGAGGAAAAAAATGTTACAGAGCCATTTTTTTTCAGAAAAAAAAATATCACAAACACATTTTTTTTTTCAGAAGAAACAAATGTAACAGATACTTTTTCAGAGAAAAAATGTTATAGAAGGAAAAAAATGTCACAGACACTTTTTTAGGAAATACGTCACAGTACCTCTTTTCAGAAAAAAAATTCAGAAACTTTACTCAGAAGAAAAAAATGCCATACAATTTTTTAGAAGAAAAAAAGTTACAGGCACTTTCTTTAGAGGAAAAAAGTGTCACAGACATTATTTTCGGAAGAAAAATGTCACAAACACTTTTTAAGAAAAAAAATATGTCACCGACAATTTTCAAAAAAAAAGTCACAGTCACTTTTTGCAGGAAAAAATCACACAATTATTTCGGAAGAAAAAAATGTCACAGTCACTTTTTTCAGAAGGAAAACGTCACAGACACATTTTTCAGAAGAAAAAAAGCCACAGACACTTTTTCCCGACAAAATACGTCACAAAAAATTTTTACAGGAAAAATATGTCACGGACTATTTTTTCCTAAAAATTTTTCGAGAACAAATAAGACTTTTTCAGAAAAATATGTCACATACTCTTTTTTAACAAATTATATCACACTTTTTTCACAAAAGAAATTAACAGATAGTTATTTAGAAAAAGGTTGTGGACCCTTTTTCAAACAAATTTCAATGTTTTTCTGATATAAGGCCTATTTTTCTGATAATAAGACATGTTTTTAGAGAATGTAATCGACATTGGGCGCACAGGTAGCTGAGTTAGTAGCGTGCTTGGATTACCAGTGCAGGGGTCTGTCGCTACTGTGGTATCACAATGGACTTAAAATTGTCTAAGTGAGTCTGTAAAGGACTGCCACTCTTACCTAACCTAACCTATCTTTTGAAGTTGCCTATGATATTTTTTTTAAGTGCTAGTGATACATTTCCTGATCAGTGATACTTCTTCTGATAATAAGGTCGGAGAAATCAACTGAAAATCTGCAAAAAGTATGTGAATTTTTTTTCTCAAAAAAAGAGGATTTGTGATATATACTTCTTTTTGTTTTTTTTTTTTAAAAAAGTGCTTGCAAAAATTTTTTTTAACAAAAATTTCAGCATTTCTTTCAGAAAAATTTAGATATTTTTTTCTAAAAGTAGACAACAACAACATCCCCAGAATTTAATTTTTTTTAGGAAAAAGAGCACACGAATCTTCAGTTTTCGTAGATCTCTCTCAACTTATAGCACGTTTACATTGAAATTTTCAAGATCTAGATTTAACTAAATTCAAAAACAAATACTGTCCGTTTAAACTGCGTTTTTTGGGGATATTAGTGACATACACAAGCGTACATGCGTATACATGAATGTGCATATCACACACATCCATACACCTTTCTTGAAAACAGTTGCATATTTTGGTACTTTTATCGATTTTCAGCCATGAAATCGGGTTTATTTGCGATTAAAAAATAAATCCTGCAAAAATTGGATTTATTTTTGTATGGTAAAGCCTGCGAAAAAACACAGATGATTTAGCACTTAAATCCCGAAAAGGACATACATCCGGATTTAGTGGCCAATGTAAATGTACTCTTATTGGACGAAGATTTCATAGTTAGGCCTGCGTCCGAAAAGGTAATAAGACAATGGACCCTAAAGACTACCGGCTATCTGGGGTCCAATTGATACTAGTCTTTTTTTATAAGATTAGGATTTATTTAAAAATGCAGATTTTTAAGAATTTGAAAAAAGGTCTTTTTAAAAGAGGTATTTTTATTTTGGGCAGATTAAGCTCGAAGCTAGGCCATATCTTGATGTCAACCCATCTCAGATTAAATTTCTACAGTTCACAAAAGGCGTACCTTTTACCAGATTCGACTAACATTTGGTGCAAAGAGTTGTAAGGGAAAATTTTACATAGTTGCCATAAATACAGGTCCCCTGATTACATTTTTTTCTCTGTTAATGCTTATTATTATTGACCCTATATATATGTACCCTATATACTCCAAATCAGAAGTAATTTGGACATAGATGCCATGAAAATCAATCGTTTAGACTTCTTGAGTTCATTTGACACGTATTTTTGCCTTAATTTGCAAAAATTTGGTATATGGAATTTTATGTGACCCCTGAAATCCACTCCGAATCCGATCTAAATAGGACCATATATCTAACATTTTGACCCATCTCCTGCTTGATCACATGAATAACAAATTTTTATGATTTCGCAAAAAAAAAATTGTAAGATTGGGCTGCATTGGACCCCTCTATATCCGTAGTAAATATGGTCACAGTTGAAGATCAGATAGGGTGTATTTTTTACCCGGTTAAAATAAAAACTATAATGGTGGGTTCATGTCTAACTTCCGCCAAATTTAACTATGCGTGCTATTGTTAAAACAAATGTTTTGATTTTTGCCGATTTTTAAATTTGAAGTGCCGAAAATGCCGATTTTTTTCTTTACAGTGTTGATTTTCTTTCAAATTAATGTGGCAGCCCTTATCGAGAATCACAGGCACTCTGTATTTAAGCAAGAGACGGTGCCAAACGACCTCTCACTGAGACTCTCTACTCGATACTGTTGATTGCCTATGACTACAGTTCCAGGTACTCCGTATGGAGTATTCCACTATACACAACCTGTTGACGCACCCTGTAGCTCACGTGATAACGAAGAACACCACACAGAATGGAGCGCAAAGTTCCAGCCTGCGTGGTGTTCATAGTTATGGCGTGCAGTGTTTTAAAGCCAGCCGAGGTAGCGGAAAGTGAAGTGTGCAACGCCAGTGTGGTGTTTCATCGTCAACCGGAGTCCCCTTCTCATCAAAACGTCCAAACAAGGCAAAATACTTGGAAGTTAATTGGTAAGGCCATCCGGCTTTCAGATAACGTTGGCTAACTATCGATAATCGCAACATTCAATATTTTCAGTGAGTAGCTATTTTTTGCGATCTTAGTCTTAAGTCATTATTATAATATATTGGGTTGCCCAAAAAGTAATTGCGGATTTTTTAAAAGAAAGTAAATGCATTTTTAATAAAACTTAGAATGAATTTTAATCAAATATACTTTTTTTACACTTTTTTTCTAAAGCAAGCTGAAAGTAACAGTTGATAACTTACAGAAGAAAGAATGCAATTAGAGTCACAAGCTGTAAAAAATTTGTCAACGCCGACTATATGAAAAATCCGCAATTACTTTATTATATATATATATATTAAACACAAGGAGTAGTTCATTGTAATTTATTTAAATTGGCCACTGCGTGGTTTCAAGTTGCATTTTCTGAATAAAATGAAAAAAAAATTGTCCTCTCTATGGCCGCAATTATACAATAGGATATATTCAGTGTCGGATCGCTTATTTTTCATCAATTTTGCAAAACATTTGACTTTGTCGATAGTATTGATAGAAAAAATATCTATCGATTTTCAGATAAAAAATAAAATATCGATAGTGCCCTTATCGCCCACATTTACCGTGGCTTCAATCAGCCCAGGCCAGGCCAACTAATGATTAAACATTTCATTGTAAACCGTAATCGATATACGCCATTCATCGGTCATGCACGATCACGTGATTGGATTTGGATTCCACTCACGTGGAATCACGTGACACGACAACTCACCACAACGTGCTCACCTCTAGTGCTGACCAAGAAATTTTGATGACCACGTACAAAGCAATTGGCCAGTCTGTGGTAAGTTATGCACCGCCAGTGGGGTCTCGTCAGCTCGATGACACGCAGTGGAGTAATATTCAGATCTGTCAGAATGCCGCTCTTTGAATTGCGTCGGGCTTTCTCCTCAGTTCTCATGCGGACCACCTCCATCAGGAGACAAAGATCCTACCAATCCCATGGTTGCCGGTTGTACGCACCGGATTGACTCGATGGTGTTCTTCATCGCCAAGGGCTGCCGCCACAGTGTATTACACACTGCGACAACAACAACAACAGATCCTACCCGTGCGAAGACATAACTGTCATGCTGTCCAAGTAATACCTTCTGCGCTGCTATCGCAGAGACCATCCAAATCTTCATCTTGTGGATAGGTATCCTCCGCCCAGAAGCCTTAAGGTAGATCTACATGATCTAGAGCATGAGGTACAGCGCTACAAGAGAGAACTTCTAGATCAACCGGTATATCAAGCGGGCCTAGATAACATTCATGCAGATGCATGCTGCTTGTCCATATGTGGACATTACTTATCCTTAACATAACCTTAGTATAAATATAAATAATTTTCAATTTAAATTGGATTTTATTGCTTTGCCGTAAAAACACCGTTAATGGTTTACATAGAAAATGCTGCCAGAGTTTTTTCTCTTTTTTCACAAGTAAATATTTCTAATTTAGACATTTTAAGCCATTATACATAATCAAAAAGCCCTCGCTTGATTTGTTAACAAAAAATTGCAAGTCTTTAAGTTCCTGACCTTAAGGGGGGCTGGGCTTCAAAACAAAAACAGAATATTCCTTTAGTTGGAATCAACAAAACATAAGAACGTAAACTCGATCTCACACTTAATTTCGTACTTCGAAGCGTTTGAATGTGTAGTTGATAAAGACCCAGTCTTTAGCGTTTTCACTGCCCTGGGGCAAGGGTGCAGTGGCTGCAAAAAAAAGGAAAAAGAAACTATATTGATATGGCGCTTACTAAAGACAAACCGACGGTTATACATGGCAAACATTTAAACAAAAATTTTACTTTTCTTAGACTAACTACGAAATTTCAAAGTCTTATACCAAAGGAACTATGGAAACCATTCAACAAGACATTTAGGTCTCTTGGACTAACTACGAAATTTCCAAAGTTTTTTTCCAAAGGGGGAATAAATGTTGAACACACTGGTGCATGATATATGGCAAGAATACAAGCCACCCACTAAAAGTGTTCAACTTAAACAACCATAGAGGGAGTTAGTAAGCTAAGAGGTTATATAAAATGGCAAACATTTTGGAGACTTCTAAAAAGGCCTACCATCATTTATCAACCCTTAAACATTTTCTAACTCTTAATAAATTTTTTAACATAACTCTCAATATACTTCTATGATTACATTTAGTAATAAATCTAAAACCAGACTTACGTATTTCTAATGAAACATCAGGGAATTCATCGAAATTGGACGTGTCATCTATAGAGCGCACTTCAACAGGTATGGCGGCGGGGCGTTCACGTATATGCTCCCAATCAACACCACGGAAGAACGGCACAGACTTCAAATCCTCTAAACCTCGCTGGGAGCCTAGCCGACGATCGGCTTCACAGCAGAATTTTATAATGGTTTCCTTGGCTTCTTCTGATATGGGTATTTCAGGAGGGAATATTAGGGTTTCACGCCAATTCATCACTTTACGATACGTATCTTGGGGATTATCCGAACAAAAGGGGGGATAGCCCATTAGCATTTCATACATAATCACACCTAACGACCACCAATCACAGGCTGGTCCATAGCCAGTTTGTAAGAAGACCTCGGGAGCAATGTAATCAGGTGTGCCTACAGTTGAATAAGCCAAAGCTCTTCGATTGCGTTTCCATGATTCCGCACGACGCTTAGAGTCCATGGGACTGAAATAAACATAAAAAACTATATAAAAACCCGATAAAAGAAATTTTCCGTCAAACACATACCTTGCACATGTTCCTATAAAATCTGATGGCTTTGCTTGTGATAGATCCCTATAAAAATCAGTGCGATGTGATTTCTTTAAACCAGTACATAATCCAAAATCAGAGAGCTGAAAGAAAAAAATATCTTTTTAAAAGCCATCCTTTTAACTTTGAATTCTCTAACTTACCTTTAAATGACCACGGGCATCCAAAAGTAAATTATCTGGTTTTATATCTCTGTGTATGAAACCTAATTTATGTATTGAATCTATAGCCAATGCCGTTTCGACTATATAAAACTGTGTACATTCCTCTGAGAGAGTATCCTTTTTCATTAATAAAGTCATCATATCACCACCAGGCAAGAATTCCATAATTAAATAAAGATTTGATGGATCCTAGGAGTAAAAAGAATAAGAAAAAAAAATAGAAATTAACATTTTTGGAATATCTTCTTAAATATAAAAAAAAGTTTTGTTTGTTTTATATAGACCCAAAGACGGCTAAAGAATCCATTACACTATGGACAAACACCTAATTCGGCAATCCCATGGCAGCCGGTTATACGTACCGGATTGACCCGATGAAGTCCTTCATCGGCAAGGGCTGCCGCCTCAGTGTACAATAAACTGCTACAACTACAACAACATCAACCAAATTCATTAATCGATCGACCATTTTTGTGCTCTAAATCCAAAAAGTAACCCTTAAAGACCATGTAAAAAATTCCGTGCTGCTTACAAAATCCTTAATTCCTTGCCCATGTGCTGGTTCATGTCTGGTATTATGTCACACCTAAGTGCTGGAGTCTGAAAGCCGGCCCTTGATATCAAAATTGTACCAACCTCTCACTTGCAGCATTGAACCACGCTGGCCCTTGCACAAAATTTTATATTAGTGTAGGTCGGTTGGGATTGTAAATGGGCCAAATCGGTCCATGTTTTCATATAGCTGCCATAAAAACCAATCTTGGGTCTTGACTTCTTGAGCCTTTTTAGGGCGCAATTCTCGTCGGATTTGACTGAAATTTTGCACGTGATGTTTTGGAATCACTTCCAACAACTGCGCTAAGTTCCATTCACATCGGTCCATAACCTGGTATAGCTGCCATATAAACCAATCTTGGATCCTGACTTCTTGAGCCGCTGGAGGGCGCGATTCTCATCCGATTTGGCTGAAATTTTGCATAAGGTGTTTTGTTATGACTTCCAATAACTTCTCAATGTTTAGCATTCAATTCATTTATGGTTCGAATCAGTCTATAACTTGATATAGCTCCAATAGCATAAAGTTCTTATTCATTATTTTTTATTTGCCTAAAAAGAGATACCGCGCAAAGAACTCGACAAATGCAATCCATGGTGGAGGGTATATAAGACTCGGCCCGGCCGAACTTAGCACACTCTTACTTGTTACTTCCTCCCAGCGATAACCTAGTTTTCTAACCATCCGGATAACCATGGATGTAGACCACTTTGTCCTCTAACTTTGATCAATCCGTGTAACATGAACTTCCAGATGCCAATACCAGAGATCCGTCAATCCAAAACCGTGCCGTTGGCAACAGTCTCTTGCACTCGACTCAAATCTTGTGTCAGTTATACGATTTGAAACATCTTCCATGCTATCCAAGGCGGATTTAAAAAGGTGGTCACACGTGAACAGCTGTTAACTGTCGGCCAGATTTGACGACATTAAGATGTCAGAACTTTCTTATGTCTTCGCGCGAGACAAATATCCAGTCTCCTGATGGAGGTGGCCCACGTTAGAACTGAGGAGATATTCCGTTGCAGTTCAAAGAGCGGCATTCTGACAGATCTGAATATTATTCCACTGCGTGTCACATAGCTGATGAGACCACGCTGGCCAATTGTTTCTTTGTCAGCATCTCAAGTTGTTGTTTTTGTTGTAGCAGTGTATTGTACACTGAGGCGGCAACCCATGCCGATAAAGGACTGCATCGGGTCGATCCGGTATGTACAACCAGCTGCGATGGGATTGTGCACCCAAGTGTTGTCGGCAAATGACCTTGTATCTACTTTTGACCTTAGAGTAAATTGCTGTGGTATGTGGGGAGAATGTGCAAGAGCCGTCAAATGTGAAACCAAGTATTTTGGGAATCTTGTTGGTCGTAATCGTTACTCCATCGCCTATCACATTCAGCTCCTTACTCACCTTATGTGTATTTGTAGTAAACAATGCCCTGGCTGGAGTGACGTATTGGGGATGTCCGCAAATAGTTTGGCTGACCGTGTCGAATGCTTTTGATTGTTCCAGTGCCACGAGGACCGTCCTATCACAAGGCCTAGGCTAATTAAAGCCAATGCAAATGTGTGCGGTGATGGCATGAAAAGCATTTTTTGTGCAGTCTTCGAAATCCATGCTGATGCTCAGCGAATCGAAGTTTTCCAACAATGTTTGGGAGAAGTAGACCCTCAAGCGTTTTGGCTTCTGGTGAGAGAAGGGAGATCGGCCTGTACGACTCCCACTTGCTCGGGTCCTTTCCAGACTTCAGTAGCGGGATCACTCTGCCTATTTTCCACAAATCGGGTACAATAAGAGTGTTCGAAGACAGGTTGAGGACAGTTGTAAGGTGCTCGACTCCAGGAAGATCCAGATTATTCAGCATCAATGTAGATATTACGTTGTTGCCCAACGCTCTGGATGACTTGGCGCTACGGATGACACTCGTAACTGCGACCACGTAAATTTTGATGGCTGTTTTTCAGCTTGGAGACCGCGGATACAACGAATGGCTCTCCTCCTAGCCTTGTCACTCTCGGGATGCAGAATAAAATGACTGAGGTCCTGTCATCCCTTCTACCGGTGTTGGAGAGTGACTAAACAGTAGACTACAGCTTGCCTAAATCGGTGCCTTATTTACTTTGCTCCAAGTGTCCCAGCTACAAATTCCGCCTATGTTCGTTGACTATCCTGTTTATTTCCAGATTCAGCTCGCTGATTCTGGAGTTAGTGGAACGAATCCCATCACGCTGCCTGCGTCGAGAAATTTGGCCGCACTCGGGGTATTCTGGTTCCGGCTGGTATAAAGCGAGTGGCTGCTGCTTTAATGTCTTAGAGGGGGGTGTTAGTTTACTTAAGCGGATATTGGTGTACTCCCTGAAGCCAGCCGAATTTGTCTTCTTCTGACTGATAAACGTCGGGCGCTCAGAGGGTATGAAGTCTGGTGTTCGGTCGATAGGGAGGTGGACTGATCTCAAAGAAATTACAGCTTGCCAGGATACGTTACTCAGTGGATGCAATGGAAATGTCTGGCGAGCTGCTACACCTCCTCGTACTGCTAGTGGGGGCATCCTCATTCACCGTGCAAAACGTGGAGCCTTCAATCTGCTCTGCCAGCTATGCCCCGCTGGTCGTTACCTAAGGGAGAATGCCATGAAATGTGATGCGCATTAAAGTCCCCTAGAACCAGACGATTATGGGCAGATAGTAGCCCACTTATGTCGGGCTTGAAAGCCTGGCCCTTAATTCGGACACAGACACCAACCAGCTTTATGTACACGTTGTATAGCTCTATCTCGGCAGTACCGGACCTGACCACATAGTTTGACGACGAGGATGCAGAAGGCGACGATGACGACGCCTGCTGTCTATATTTGCACAGCACCTTACAAGAAATATTCAGTGTGATCTTGACAGAGCAAGATCGGAATTGTACCCACTCCTTGCTTTGGGTACACCTCATCGACACCGACCGAAGATGGAGGCGGTTTTGGCAATCCGAACCGAACCAGGGTCCGGGGTTCAGTTCGGTTTCCGGCGCGGACCTGAAGCGTTCAGAGAAGGCACTCCGGGATGTGCCTCTCCCATGACGAAAAAAAGGACGAACACGTACACTGAGGCAACAGACCGTGCCGATGAAAGATTCCATCGGGTCAATCAGGTGTGCACAACCGGCTGCCATGGGATAACATTTGTATAGCATGCGGGGAAGATGGTGAGACGTTGGAGCATTTACTATGTCATTGCCGGCTTTCGCGACTAACAGAAACCGGCACTTAATACCAGACATGAACTTAGGGGTGTAGCATGGATTTGTGATTTTGTGAATAGCACGCAATTTCTACCTTAGATTTTCTTTTCGATGTTACTTTTTAGTCCCATGGCCACAGTGGCATGGGGCGGATTAATATCCGCACCTTCTTCAGCACAGCATGCTGACTCATTGCGAATCTGATTAAAAATATTTCCAGTTTATAAAATTTTCGAAATTTTTTGTCAAAATTTTTTAGAATTTGAGTGGCTAATTTTCTTTCAAGGAAATTTTTATACAATTTTTTTTTGTTTAAAAAATCTCTAAAAAAATATTTTTCTTTAAAAAAAAATATATTGCATTTTGGCCTTTAGAGAAAATTTTATAAAATTTGTTTTTTTTTAACTTGTTTTTATAGCTTCTTTAGAAAAAATTGTAAAGAAACTTTGTTTTAGAAAACATTTGATAAAAAAAATTAAAAATAATTTTCAATTAATTTTTTAATTGATCCAATTAAAAACATGATTGAAATTTCCGAAATTTCCAATATGGTAGACTACTTAAACTCACCGTTACAAATTTCATCGAAATTGGATAAAAAAAGGTTTTTTTAAGGAACTCAATACTCTACACAAGTTGGGTTTGAGTGCAACCCAACCCCACAAAGAGTAAACTCAAATTCATATCCACTTTCGAGGAGCAGGCAAAAAAAAAGGACTATTTATGAGAGCAAAAGACGATGCTGCTTGTTCTTAAAATAAACCAATTGTATTTGTTTAACTTTAGCCACGCACATTATAATCAAATGGTTGGCTGAGTTGGTAGCGCATCTGACTAGCAAACGAGGAGAGCCATCTTCAAACCCCACTGGCGGCAAAAAGTAAACGTAGCACTTATATGGAAAAATAGTAAAAAATAAGTGTTTCAATAAAAACAATAACGTTTAGATGTAAAATAAAAAAACAGAAATTTTTTTCTAATTTAAGGTCAAATTAGATATTATCATATATAATTGGATCAATTTATATCAGGGATAGATTCGAGATCCAATAGTGGTTATATATAATTGGATCTAATTGTATCAAATTAGATTCAATCTGATACAATTAGATCCAATTATATATAACCATTTCTCCATTTTTACTCAGGTGTTTGGTAATTGAGAGCTTGTAAATTTCTACTGCAGGTTTTTTTCTCAGAAGAAATTTGCAGCATCTAACATCTGTTTTATGAAAACCTGCTGTTTAGTTCAAATAATAGCAAAAGAGTGTGAAGGCTATTCTTACTCTCCTGCAAATTTTTACTGGAAAGGTCTGCGAACAGACCTATTGCTTTTAAGAACTTACTGCCTAGACCACTAATTTTTTTCTTTTTGTCACTCGATCACGATCGTAATTGAAAAAAATTAATTGAATTAATATTTTTTTATTTTGAAAACATTTTTATTTTCAATTAAATTTTTAATTGAAAAAATGTTTGTTATTGTATCAGTGTGTTGTACCCCGAGGCGGCAGGCCTTGTCGGTAAGGGTTCCATCCGGTCAATCCGATAAGTACAACTGGCTGCCATGGGATTGAAAAAACTTCTTTCTGTGTACGCCTTAGTACCTATCAACCTGGGCAGTCTTTTAACGGTTTCATGTTATTGCTGTAGTAGTTACTTTTGCATGTGAGGAAGTGTGTGGTGCTTATTAGTTCGTTTTCGTGTGGTACGCCAACAACTCGCCTTGTCTGACTGCAACACTTCACCCGTTTTAACTGCTTGCCCACCACTGCACTTGTAGTTACTCTGTATTATCCACTAACTGCAACCTATAGACACGTTCAGTAAATCTCAGCTGAACTTTTTATGATAACGATGAACACCACACAGATCGAAGCTCAATGTTCCAAAATATGTGGTGCCAAAATTTATTCCATTCGGTTAGGTTTGATACGGTTTTATTTGCATTTGAAATTAATATAATCATTGTGGCTTTCGAATTCAGAGAATCAGTCTATTAGAAATTTTCAGGATCTCGTGTTATTAATGAGTCGATAGAGAAATCCATCTAGAATTTCACTAGTTCATCTAGAAATTCTCTTATAAATGTTTTTGGTCTGTGGTGCTCTTTTTACGCCTTATTGAACCTCTTCTGGAACCTCTCCAAGGAGCACTATTAGGTTTAGCCCTAGGACATACATTCTTAAGCAAGGCGTTCAAGAAGTTCGTGACACTCTTGACAATGCCTTAAACAACATCTATAACAATTTCCATCATCTTTTCAGATCTAAAATATGCTTCTTAAACGTTTGCCGAAACCCCAGTCTCTCTGTCCACGAAACACGTATCTATACCCACAAGGGTTTTGAACAACATCTGCCTGTTATCAGCAGGGCTTCTAAAACCGCCGAATTTGTTCCTTAGTGGAGGTGATTTATATGCAGAATCGGAATATGTTCAAGGTTTAGATTTTCTACCTTGCTTTTAAAGCCCCTTTAGACTTGTAAAGGGTTTTTATGACAGTTCGAGTTTGAACAAGAACTAAGTGTATGGCTACTGTTAGCAGCAGAGCCTCTAAACCGTCGAAGCTGATTTTTAATTGTGAAGATTTATCAACAGTATCGGACCGTGGTCAAGGTTTACACATTTATAGCTTTTATTCGCAATTTATTTTGTTGAGACATTTGAAACAGTCCAAAGTAGTAGTGGGACACCTACTTCTTTTCGATTCTCTTCAAATATGTACAAATTTTTCCGGAAATACAAATAAATGTTCAATAAAAAATCTAACATTTGCTTTCATGTGGAGTTCACAAGTTATCTTTTACATGTTTTCCTATCTCCTACGTTCTACGAGTATTTACATTTGTTATTTATTAAGTGATACAGTGTTATATATCAATAAGGAGCAGTGATACCATGACATCACATTGTGTAGGGAGGGATACCCAAAAATGTTGTGTAAAACCATATCATCCAGGCTTTTGTTTATGTTTTCATAAGCGTAACACAATTGCAGTTTGTCGTGGTTTTTCTTTCATATCTGTCTTCCATTTTCCCTATATGGCAGAAAGGCTAATTGAATCAGCGCGCAACTTCGTAGGCATTTTGTCAATTAATTATTCACGTTATCTTGATGTTGTCAAGCTCATAAGGCAATGTAACATCATGTAGTGGACGACTGCAAGCATGAAAGCCAGAGCAGATGATGGGCAAGTTCATCAGTACTCAGTCATCATCATAATCGACATCATCGAACAAAAGCTAGCATCATTGAGAGCAGAAACCGAAGAGATCATTTGTTTTTTTAAGCAGATTTCTTCTTCATAAGCGCACATATGAGCATTGAATGATGTATTTGTTCAAATCTGAACGAATAGTGTAAGTGCGTTTGGCGATTGTAAACACCGAAAAATAAAAAAAAAAAACTATTATATGTGTGTACATGAGTCATAGAGAAACGCCATAGGGTTTTGTTTTTATTTTGGCCAAAAAAAAATTATATGATCGTATTCAAATTGGCCAAAAGAAAATTAGCAGATAAACAGGCAATGCAGCAGCAAAGAGTAAAACATTATCTAAGCTATTCTCTCAGTGTTTATGGTTAAGCCCCTTTCGACCAATTTAAGTCGAAACATTTTCAAAATGATTCAAATAAAGTTAAGACTAAATTTACCTGAAAACTGTAGTACATTTTCACCACCCATTGGTGATCGGCTTCCACCAATACATCACGCTCAGCACGTACATGGGCCACTTGTTCCTTTTCCAACATATCAGCCTTACGCAAAACCTTCATGGCATACACATGGCCTGTGTCCTTCTTCTGCACCAAACGCACTTCACCAAATGCCCCGCGACCAATTACCTTCAATGCCTCAAAATCTTCAACGCCCAAACGCAAACGTTTCAGACGTAGAAACTCAGTCTCCTTTTGGGCATGTTGTAAACGTTTCTCCTGCCTCTGGGTATCCGTTAGGCTTTCGTCTTTTAGTTGGGCCTCGAGTTTGGCCAGGCGCTGTTTGCGTTCCCCATATTGTGTCACCAAATTACTGTAGTAATTCTCCAATGTTACCTTGGCCTTTGTGGCCTTGTCAAGTGTGTGGTCGCTAAAGCGTATGGATCCATCGCTATTGCTCATGGCTCTCTTTGTTGAATTTTTTTTAAGAAAAAACAAAAAACAATTGTTTTTAGCCTTCTTCAAATGTGCGTGTGGTGCGCCCGCTGCTGTTGATTTCCCTTGGATCAATCGAAGATAATTCCAGGGGGGCTTCTTTTGTTTTTGTGGGCGAATGAATTTGCGTCGCTCGCTCACACACACAGAATATTTTTTTTGTTGTTTCTAGACAGCGACGACTTCTTCGATTTCTATATGTAAAAAAATAAACCAAGAGCCGTCTTCACTTTTTTTAAACGAAACTTCTTACTTGTTTGCAATTTTTAAACACTATATTGTATTAAGAAATTCATGGCTGTCTCTTTTTATTCCATTTATTTGCAAACCGTGTAAACTGTCTTAAAATCTTATTTTTCACATACGACCATAGGCTAAGGAACTAAAAGTCGATTTTCGACTAATCGATTATTAGACTTTTTAAGAGTATAAAAAAAAATCGATTATAAAAACGAGTCATCGACTTAGCGAATTTCAAACATGTGTGTGATAACACAGACTCTGCATATACTAGATAACCCATTATTCTCAATGAAGAATGGAAAGAAATCAGTTCAACAAGTTGAGGGCATTTATTTTTTTCTATTCCGACATTTAAGAACGAAATCGTTACGATTTCTGTACGGCGTGTCGGAGGGATGTTTTGTTTGGTTCCTTTTTATTTTTGCAAAGCAACATTTTGTTACCACGTGTGTGGAATGAACACAGGTGGTCAAAGTGGATTTAAAAAGGTGGTCCTACACGAACAGCTGAAAACAGCCGGTCAGTTTAACGGCATTAAGATGTCAATTCTATGTTTACAATCACAGCAAACAGCCCCGTTTTTTGGACGTTGTCTTTGTTTGTGTTTTTCTTTCTCTCATCCCAGTGAACCTAATTTCGGATGTCAGACATTTCTGCACGAATTCTGAACTCTTCCGAAAGGATATTATCGAAATCGTTCCAAATTCCGTTTGGATTTCTGATGGATTTTTTTGCGACATTTCTGAAAGGATAGGAGTTTTTTTGAATTTTTCATCCGACAGTGCGAAGTGATTTTTAGAGTGCTTGTCTGTAAGAATTTTTTTTTCGATAGTTCTGAAAGAATTCTGAACGATATTTGATCTCTTGTCGTACATTTTTTAAAATTATTTCCTCCGACGCACCGTAAAGAATTCTGAACGATTTCTGGAAAGTTTTTCTGTAGGAATTTTTGTTCCGACAGTTTTAAAAGAATTGTGAACGATGCCTGAACGTCCTGTCGTATGGTGTTATTTTTTCATTTTTCTTCCAACAGTTCGGTAGGAATTTTGAACTATAGGTTGGTACTATATTCGGGTTTCGCGGTGAAATTCCATATAAAAAATAGGCGGAAAATACTATTGAAAATTGTTTATTTCGCTATAACTTGTTTTTTCATCTAGTGAAAATTTACATTTCACGACGCCCAAGAAGAACACAATCACAGTTGCTGCGCAACAAGCCGTTTTCTTATGTAAAATAAACCCGATCGCCAAAATTCTTATTGTAACTAAATGTTTGTTAGTATTAGTTATCTTGCTCACATGTACTTACTCGGGGTGCAAAAAAAATATTGTTTGTGGATACATAAATAAGAAACTATTAGTATATAAATATAAAAATATAATATAAGCGTTTACCTTAATAATGGCTCAACTCCCGAGACATCGTATATGTGTGTATTGAAGTATTTTTTCGTGTGACAGATATAATGTTTATTCACATATCTTCTGAGAACTTGTCTCTCAAAAATTTCCAATTCCTTGGCCACTATCGGGGAAATAGTGAACCAAATCGAAATCTATAGGTTAGTTCTGGACCGGTACAATTAAGAGGTAGCGTCATTAGCATAACTACAAAAATCTACCCCTAACAAAACTATCTTGATTGGCGAAAACCGTAAATGCAAATTTTGGAAGTAAACGTTGTTTTACAATTTATCTTGTTCAAATGAGTTTTAAAGATGTATTGTCATGTCATGTCATGATTATAACACTGTTTTCATGCTTATGTTTGGAATACCGAATCAAATAAGACATTTAGATTTATTGCAAAATCAAAACAAAAATTAAAAAATTGAACTTAGCTGTTCGCATGACCTCACCTTATAAGTGCGTCCTGAAATAAACCATAGGTTTTAAAAAATTGTTTCACGCCAACTGTTGTTAACAGCCGACCAGGTTTGACGGTATTTATATGTCAGATTTTTGTTTGCATTCTCTTTATTGTTATCAAGATATATTCATTTACAGGTAGTGGAAGTTGCCCAACAAAAAAATATTGAGTACCATCTGTCAAAATCAGTGATTAATGCAACTATGATTTTGTGTATGTTTCTAGTTCGCACCATTTTTCGTAGTTTGTGTTTGGGATGGTTCTCAATATAATACCCACACACAACCAAAACTCGTTGATAGACAGTGCACTTCGCGAGAAAAAATTGCACACACCTGTTTACGGTGCACTACCTGGTATTTATGTCATGTATTTATGCCACAAATCATACGGGGCAATCCGCCATCTTGTCATTAAGCTGATCGACGTTTTGGCAACACAGGTAAAGAAATTTGTGCGCTTGTGTGGATACGTGTGCATACATGAGCAGAGAATATGCGAGAAAGAAGATAACAAGAAAGAGAATCGAAACAAAAATCTGACATCTTAATACTGTCAAACATGGCCGGCTGTTAACAGCTGCTCGCGTGAGACCACCTTATTAAATACGCCTTGCGAACGGTCCATATGTATTTCACAAAAGTAAAAAATATATGATAATGGCAACTCTTACTGAACAGCTGATTTTTGTTAATATACGTGTAGACTCAGAAAAAAAATTAGTTTATATGGTACTGCTTTTGGGAAGTGCTAAAAAATAACTGGGAAAAATGGATTACAATTTACATAAAATCTGTCGAATATGTCTTAAAGAGGGTGCCTTGACCTCCATCTATAGTACAGAATTCAGTATGATGCCATCGAGTATGATGATGATGTGTGCCAAAATACATGTTTACAAAAAGGATGGATTACCCGAAGTTATCTGCAACAATTGCATATACAGACTGGGGGTGGCATTTACCTTTAAACAGGAGTGCGAAAATTCGGATATACGACTGAGACAGTATTTAGGACTTGCAGGTTATGGGTGAGATCGTCTAAAACTCATTGCATGTCTCTCAGACTAACTTCCATAATAATTGCAGTATATGTGATGCTGAAACAAATACTGATAACAATTGGTTGCCATTGCGTAGTGCTACTAAAGTTCATAATTATACAACTGGAAACTCCACAGCCTCAGAAGATGATGAAGATGAAGAAACTAGACGGAACAAAAAGAAAAGGTTAGTCGTTTAATAGAAACGAAACTTTGTTTTGTTCATTGCCTTTTCTTTCGCACAGCAAACGTCGATCTCGTTATCAACGAAAACCTCCAGAAGAGCACAAGAAACGTGGTCCCAAGCCTTTGCCAAAACTTCCACAGACTTGTTATGAATGCAACAAAACCTTTAAATGCGCTGCACAGCTTCAGACGCATATACGCACACATACTGGAGAAAAACCCTTCGAATGTAGATTTTGTCCCCGTCGCTTCACCCAAAAATATAATCTCTTAATACATGAACGTGTGCACACTGGCGATAAACCATTGCAATGTGAAATATGCTCCAAACAATTTTCAGCATTGGGAAATTTTCAATCTCATCTCAAGATTCACAGTGGCATACGGGACCAGCATTGTCCGGTGTGCCAAAAATCATTTTACACAGCGGGAGATCTTTCCAAACACATGATTACCCATACAGGTATAAAAAATCACCATTGTGATATATGTGGAAAATCCTTTAGCCGTCATCGTGATATGCAAGCACATAAAAGAAAACTTCACCAACTGCCCAATCTCGCAGAGCGTAGTGATGATGAGGATGATGAAATAGTTGATACAACAGTGGTCAATGATTCTTTCAAATGTCCCGATTGCGATAAGGAATTTGATTCGGCTGGTAGTTTAAGTGTACATTTTCGTACACATGGAACAAATAATTTATTAAATCTACCACTAATGGGTCATACACAACCCTTACCAACATTGGGACCACCACCACCGCCTAGTCATCCTCATCATCATTATCATCATCATACGCCTGGAACAACTTTGGGACCACATCATCATGATAGTTTACATGCGCATCACATAGGTTTAAATGCAAATCCAGCCGGGGGCATGTCCATGGCGACTCATATCATGGGACCACCGCCGCATCCAACACATACAGGGCCACCGCCGCATACATTGTCGACAGCTGGACCACAGGCACTGACCACAATGATGCACACGGCGCAAAGGTTGCATCCGTATTGAGGGAAATTTAAATATATGTAGTTTGAATAAATCTAGAGATATATTTGATTTCTTGAGTGTTTTGTAAAGTTAGGATGGTGCTTTTTTGTATTCATAAGATGTTTAATCGAGAATCGCAAAGTTTATACCAGGAACTCAACAATAGACACCTATGAAACACATTTTATGGAATCTTATGTGTTGTACACTGAGGGGGCAGCCCTTGCCAATGAAGAACTTCATCAGGTCAATCCAGTACGTATAACCCGCTGCCAGGGGATTGCTTGTCTTTTGTTTCGCATGCCGCTTAAAAATTAAGTTATAACTTAATTTTTAAGTTACAACTTTAAATAGTATGCCACATAACTTATCTTTAAGTTTAAGTTATGTGGTGGCATGTGAAACAAAAATAGGTTGTTGGTGTTGTTGTCGTTGTAGCAGTTTATTGTGTTCTATCTTTCGTCTGCTTGATTCTGTTGAGTGTCAAGACCCAGGAACTCCGCGACTAAGATGGGGTGCGTCGAACACGTACACTGAGGCCGTCGAACACAGCCCTTGCCAATGAGGATTCCATCGGGTCAATCCGGTGCGTACAACCGGCTGCCATGGGACAAAAATAGGTGTCTATTGAGTGTTTTTCATAAGTGTCTAATGAGTGCTAAATATTGGGTCTTATGTAGTTCTCTGCCAGGAATGCCGTGTCGTTTTGCATTCTTATCCACATCTTAGTGTCAGAATATTTTAGCCATGAAAGGCTGGTAGTGACAGAGAAGATATTTCAATGCCACATCATCTTCCCCACAGGTCCATCACACACAGAATAGGCTTAAAACTCTTTGTTAACTTCTTACACTATCTATCTTCAATTCCATGGCAGCCGGTTGTACGTACCGGATTGACCCGATGGAGTTCTTCATCGGCAAGGTCTGCCGCCTCAGTGTAAAACACACTGCTACAACAACAACAACTGTCTATCTTTTTGTACCTTTATGTGGGATGTGTGTGGCAACGAGTATTGCCCATAGACTGAGAGTGTCAGGAAACTGTTGTTCCTCCAACTTTAAACATTCTTCAAATCTGCTTGTGGATGACGATGCGGCGTGGCGGCATGCTATATGCGTCGCGACGTCTCAATTACCAGCGGAGTTTTCCTTGTTGACGGTTTGGAAGTAGTTTACCCGAAGAGGGGTTCTGAGCTGCGCGTCTACCGCTTTCCCGGAATCTTGGGTATACCCGAAATGCTTAAAACTGAATGGTGTCAACGGGCACAAGTTTTCATTGAATTCCTTGAATCAGGGAATCATGTAGGCTTAAAGATGGATTTAGCGTCCTTTAAACGGATTTCTTGGAGATGTTTTCAATGCGGAAGCGACTGCTCGATCGGACTATCACGATATACGTGGACATTCAGGAGGCGCTGAAGGCTCTTGCGTCGGATTATATGGGGTCGGCATTCATTAAAGAGGCAAGGAGATTCTTCGCACCATGGGAAAGGCTTTGCTAATCACCGTGCCACCAAGGGGTGGCAGGACACGAGGAGGTCGACGGTCTGCCCATGGATTGATCGCTGTTATGCAAATATCATGTACGGAATCAGTGAACCCTACCCTGTTGGAGCTCCTTGTAGGGTGGACGTTTTCTACGTTAACTGCGCGAATGGGTCGCGGGCTAGTGCTGTGGATTGCAGGGTAGACAGGGCTCTTTGACCAAATATATCGCGAAACAGGATGTCACTTACCATGGAGGATCGGGCTGCCAATAGGATTACTGACTGCCCAAGTCAAGTCTTTGACGTCGCGCTGGCCACATGAAGAGGCGGACTTCTGCGGGATGTCTGATGCCGAAGAGAAGCTGGACACCGTTGAGCAACTTTTGTGTCGTTGCCCCGCAACTGCAGACACATAATAATGGGCGAACACCTATTTCCGTGCTCCAGGAATTTAGTCCTTTCTTCATTCTGTAGTTCTTTAGAGGCCTGAATTAAGAGCTGGCAAACTATCCACAATCGCAACATTCGATATTTTCGATAGTTTTAATAATAAATATCGATACTATCGTTATTTTCCCATCTCCTATATTTCAAACGAAAATGAGAACTAAAAATCAGGAGATCGATTTATGTATATAGAAGCAATATCAATGCACAGACCATATAAAACCAAGATCAATAAAATCAGTTGGAAGCCATCAGAGAAATCATTGTACGGATGAAAATTGCGCCCTCTATAGGCGCAATTAATCTTAAAGGATAGACTTAGTTTCGCATCGCTTATTTTTGTTTAATTTTGCAAAAAAATTAACTTTTCTGATAATATCCATTGGAAAAATATCAATCAATATTCAGTCAAAAAAATAAATATCGGTAGTATCGATAGTGCCATCGATATTTCGTCAGCTCTACATTAATTGCTTGACTGTACGATATCCCTCGGCACGGAATAACTATGAGCAACACACGGGCTGGAATATTGATTTTCGTTTGTGTGGTGTTGATTGTTGTCATAAAAAACGGCTTAAATGTAGTTTACGAGCCCCTCACCGTTCTCCCTGAAATTGATATAATTTGTGTAGCTTGGTGTGCTGATTCCAATAATGTAAAAACAATTTCCATGGAAGTTAATGGGCCTTGAGAAATAATAAAAAAACATTGCAATACCTCAGTTGTTTTTCAAGCGATTTTGATGAATAGCGCTTCAACGTAAAGGTAAGATCTTTCAGATGAGGTATACTTAGGATAGAGACAAAAATCTAAAATTTTACCCAATTTTATAATAATTTCGTTAAATCTTCAGAAGTGACCCATATGTAGCCAGTATTTTTTCCCTTTTCCAATGAAACGCCCTTCTCCAGACCTTTCATTTGGTATATATGGGTTGCCCAAAAAGTAATTGCGGATTTTTTAAAAGAAAGTAAATGCATTTTTAATAAAGCTTAGAATGAACTTTAATCAAATATACTTTTTTTACATTTTTTTTCTAAAGCAAGCTAAAAGTAACAGCTGATAACTGACAGAAGAAAGAATGCAATTACAGAGTCACAAGCCGTTGAAAAAATTTGTCAACGCCGACTATATGAAAAATCCGCAATTACTTTTTGGGCAACCCAATAAAAGTTTAGTTTTGCAAACTGGGAAATTCAATTCATACATATTTCGCAATAAAAAATGTTTTAGAGAAAAATTTACTTGTTTTTATTGTTGGAGAAAACAGTAAGCCCGGCCGAAGGCCTTCAAATTTTCCCTAATTTAGAATAAAAAGGGGATTTTTTTAATCTAAAATACTATTGAATTCATAAAAACTTGAATTTTTTAGTCCAATTTGTCTAAATACGGTTTATTTTGTAAGAAATCTTAGACGTTTTTTACTGTTGGACCTATGAGAGAGGAGAAAATCTTAAGCCCGCCGAAGGCCGGCAAATTTTGTCTAATTTAGAATATAAAGGGGATTTGTTATCTAAAATACTATTGAATTCATGAGAAACTTAAACTTTCTTATTTAATTTGTCCTTATAGAGCTTTTTTTTGAGGAATTTTAGACGTTTTTTACTGTTGGATTTATGAGAGAGGAGAAACCCTTAAGCCCGGCCGAAGGCTTCCAAATTTTCCCCAATTCAGAAAAAAATACAATATGCGATTTTTTTCGTTAAAATCGGCCCATTATTAAAGGAGATATTTGCATGTACATTTAAAACTTTAAAGGTCTATATCTCAAGAACCGGGTTCTTCCCGAAAAAAATTTTTTTTTATTTTATTTGAATCGGGGTATGAAGCGCTATCACCTGAAAAAAATTGTTAAAATCGTAAATCGCCACCCCATTGGTGCATTTCCTCCCTAGATCTCTTAACTCACTTTACCACTACCGTCTATACCTGAGAACAGATTGCTACCATTCGCATCATAATTTCGTCGCTTTTGATTTGCCTTCATTCAACAATAGCAAGTAATGCTGCTTCTTTCAAACGCATTCAGTTTTTGATGATTGCTTTTTTATGCATTTTTATACCCTCCACCATAGGATGGGGGTATACTAATTTCGTCATTCTCTTTGTAACTACTCGAAATATTCGTCTGAGACCCCATAAAGTATATTTATTCTTAATCGTCGTGACATTTTATGTCGATCTAGCCATGTCCGTCCGTCTGTCTGTCTGTCAAAGGCACCCTAACTTCCGAAGGAGTAAAGCTAGCCGCTTGAAATTTTGCACGAATACTTCTTATTAGTGTAGGTCGGTTGGTATTGTAAATGGGCCATATCGGACAATGTTTTGATATAGCTGCCATATAAACCGATCTTGGGTCTTGACTTCTTGAGCCTCTAGAGTGCGCAATTCTTATCCGATTGGGATGAAATTTTGCACGACGTGTTTTGTTATGATATCCAATAACTGTGCCAAGTATGGTTCACATCGGTCCATAACCTGATATAGCTGCCATATAAACCGATCTTGGGTCTTGACTTCTTGAGCCTCTAGAGTGCGCAATTCTTATCCGATTGGAATGAAATTTTGCACGACGTGTTTTGTTATGATATCCAATAACTGTGCCAAGTATGGTTCACATCGGTCCATAACCTGATATAGCTGCCATATAAACCGATCTTGGGTCTTGACTTCTTGAGCCTCTAGAGTGCGCAATTCTTATCCAATTGGAATGAAATTTTGCACGACGTGTTTTGTTATGATATCCAATAACTGTGCCAAGTGTGGTTCAAATCGGTCTATAACCTGATATAGCTGCCATATAAACCGATCTTGGGTCTTGACTTCTTGAGCCTCTAGAGGGCGCAATTCTCATCCGATTTGACTGAAATTTTGTACATAGTGTTTTAGTATCACTTCTAACAACTGTGCTATGTATGGTTTAATTCGGACCATTAACTGGTATATTTGTCATATAAACCGATCTTGGGCCTTGACTTTTTGAGCCTCTAGAGTGCGCAATTTTTATCCGATTGGCATGAAATTTTGCACGACGTGTTTTGTTATGATATCCAATAACTTTGCCAAGTATGGTTCACATCGGTCCATAACCTGATATAGCTGCCATATAAACCGATCTTGGGTCTTGACTTCTTGAGCCTCTAGAGTGCGCAATTCTTATCCAATTGGAATGAAACTTTGTACGACGGATCCTCTCATGACCATCAAGATACGTGCTTATTATGGTCTGAATAGGTCTATAGCCCGATACAGCTCCCATATAAATCGATCTCTCTATTTTATTTTTTAAGCCCCCAAAGGGCGCAATTCTTATTCGAATTGGCTGATATTTTACACAGGTCTCCAACATATAATTTAATTGTGGTCTAAACCGGATCATATCTTGATATCACTCTAATAGCAGAGCAAATCTTTTCTTATATCATTTTTTGCCTAAGAGGAGATGCCGGGAAAAGAACTGACTAATGCGCTCCATGGTGGAGGGTATATAAGATTCAGCCCGGCCGAACTTAGCACGCTTTTACTTGTTTATCCTTTGATTGTCTAAAAATAGATACCGAGAGAGGAACTAGCGCGCTTTAACTTGTTTAATTTATATTTACCATGAAACATTGAATTTATGTTTTTCAATAGAAAATTGAGAACATGGGGGTGGGAGACATGCGGAACTAAATGTGTTGTGTAATCCGCAAATCTGCATTTGGACCCTCCAAAGATTTTGAATAGCGATTTTTGTCAATAGCTTTCATTTCAGTGTTAATGCTTGTGAGTTCATATTTTACTTGTGGGAAGTTTAAAGTGAACTAGTTCTATGTATAAAAACGTTCGTAGCTGTTAAGAAATTGTTGAACTTATAACGACCACAAAATTTCTTAGCGCTATATGAAGTTCAATACTGCTCAGATTCAGTTCATTTTAACTAGTGTTGAGGCTTCTACATTTTTTGAGTGTAGAAGGTATGTCTAAATATGATACCATCTGGATCATATTCGATGCGAATGTAGAGAGTATAATCCCCTTCCAGGCTCTCTCTCTTGATTAAAATTTCAGCGAAATCGGGTAAAAAAATAGCCTTATAAGCTCAAAACCTTAAATCAGGAGATAGATGTATATGGCAGCGTTATCACAATATAATGCAATCTGGACCATTGTTGCTTATGTCGAACAAACTCGGGTAACAATATTCGTTTAAAAGCTGAAAATGGTAAATCGGGTGATCGGTTATACATAGGCTATATATAGATGTAGTTCGAAAATGGGTCTCTTTTATCGAACCTAACCTAACTTTGGATGAAAAAGTATACCAAGTTTGAGCTAAATTTCTTAATTTTAAAAGGCTCAATTTGTTTATTTTATAGTATTGGAATCCTGACGTTGAGAAGGCCAAGTTACCTTCTGCGCCAAGCAGGCCTCCAACGTAGTAGACTTTTTTTTTGTTCATAGGCAGGTTAATTTCGAAAATAGGATATACCGGATAAGATTTTGATACATATTCCCTATAAACCGATCTACCAGTTCGATTTCTGAAGAGCGCAGAAGAACCATTTTCCAACCGGGATTCAAATGCCGATTATTGGAAATAAAAATTTTAATACCCACCACCATAGGATAGGCGGTATATTCATTCGTTTGCAACATATCGAAATATCCATTTCCGACCTAACAAAGTTCATATATTTCTGATCGTCGTAAAATTCAAAGACGATTTAACGATGTCCGTATTTCTGTCGTCTGTTCGTCAGTTGTAATCACTCTACAGTTTTTAAAAATTAGGATATTGAGTTGAAGTTTGCACAGACTCGTATTTCTACGCAGGTTAAGTTCTTGAATGAGCCAAATCCGACCATATATAGATATAGCTGCCACATAGACCAACGTGGCGATTACTCGCGTACTTTATTTGCCAGCAGAACAGAGCGCGAGAGAACAAATTTTGACAGTTGGAAAATAGAGAACCTGCATATTTCTACCGGGACTTTTTTGGCAACAGAAATTTACAACTTTGAACAGATGTTTTGTAAAGGTCAGCTGTTTCATGAAAAGCAGCTGTTGTATAAAAATACAAAAGCTAGCACCAAAATGGATCAAAAAGGCACAGGTAAGTAAAAAATAAAAATATTGTTTATTGGTAATTATTAAATTTGTTTCATTTTTATTTTCTTTAAATGAAGATTCAGGGCAGCAGCCAGTGTTCAGGTACAGAAAACTAGCCAAATGAAGTTGTAAGAAGCCAAATGAAATCGGTTGTGCTACATTGGAAGGTAAGTGCAAAATTTGCGGAATTATTTGGAACATCTTGAAAAATTAAAACATTGTATCCTTCCAGACACTAAGAAAAGAGCAATTATTGGTTTCTTAAGTGTTTTGATGGAATCATCTTCATCGGAAACCAACACCTTTCCTTTGTATTTGTTAAGGAGGGAAAACGCTGCCATGGGGTTGAGTGGGTCTGGCTGGGCTGTTAAATAAGTGACGCACCGTGGGATTGGAAAAAATTAGAAATTAGTCTGCCAATTGTGAACGGATTCAGATATATTCTATGATAACATAGTGTCCGTAGCTGCCACATGAGCCTCATCATCTTCATCGGAAACCAACACCTTTCCTTTGTATTTGTTAAGGAGGGAAGATGCTGTCATGGGGTTGAGTGGGTCTGGCTGGGCTGTTAAACAAGTGACGCACCGTGGGATTGGAAAAAAATTATAAATTAGTCTGCCAATTGTGAACGGATTCAGATATATTCTATGATAACACAGTGTCCGTAGCTGCCACATGAGCCTCATCATCTTCATCGGAAACCAACACCTTTCCTTTGTATTTGTTAAGGAGGGAAGATGCTGTCATGGGGTTGAGTGGGTCTGGCTGGGCTGTTAAACAAGTGACGCACCGTGGGACTGGAAAAAAATTAGAAATTAGTCTGCCAATTGTGAACGGATTCAGATATATTCTATGATAACACAGTGTCCGTAGCTGCCACATGAGCCTCCCTTAGCCTCACGTCTGTAGTCGCAGCAATTTGTGTAGCCACAATATCCAGAAGCATTAGGTGGTTAGTCCAAGGTTTCTTTATTAGCACACCAAGTGGTGTCGACAAGGGACTTAGGAACGTTGCATCTACTTTTATGTACGGTGATGTCATGTAAACCAGCTGTAGTCCTATGCAGCCTTCGAAATGCATGCTGATGCTCGGTGAATAGAAATTCTCCAACGGGAGGATCGGGAGGAGTATCCCTCATGCATCTTGGCTACTGATGAGAGAAGGCGGATCGGTTTGTACGACTCCCCCTTGCTCCTGTCATTTCCAGGTTTCAGTAGAGAGATAACACTGCCCATCTTCCAAATATCGGGTACTATAATAGTGTTCAGACAGGCTGTGGACAGTTGTAAGGTATTCGACTCCAGGCCGATCCAGATTCTTCAGCATCAGTGTAGAGATTCCGTCTGGGACCAGCGCCTTGCGAGACTTGGCGCCACGGATGACATTTGTAGTTTCGTGCACGGTAAATTGTGATGGCTATCCAGCGGCACGAAGATCATGGATACGACAAATGGCTCCCCTTCTAGCCTTGTCACTCTAGGGTCAAAAAATTGAAGTTTATCTCAAGGCGGGGTCTCACGCGAACAGCTGCTAACAGCCGGCCAGATTTGTTACAAATGAGACCACCTTTAATTGTTTCGCCATGTGTTTATCTAAGGAAAATACCTCACAAGTATCGCCAGCATTTTTTAATTTTAAAATAATTGTTTTCCTAAGCAAGCAAATGAAAAACCAACCAAAACAAAAATCAGCTAATGTTCTGCAAATTTTCACTGGAAGTCGTTCGCGTATTGTTTTGCTTGCAAATTTTTTTGAAGAGTGTAAATAGATCTTTTTTACTGAAAAATACGCGAACAGACCTTATGAAATACCAATGATACATAAAAAGTGACAAGTCATATGACAAGAACATGTAGTGTGATAGAGCCTTTATGCAGTAATAGCATGTGCCCATGGTTGAATTAAGAATGTTGGCACACTTGCGCAACAATAACGAAATCAATGATACAACCCGATGTGGAGATGGTGGCGCAAATTCCCACTAGGTTGTTAAATTTATGGACACTTCCTAATTGACATTCTAGTTTTTATTTGCATTATCATGTGTAGCAGCCACAAGGTCAAAAGATTTATGATTATGAACGCGTAAATTACAAATTAAAACAATTAATATGTGAAAACTTATTTTTATTATGTGGAGTTTCACCGCGAAAACCGAATATAGTACCAGCCTTTAGTTTGAAAAGAGAGTGCGGTTATTATCCGCCCCATGCCACTATGGACATACATCGTTTACACTGTTCATTAAATCTGGATTTAGGGCTCTCGTCAGCGGATTTTATAAAGGGAAAACAGATGATCGAGCCATTAAATCAGGATTTAAAGAGCAGTGTAAACCGGGTTTTAGTGTTGGGTTGAAATTACAACACATAAATGTCTGAGGAATTTACTAAAATTGAGAAGGTGGCGGCTATAGGGGTGACGCTATATAAACTCACCTTTGAGGACTACATGTCTGCGAATAGGTTTCTTGATAATGATGAGTTGAGGAAGAGGAAGTGGAGGGCTTTTGTCCCAAGAAACTTTGTAGAGACTTTTGGTGTGATAAGAGACGTGCCCTTATGTTGGTCCGAAGATGATATTTTGAAAAATGCGTCTTCTGCAAACAAGATCATTTCGGTTAATAGATTTTCGAGAAGAGATGAGAATGATTCTAATGTTTTTCCCCCCTCTGAGACGATCAAGGTGGGCTTTGCGGGGGATGATCATCCCAAGTGGATCATTTTCGAAAATACTGTTTTGAATGTTACAACCTTTTACGCTTCTGTAAGACGGTGCCATAATTGTGGGACACACCAGGCTAGGGTGTAGGTCCAAAAAAGGTTGTGTTAAATGTGGTAGCAACGATGTTGCATGTAGAGGAAGTTGTGGTGGTAAAAGATGCATTTTATGTAATGTGGAAGATCACCTGGCGACTGAGAGAGATATCTGCCCCAAGTGGCAGAAAGAAGTGGAAACTAACAAGATCATGACGAAAAAGATGACGAGGTTTTTGAACTATATAGCAATCAGAATCGTTTTGACTTACTGGCTGACAATGATCAGTTTCCAGAGCTAGGCGTGCGTAGAGGTGGTAGGAAAGTTCAGGGAAGTGCTGACAACAACAGGGATAGGGAGGTTAATCAGATTCTAACCCCCTATACTTTAAAATCTGTTGCCAAGTTGCCGAAAAAAAGGTTTGCACATGCGCCTGCTGTGCAAATGCAGCCAAGGATGTTTGCAGAATCGCCGCCTACTTCCCCTGTGTATATGACGGTTGCTCTGAGGGTCTCGGAGCTTGAGAAAATTACGAGAGAAATGCTGAAGTTTATGATTGATTTTATGAAGGTGAGCGGAAATTCCTCTACCTTAAATGCTATGGATCATTTCATGTCTCGACTAGACAAGTGTGGAGTCAATTCTAATGTTTCTGAAAGCAGCCCTTCTAGCCCCAGTAATAGTCAACATGGTCAACATTTTACAGTGTAATATTCAGTCGTTTATTAAGAATAAAGTTTTTGTAGAGTACTTAACAATTACAACTATGACATTGTTTGCCTCTCCGAAATCTTTTCTGAGAACCCCTCCAGGAAAAATAAGTTTATAAATTTTAATTTGGTGCAGAGCTTTAAGCTCGATGGCTATGGTGGTGTGGCCATTGGCCTTAGGAAAAGTATTAAGTATGCGATGATTTGTTTTGAGTCGGATCAGGACTACTAATTTAAGGAGAAATTTGGTGACTGCCTCTGTTTATCTACCTCCATCTATACCTTTAGATGTTATGGTATCTGAGATTGGCAAGCTTGTAGAGTTCTTGGATAGATTTGATAATTTCGTTCTGATAGAAATACTACGTGGGGCCACTCTTTCTCTAGCAGGAAGGGCAAGGAGCTGGAGGTTATCATAAATGATTCCAGGTTAAGATGTATGAACAATGGTGGCTGCACCTGTAGAAGAAATGGAAAATCAATGGGCTCTGTGCTAGATTTATCCTTTGTTAGTTCGCATTTGAATGGCTCTTGGGATGTTGGTCAAGGCTATCTTGGTGGTAGCAGACATTTCCCTATAACAGTGGTGTTGGATGAAGTTGGTGTGAGAAAAAGTAGATTCCTATCCGAGAAGAAACTAATGAAGTCGTTGGGTGGCATTGAACTGGAGCCGGACTTTGAGTTCATTGAGAAGACCTTTTCGGATGAGGTTGCTTGTGCGACAAGGGACATTGATTGGGCTAAGGCGCCCAAATTTTGGTGGACGGAGGATTTGAGCAAATACTTTCGCAGGCAACGAAGAAGGCAAGGAAGGACCCAAGCTTTGTTAATCTTGAGTATGCGAGAACTATGTGTGAAATATGGAAAAAGAAGGTTGCCGAGGCCAAGAAAAGCTGTTTTTTGGATAAAATTGTTAAAAAATCTAACAGTTTAAAATTTTGCATAATCTTGTTATGGCTGGGGAGCCAATTAAAATGAATTAGGCTAAGAATCTTACATCTTTATGTAACTGTGAAGTATTTAATTTTATTTAATGTTTATTTAGGAATATTTATCGTTGTAATACGTTTTTTTTGGCCGAGGAGGCTTATGTATTACTATCAAGAAATAAATAAAATAAATATATAAAAATAAATAAAAATTGATGAGATTTATCAAGCACCAAATACAAGAAGTGCCTGGAGATTCATTAAGAATGTTAGGGTAGATGTAAGCCCCCGAAACCCATGTGGAATGAGGAAAAAACAAAGACTTTTTGGAGCTGCTCAAGAGCCAGGTTATAAACATTCGACAATTATCTGGGGTGTATTACTCGAGTGAGGACAGAAGGTTGTTTGGCCCTTTTGAATATGATGAATTTGAAAATTGTATATGTGTTAAAAGAATGCGATCTGCTGGTGGCCATGATGGAGTCACCTTTAAATGCTGAGGGACCTTTCTGGTATTTCAAAAAGAGCTCTTTTGACAGCGATAAACGATGCCTCCTTTGACAATTCATTGCGTTCCAGCTGGAGGATTATCAAGGTCATCTCCACTCCTAAGCCTAACGAGGATCATTCTGACATTAACAACTATAGACCTATTTCGCTGATATCGGTTTTCTTGAAGTGTCACACATTGTTCATGTGTGTCTGGCTCCCTCAAGGCCATTTGCCTACATGAAGAATAAATCCACCAACATGCTTGAATGAACTCTTACATAGAATTGCTATATTGAAAGCCAACAAATATAAAGTCCTTATACTGCCCCTGGATATAAGCAATGCCTATAACTGTGTCAATATTGATTTGCTGCATGATATTATGCATAAGATTGGCTGTGAGGTTGCTTATTGTGATTGGATAAACAACTTCTTGCCTGAGAGAACTCTGAAATTGGGCAATGAGGAAGTTGTCATTAAATACGGCATTCCTCAGGGTAGCTGCTTGTCCCCACTTCTCTTCAATCTTTATACGGCTAGTCTTCATGGGTTGGAGGATGGAAGAATCCAGATTTTTCAGTATGCGGATGATTTTATCATTAAGTCTTATGTTGTTGCTTAGATGTCTGGGTGTGTCCAGATCTACCCCTATTTATGTACTATATGTCTTGGCTCATGAGTTGCCTTCTGAGCAAAGGGCAGTCTTTCTGGTAGCTATTACATTACAACCTGTATAATATTGTAGCGGATAATCCAAGGGTGAAATCGAGCTACAGTTATGTATATTATAGTTTTAAAGATATTTTTGACAATGTAGGGCATGTCTCTTGTTCTTTTAGCTCACATAAGATCTCAGTGAATCTCAACCGATTATCAGATTCCAAAAACAGTGTACCTATTGAGGTATTGAGAGCGTTTTACCTCAATGAGTTTGAGTGGTATAAGAAGGAAGACTTCATGATTTTTGCTACGGATGCATCTATTGCTGAACATACCACAGAATGTGGTATTTATTAGGTTGCCCAAAAAGTAATTGCGGATTTTTCATATAGTCGGCGTTGACAAATTTTTTCACAGCTTGTGACTCTGTAATTGCATTCTTTCTTCTGTCAGTTATCAGCTGTTACTTTTAGCTTGCTTTAGAAAAAAAGTGTAAAAAAAGTATATTTGATTAAAGATCATTCTAAGTTTTATTAAAAATGCATTTACTTTCTTTTAAAAAATCCGCAATTACTTTTTGGGCAACCCAATACATTCCGGCCAAGGGCTACAAATTCTTATTCAAAATCAACTTTAGAGCCTCGTCCATGTTTGGTGAGCTTTGGGCCCCATACAAAGCCCTGGAGATAGCTGTCGAAGACTCCTATGACAAGTGCGTATTTTTCACTGATAGCCATGATGCGTGCAAGGTACTGGCGAACAAAAGCACTAACAATTATATTGGATCTCTATTTCATGACAAACTCAATGCATCAGCATTAAGGTTTGTCATGTTGTCTGCGTTCCTGGTCATTGTGGAATTTCTCACAATGAGACAGATGATGAACTAGCCAGATTGGCCACTGGTTGAGGTGCTCTTGTGAAGCTCTAAATTGTATCAAGAAGAGACTTTGGATACAATGGAACTGTTTGTTTAATATCACCTCTCAGGAGAAAGGAAATTCTTTTTTGAAATAAATGACAATGTCTGTTGCAGGCCTTGGTTCTTCAAATAAAAGCTGTGTCCGGCTGAGGCTAAGGTGTTGAATCGGCTTTTATCTGGTCATACCTATGACAAATGCCATCTCCATCAAATTCGAGCTGTTGACACACCCATCCGTGAAAGTTGCTGGTGCCCAGGAACATCACACCATGCCATTTTTGATTGTGTCAAGTACGATGAGTTCAGAAGAGAATATGTATTTTTTAATCATTACACAAATGTGAAGGATATTCTGAAGACAAAGAACCATGTTCTATATGAATCGCTCGCCTCTTTTATTATGAAGTCGAAAATGAGAATATGATTTTCCCAGAGGTGGGGTCGAATTGACTATGATAAGCTATGTATTTCTTTCATTGTATAGCACTCGTATGAGAATGAGAATCCCCCATGGTCGTTTTCTTTTTTGATTAATATAAATCGCTCGCTTTTTTCTCCATAAGATGAGAATATGTTATTCCCCCATGGTCGTTTCGGGATGAATGAACTGTGATATTTAATTTTGCATGCCGTTGCATATTTTTTAATATGCTATCGTTTATTCGTGTTTATATTGGATGTATTGTAAAGAAAGTAAATGCGTTTTTCATAAAAACTTAGAATGATCTTTAATCAAATATACTTTTTTTACACTTTTTTTCTAAAGCAAGCTAAAAGTAACAGCTGATAACTGACAGAAGAAAGAATGCAATTACAGAGTCACAAGCTGTGAAAAAATTTGTCAACGCCGACTATATGAAAAATCCGCAATTACTTTTTGGGCAACCCAATATATTATCTGTGATAACGTTTTGTTATAATTTCCTTGTTTCTTCGCCTTTGCAGCAGCTGGCCTGCAGTTTTATTCTTTATATCCAGTTGGAAGTCCACAAACTCAAGGCTTTACCACTCATACCAGGTCCAAGGAGGAGCTATCTTTACTTTGGGCCACTGTCGCTGTATCACGGACCCACTGTGTGTGTCTCTTTTGTGGTTGCATCCATGATGTAGTTTGTGTTTCTACATCTATCGCTACTAACCTGGCATTTGATGCCTTATCTACATCGCCAATTTTTTTCTGACAACACAAAAAATAAAACCTAGTATCAGCCTTAACCTAAAAGAGCAAACAGGGTATCGAAGCTATTTAAAATCGCTGGAAAAAATTTAACGAGTTAAAAGGTGATTATGTTGAGAAATCAAGAAAATGTTTCCAAAATTTTTGTACTATCTTTTTTCATAATTTGAAAATATATTCATTTGGAAACTTTTACTCATCCATAACACAGTTTATAAAATTTAAATGAGATTTTGCTAATATTTAAATTTTATTTGCATATAACTAGGCAATCGATTGCGTGTCCGAAAGTATAAGCAACTCTTCGCGACGATTCTCTTACAACTCATCGAGTTTTAATCGTCAGCATGAGCCGCGAAATACTCTTCTGGGATATCATTGGACAATACTTTGCATGTGCGGAAGTTTTAAGCAACTCTTCGCGGCGATTCTTTTAGAATTCATTGCGTCATATGAGTTGTGAAACTCTCTTCAAGAATATCGTTTGACAATTCATTACGTGAGCGAAAGTTTTAACGACTCTTCGCGACGATTGTTACGCAACTCATTGCGTTATAATCATCCAGAAGATTTGTTTATAAATCGCCTGAGTTAACTTTTCGCGATTGCTTTTTTTTCATATGTGGTGTGTTTAGAATTTGTATTATGTTATTCGATGTTTTGTTATGACTGGAGAAGTTTCACAACACCAAACAGAATTCTCACTTGGCTTATATGACGAACATGAAGAGTAAAATTAAATTTTTTTAAGCTTTTTCGGAGTTCTGTGAATTTATTGTTGACCTTTAGAATTTTATAACTTTTGTCTTCTTGATTTGGCTCGAAGTCATCGAACAATTTACAAAAACAGGTGTTGGTGTTTTATTTAATTGTTTTATTTATAATTTTTACCAATATTTCGACCAACGCCGGTGATCTTCATCAGGGTTTGAACTATAAATTTAACAAACACACCATTTTACAAAAAATTAGTAAAACATTTATTCATTTGAAAATAAGTTGTTACATTTTTGATGAACAAACTAATGCATTTTTAAATCTTCCAAGCAAATAACGTGCAACTCTTTCAGAATAATATATACAATTAAAAAAAAAAACACTTATTTGTTATTCTTCCAGGCGAGTAATGCGCAACTCTTCTAGAAGGGCATTTCATTAATCTTCAAAAGCTCTATATATAATTGTACTCCTCCACGGGATTCTTAGCGATGGAATTGAATTGCGAAATTAACTATTGGGTTGCCCAAAAAGTGATTGCGGATTTATCAGGTCGGCCCAATGAAGTTGATGATGACCAAATCAAAGCATTAATCGAATTGGATCGTCATGTAACTGAGCGTGAGATAGGAGAGAAGTTGAATATACCAAAATCAACCGTTCATTATCACATAAAAAGTCTTGAACTGGTGAAAAAGCTTGATATTTGGGTACCACATGTATTGAAAGAAATTCATTTAACAAACCGAATCAACGCTTGTGATATGCACCTTAAACGCAATGAATTCGATCCGTTCAAACCACTTCAAAGGCTGATATCCACCAAAAGAAAATTATGCTGTCTGTTTGGTGGGATTGGAAGGATGTGGTATATTTTGAGCTGCTTCCAAGGAACCAAACGATTAATTCGGATGTTTACTGTCAACAATTGGACAAATTGAATACAGCCATCAAGGAGAAGCGACCAGAATTGGTCAATCGTAAAGGTGTCATATTCCACCAGGACAACGCTAGACCGCACACATCTTTGGTCACTCGCCAAAAACTGAGTGAGCTTGGCTGGGAACTTTTGATGCATCCACCATATAGCCCTGACCTTGCACCATCAGACTACCATTTATTTCGATCTTTGCAGAACTCCTTAAATGGTAAAACTTTCGGCAATGATGAGGCTATAAAATCGCACTTGGTTCAGTTTTTTTGCAGACAAAGGCCAGAAGTTCTATGAGCGTGGAATACTAAATTTGCCAGGAAGATGGCAAAAGGTTATCGAACAAAATGGCAATTATATATTTGATTAAAGTTCATTCTAAGTTTTATTAAAAATGCATTTACTTTCTATTAAAAGATCCGCAATTACTTTTTGGGCAACCCAATATTTGCCTGTATTCGTAAAAAATAAAATCGCGTGTAGAAATGTTGTTACCAAACGTGCTCATTTCAGTACCATACGGTAGTAATAGTAAAGCAACACCATATGGTACAAAAACAATTCCGGATGGTATGGATGGTATGGAAACTTAAAATGATTAGTGCCGTTTGGTGCTAGCCTAATTACCGAACTGGTATTGGTTTTAAAACCAATCTGTAATTGGTCTTAGCACCAGACCGCTGTTGGTTTTAGTACCAAACCGTTATTGATTATTCCACCCCCTAATGAACCAAAGAAAAAAACATTGAAAATAATTTTAATCTAATTTTATTTCGAATATTTATGTTAATAATTGATGCCCGTTTTTGATGCCCGTTTTTGATGCCCGTAGTCCTTTTGAGTTTAGATGTGTTAGCCATGAGGAAGTTTATGAGAGTTTTGTCCGTGTTAAGTCAAATGCAATTGGCTTGGACGGAGTTGACCCGAGATTTGTACGGATGTTACTTCCATATCTTCTACTGTACTTTACGTACCTGTTTAGTTCAATTTTGAGTTCCAGTGTGTATCCTATTACGTGGAAGCATGCAAAGATTATCCTCATTCCCAAATTCAACGTTGATTATCGGTCGATATCAATTTTATGCTATCTCTCTAAGGTTTCCGAGAAAATTTTTCATGGACAGATGTCGGTATATCTTCACCAGGGTCCCTGTTGTCAGAAAGACAGTCCGGTTTCCGTTCTGAACATAGTTGCATTACTGGTTCTTTTGGATTCCTCCATAGCTTTCGACACGGTTGATCACCTGAATTTGTGCATGAAACTACGGAATTTTTTTTTAACTTCACATCAACGGCAACGAGTCTGATTATGTCGTATCTGAGCGATAGACGGCAGTCTGTATGCGCAGGGAATATATTATCTAACCCCTTGTTCGTACCTAAGGGGTTCCCCAAGGCTCGATTATAGGTGCACTTCTTTTTTTCATTATATGCGAACGACTTGTCTCGTCAACTAGCACACGGTTAGATTATGATGTATGCTGATGACGTGCAGATTTTTCCAAGCGGCTTTGTGGACAATGTAGACGACTGAATAAGTAAACTTAACGCGGACCTACATCGCGTTTATGACTGGGCGACAACAAATGGTTTGATGTTAAGTCCAAGTAAGTCTAAATGTTTGGTTGTTCAAAAAAACAAGAATTTCAACATGCGACAACCGGATATTTACGTTAATGGCCAGAGGATTGATATTGTATCTAGTGCGAAGAATTTAGGCGTGGTATTTAACAGTTCTTCGAGCTGGTCCGATCATGCTAACATTGCAGCCGGGCAGACTTATGCAAAGCTTCGTGCTTTATGGGCCACTCACTATTTTACATCCATAAATATCCGAATTCTGCTGGCGAAAACATACATAGTTCCAGGTTTGATATATGATTGTGAACTTTTTTGGAATTGTGATTCTTTGAGCCTCCGAAAATTGAATGTGGCTTTTAACAGCATAGTCCGTTATGTGTATGGTTAAAAAGGAGTCAGCATGTTTCACAATATGTAGATTCTCTATTTTGGACTTAGTTTCAACAATCTTCTAAATACCAGATCAATAATATTTTTACATAAGATTATTGTGGAAAAGAAACCCTGATATTTGTTTGAGAGACTGAGGTTTGCTCAATCTGATAGAGGAAGATAGATTAATACCTTTTAGAAGACGAGCCTTATGTCTGAACGACAATTTTATATTAGCAACATACGTCTTTGGAATAATCTACCACACGATATTCAATGCATCAGCAACACGATTACTGATTAGTTAACTGATACTTAATTTCTTTTTTATTATTTTTTATTTGTGCTTTTTGTTAAATTCCCAATTACATACGGCTGTTATTTTTAACACTTTTTATTTGTGAACACTGTTTTGTTCCACTTATTATTTATTGTAACCCAGTTTATTTATTAAGAACCTACTTTAGTCGGATGTATTATATAACAATAAATCTACACTCTAATTATAAGATTATTATCTTGTCGCGTAGACAATAAATCCATTAATAAATAAATGAATTACAAAAATTGATGATACACCGTGACCAACCTCAATTCTTTATATTCAGCAATTGATTGCATATCCATTGATTCCCAGAAGCGGGTTTCATATGAATACACCAACACGGCATTGTTTTCCACATAAGCGACCATCATGTTTATGATGTAGAATGTCCTTAGAATATGTACTATTTGCATTTTCACCGCTGTCGAGTATTTAAACAGGTTTTTGCGCACTCGGATTGTATTAAAACATTTTATTTATTTGTTTAGCAAAAAAATTTATAATGGTGTGAATGACAAGGATACAAATGTTACGCCGTCAATTCTTAAAAGTCTCCTTTGTCTGGTATTGAATTGATACCAAATGATATCACAAATCTTTGCCAATGACGCGAACAAAATAATACCAGGCGGTATTGGCAAAGTACCGTAATTTTTCTATCAGTGAAGATGTTAATTTATCCTTTTTTATCTTCTATTTCCCACATCCTTACTAAGAGATGATAGCTGAGTTTTATTCCAGTACTACATAGTGCAGTGCAATGAAATTTGTATGAAAATTACATCTTTCCTGGACAACTAAGGTCTGGATAAATGACCAGTGAGGGTTTATGTATTGGGCTGCCTAAAAAGTAATTGCGGATTTTTTAAAAGAAAGTACAATAAATGCATTTTTAATAAGACTTAGAATGAACTTTAATCAAATATATAATTGCCATTTTGTTCGATAACCTTTTGCCATCTTCCTGGCAAATTTAGTATTCCACGCTCATAGAACTTCTGGCCTTTATCTGCAAAAAACTGAACCAAGTACGATTTTATAGCCTCATCATTGCCGAAAGTTTTACCATTTAAGGAGTTCTGCAATGATCGAAATGAAAAAATTTGTCAACGCCGACTATATTACTAAATACTATTGTATATTACCGACAATTGCTTTTTGGGCAACCCAATAGAATATCTGTTGTCAGGATTGCCATGATATATTTTTTCAAATAAGTGTGGCCACAATTATATCTGGGCTCTAAGCCCGCTAATATTCAACAGTGCATCGAAAACATAAATAAAAATTTCAACAAAATAAGTAATTGGGCTGAGTATAACAGACTGCAAATAAACCCTTCAAAATCGAAATGTATGTATATCAGAAAGAGAAAATTTAAAGGGGGATTCTATGAACTGAAAATTAATAACTCAACTATTGAGTCCGTGGGACACGCAAAGAATCTTGGAATTACTTTCAGCCAAAATTTATCTTAGTCACAACATATAACAGCTGCTGCCGTCAAAATTCACAGCATGATAAGAAATCTGTGGGTTGTTAAAGAATCTACGCCGTTTCACATAGCTAAAACTTATCTAATCCCAACACTTCTATATGGCTCAGAAATTGTCCATAACTGTGACTCCGAAGATCAACAGAGACTAAGACTTGCATTCAATAACATAGCAAGGTACATATTTGACAAAAAAAAAAAACGCACAGATAGAATATCCGCTTTTTCTTACCAAATATTCAATATGGATTTCAAAAGTTTCTTGATCTGCAAGAGTCTCATTTTTCTACACAAAATACAATAATTAATACAAAGGAACTAGATTATCTATACCAAAGAATACAATTTGCCCAATCAAATCGTGGAAAAAACATTATACAACAAAGGTTTAAGATTTCCGCATCCGAAAAACAGTTTTTCATACCAGCGGTGCGTCTTTGGAATACTATACCACCACATATACAGATAACAAGCAACATTTCTTTATTTAAAAAAATAGTTAAAACGATTTTTTCGATAGTAACAATTGTTCATTTATTTTTGTCAATGAAATTTAAATATTTTTTATTAATATATACACATTAAATTAATAATATTAGCATTGAATTAAATTATAATGTTTTTTACCAATCTCAAAATACTGCATTAAGAACCACTAGCACTAATATTTATAAGAATTAAATTTCTCATTTTGCTAGGCTGTCATGAAATCAATAAAAAAATATCCCGTGCCGACGAATGGTAAAATAAAATTAAATATATTGTAATTGCGTGCAAAAATCGTAATGAATTTTATTTTTGCAACGATATACGGTTGAATATGTACGGTTATTGTAACACTAACTTCAACGAAATATCTAAGAAACAATGATCGATGTCTTACAGATGACTTTCGTTGTTGTTGTTGGTATCACGGGTGTTATATGGGTACCTTTTCGCCCTCCCTATGGATCCTCTTATGGGTCCCAGCCCCCATAAGAACCCCCAAATACCTGTTTGGCTGAACCTTAGCCTACATTACCTTCTTCAACTGAATTCACACCATCATCTTGGATCTTTGTGCATTCATAAATTCAAATCATTTTATTTCAACGCTTATTCGCTAAGTTAATAATTAAAGTGGGAATTTTTTAAAAGAAAGTAAATGCATTTTTAATAAAATTTAGAATGAACTTTAATCAAATATACTTTTTTTACACTTTTTTTCTAAAGTAAGCTAAAAGTAACAGCTGATAACTGACAGAAGAAAGAATGCAATTACAGAGTCACAAGCTGTGAAAAAATTTGTCAACGCCGACTATATGAAAAATTCGCAATTACTTTTTGGGCAACCCAATAGTAGTAATATAGTCGGCGTTGACAAATTTTTTCAACGGCTTGTGACTCTGTAATTGCATTCTTTCTTCTGTCAGTTATCAGCTGTTACTTTTAGCTTGCTTTAGAAAAAAACGTGCGCGAAATTTTGTTTACATTTGTTTGTTTGGCGTCAATTTTAATATGGGTACCACATGTATTGAAAGAAATTCATTTAACAAACCGAATCAACGCTTGTGATATGCACCTTAAACGCAATGAATTCGAACCGGTGTTAAAACGAATCATAACTGGAGATGAAAAATGGATTGTTTACAACAACGTTAGTCGAAAACGATCATGGTCCAAGCATGGTGAACCAGCTCAAACCACTTCAAAGGCCGCTATCCATCAAAAGAAGGTTATGCTGTCTGTTTGGTGGGATTGGAAGGGTGTGGTATATTTTGAGCTGCTTCCATGGAACCAAACGATTAATTCGGATGTTTACTGTCAATAAATGGACAAATTGAATACAGCCATCAAGGAGAAGCAACCAGAATTGGTCAATCGTAAAGGTGTCATATTCCACCAGGACAACGCTAGACCGCACACATCTTTGGTCACTCGCCAAAAACTGAGTGAGCTTGGCTGGGAACTTTTGATGCATCCACCATATAGCCCTGACCTTGCACCATCAGACTACCATTTATTTCGATCTTTGCAGAACTCCTTAAATGGTAAGACTTTCGGCAATGATGGGGCTATAAAATCGCACTTGGTTCAGTTTTTTGCAGATAAAGGCCAGAAGTTCTATGAGCGTGGAATACTAAATTTGCCAGGAAGATGGCAAAAGGTTATCGAACAAAATGGCAATTATATATTTGATTAAACTTCATTCTAAGTTTTATTAAAAATGCATTAACTTTCTTTTAAAAAATCCGCAATTACTTTTTAGGCAACCCAATATTTCCTACCAAATGTTCTACAAGCCAACAATGGGGTATATGTTTTAATACCCACCTTCGTTGGCCATTTGGCCAACACATCAAATTATAAATTTTCAAGGCTACAAAGTACTAGATCGTCCTTATTCATATCGGATCTAGACATGTCCGTCTGTCTGTTTGTTTAAATCACTCTACAGCCTTACAGTTCAAAGATGGCCTATATCTTGATATAGCACAGATCTATACCGATAAGAAATATTGAGTTCATAAAATAGTATTTTTGCTCCGATTTCACTGAACAACCATGCCGAGCTTGGATAAAACGATTTACCGATTTAAGCATTTGAGCCCAGAAATGGGGGTACTTCCCATTTTCGCGAGAGTGAGTATAGACCCGACTTGGCCATATTTGTATGCAGCTGCCACATAGCCGTTTTCCTATTGAAGGCATTTACGCAGAATTTACAAAGTTTGGAAGATATCCCTTAACACTCGTACCAGCATTTACGGTCAATATCACAACTTACGCCCTTTTTTTGAAATTTGAAGCAATGAGACCCTTTGGAACCCACTTGGCTCCTGTCTATCCTTTGCTTAATTCTGCACTCTTAACGACTACACAGAAACGACACGAAGTGAATTAATTGTAAGTTGAACCGTTGCATACTTGTCGCAAAAAGTCTGCACGGGCTCGCAATCCTTGTTTAATAACTCCTCGGCAAAACCTTTCAATCAAATCAACCTCACACGTTAATAAGACCGTAGTAGAATGCTTCCTAGATCCCCATGATATTGGAGCGCCTTGCTTCATAAAAACATAACCGCTGGGAGATTTTCTCTCGTATATGTCACTTGCATAATCAAAATCGGAGTATCCATGTAAATTATTAACTGACTGCCTTTTAAATGTTACTTAAAAATCGATTGTTCCTTTTATGTACCGAAGAACTCATTTAGCCGCTGGCGAATATTGCATGCCGTACTTACTTACTTTAATTGGCTATGACATAACATTTGTTCCACTAGCCGAACGTAGAATAGCATTCCAAGCGTCTCGATCTTTTGCGCTCATTCTAAAATCTCAGACACCAAGTTTCGAATAGTCTCCCACCACTTGAGCTTGATCGGGTACGGCGTTGCCGAGGTAGATAAAGTTGCTGACTATCTCAAAGTTGTGGTTTCCAACTTTCTCCATTTTCTTTATCTGTTCGGTTGTACAAGGCGTTTGGGGAGTTGAAATCATCCATTTCGTCTTATCTCCATTTACTGCCAGACCCATTTTTGAAAGCGGCTTTGTAGTCAAGAAAGATATGGTAGGTGTTGATTTGTCCTTCTCAGGTCTTTTCCAGTATTTGGCGTGTGAATATCTGGTCTAGAATGGATTTACCATTGATTTATTATCTCATTGACTTTTGGTTTTAATGTCTCAAACAGTACGCATGAGAGTATCTTGTATGCGATGGGGAGGAGACTAATTCCTCTGTAGTTGGCACATTCCGTCTTGTCTCCTTTCTTGTGTACGGGACATAGTATGCTGAGGTTCCTATCATCTGCTATGCGTTCTTCTTGCCAAATTGCGCAGATAAGATGATGCATACGCCTTATCAGCATGTCGCCTCCGGTCTTAAATAGTTCAGCGGGTAACCCGTCGGCTCCTGCTGCCTTGTTGTTCTTTAGTCGGGTCACTGCTACTTGGACCTCATTCTCACTAGGAGGTAAACATTCTATACCTTCATAAGGGATCGGTTCTGCGGTATGCTCTTCGCCGCCAACGTCGGACACTAGCAGTTGGGTAAAATGTTCTTTCCATATCCTCAGCATGCTATCTGTGTCAGTTACCAGATTTTCTTCTTTGTTTCTGCAGAAGGATGTGCCTGCACCAAAGCCATCGATTTGATGTTTAATTCATTGGTAGAATTTCCGGACTTCATTCTATCTTCTGCACATCTCAATTCGCTCACACTCATGCCTTTCCAATTCCTTTCTTTCTGCGAAATAGACGTTTCTGCTACTGATTGCAGGGTTGATCTATATGCCGCATTCAGTAGCATCTCTACACTCTTGGTCGTACCATGGGTTTCTTGGAGAGGCTTCCGGTACCCAAGTACGGATTTCGCGGCATTTTCAATGGCGCGAGCAGTAGTTTACCACTGCGCCATTATCTCATCGGAACAAGGAGTGCTTTCAGCAAGCAGTTGGGTCAGTCGAGTGGAATATGCCGCTGCCATCTGTTGTGTTTGCAGCTTTTCAATGTCCAACCTTTGTTGTAACAAGGTAATGATCCGAATCTATATTCGTTCCACGGATCGATCGTACATCTAACACGTTGAATGCAAGATATATTCATTTACAGGTAGTGGCAGTTGCCCAACAACAAAATGTTGAGTATACTCTCTGTCAAAATCAGTGATTAGTGCAACTCTGATTTTGTGTATGTTACTAGTACCAGGCGGTTGGCCCCACTCCAAAATTATGCACCTAATGGACATGTTCACTGAACGGGATTCAATCGAAAGGTATTTGAGAGTAGAATACGAAATTTATTGTGACGTTTATTGTGTTTGTGACGGTGTCGAGTCTTGTTGGTACGACCATGACCGAAAAGTTTACGTGCCCACAGCTCCAAAGCTGTTTCCCCGATAATAAAATGTTTTTCCGGTCTAGTAGCCTTGGCTGCAAATAAAAGGCCATGTGGTCCACGACTTCCCGGTATAGAGTATTGTGTAGAGTATCTGATCTATATTTTCTGTATGACCCAATGTAGACGATTTTCAACAAAAAGGTTTCATCAAACTCGGATGAAAAATGATACTTTTATGGGCTCAATACTCTATATTGGGAGATCGTTCTATATGGCAGCTATATCCAAATATGCTCCGATCTGGACGATATTCAACAAACATTTCAAATTTCATCAAAATCGAATGAAAAATACTTTATATCGGGAGATCGGTCTATATGGCAGCTGTATCCAAATATGGTCCGATCTGGACGATATTCAACAAAAAGTTTTATTTGAAATTTCGCTGTGCCAAATTTCATCGAAATAGGATGAACAATGGATCTTTTATGGCCTCTATACCCTATATCGGGAGTTCGGTCTATAGGGCAGCTATATTCAAATTTAGTCCGATCTGAATCAACCGCACTTCACAGTAATGGGAAGGGGTCTACCAGAACTCAATGTGCCAAATTTCATCGAAATCGCATGAAAAATGACCAATTTATTCCCTCAAAACTTTATGTCTGGATATCGGTCTATATAAATCCGATTTTATGAGATCAGAAGGTCAGGATTATATACAAAGAATACGAAATCATCAAATATTGTTTGGAAAATGTTATTATACCCAAGAGTAAATCAGTAAAATTACAAATACCAAGCTTTTGGGTATAAATAGGTAAACACCGGGGTATTTACCGAATGTACCGGTTAAATACCTTTTGGGTATTTACCCATCGCCCATCTTTATTACCCGGGTATTTACTGAATTTACCGGGTAAATATCTTTTGGGTATTTACCCATCGCCCATATTTATTCATTCCCATTGAATTGCATGTTAAAGGCTGCTGCTAGCGTTCTTCTGTTGATTGGGTATCTTTGAGTTACAATATGGCCTTCTTTCTTGCATCTTAAACAGGTAATTCCTTTTGGTTTACCTTTCGCCTTCCTATCAGCTGTTCGTTGGCGGCTGTGCATGCATGTTTCTGAATAATTGTTTGTCGCGATCTCAACATAATAGTTCTCGAAATCCTGATTGTGTCGCCAGTTATTGTGATGTTGCTCTATTCTCATTGGCATAGCCATCGGCGCCGATCTCGTTGAGCTTTTGTGCGGTATCTATGATGGGGTCCACGTATTCACTATTACTGTTGCGTTTTATCAAATTGTTTGTGGCGGTCTCAACATACATAATAGTTCTCGAAATCCTGTAGCAGCTTAGTTTTGATTGTGTCGCCTCAGCTACTGTGATGTTGCAATTCTCAATTGCCATAATCATCGGCGCGACGTGCTCCGGCAATCCTATTGGTAGTAAGCTACCAACATGTACCTAACATACTTGCATACCGATCTCGTTGAGCTTTTGTGCGGTATCTATGATGGGATTTACTAACACGGTTGCATTTTACCAAATGCGTTGTAGTTAACTTCCTCAACAAACCACAGCGTCGTGTCAAGCCAGCATCATCATGCCAGCATGCTCTTCAGCTTCGTCCAAATTTCCTTAGCGATGGCTATGCCCGGTATATGAATATAGAAATTTGATGAAATATACAGTACTAGTCTCGAAGTCGCTCTCTCGGTGGTGGTTGCGTCTGTCTCAGTGCCAAGAACTGCTTCTCAATACTCTTGCAGCTTCAAGGTATGCGCTGCAGCAAATCTCCATTTATGGTAGTTATCTTTACCTGTTAATTTCTCAATGACCAGCTCCATTGCGCGAAGACTGGGCTCATAACCTGATGGAATTAAACACACTATTGTGGTTTCTGCACATGCACACCAAACTACAAAGAACGATAAGTAAATGAAAGAGAGTGCGGCATCGATAAATGGTGTAGATGGTGAGAGCTGTTTATGTTAAGAGAAAATTAAAGAAAAACACAAATGACACGCATGTGGTTTCAATAGGTTATGAAAATAAGTTTTATTTTAATTCTTTTTTTCATTCAATTTATATATAATATTTTTTGTTTCTTTGTTGCAATTTATTTATTTTTTATTTTGTTTGTTTTTTTAAACCTTGGTCACAGACATGTACATATTTTGCTGATGTTGCTCACTTCAATTTCGATAGGTCTTAAATTTATATGTTTTTGTTTGTTTCTGTTTCTGCTTAACAGAGAACTCACAATTAAATCATTGTTTTTGCCATTTTTGTTGTTGTTTGCTTTGCTTACAATACATTCGAATATTTAGATAATAATAAATTATGATGTATACAAGTTTTTGAGTTAGTATTGTAGGTATTATTCTGCTTGTGACATTAAGAAAAGAGCAAGAAATGTTATGAAGGAAGAAATGTACATTTAGTTTTGTGTATGTATGTATGTATATGTGTGTCTAAAACTTAAATTACAATTTGTATTATTTGTTTAGTTATAATTTCGTTAATTATCCACAAGTAGCTGCTGTTCTTTCCGTTTCATCTTTTTGTTTCATGTGTGTACCTATATATTTTCTTGTTTTTGGTTTTTTGTTTTTAATTTTTTACCTAAAAGAGATAATACACAAAGTGCAAGTACATATAAAACCATACAATTCATTATACATTAATATAGGTATATGTACTTATGACAAAAATGCATAATTAATTAATCCTCTTTCGTATGTTGGCTTCAGGTCTTTTTTTCATGTTATTGTAGCAGATATATAGAATTTTAAACATAGATCGATTTCGAATACAATACGTTTTTTCTTGAATTTTTCACTTTTAATTTTTGATAACACATACAAATATTGATTTGAATTGCCTTACATCAAATGTTTTTAATAATTTACAATTCTTTTAAGTGAAATCTCGTTAAGTCTTTTTCGAAATTGAAATAAAATTATTTTTATTTTTTTTTTTTTCATCATGCACTGCTTTCTTAACGACTTGCACTCGTCCATCTACAATGACAAATCATTCTTTTATAGCACCTTTTTAAGTTATCACACTTTAATTTTTATCCTTTTTTTGCTTATCATATGCAAATCTTTGTTTCAAATAATATTTACAATAAATAAAAATACAAAAATTAGGAGAACAAAAATAAAATCAGTTAATGATGAAAACGTATTGTTGATGTTAAATATTAGTAATTGGCAAAACGTCAATAGTTCTTCGGTCGATAGTTCGATGAGGCAGTTCCATGTAAATGCAAATGCAAACTTTGCCCATGTACATTGCACTAAGGAACAGTAGTAAACTTCTTTCATATCAATAAGTGCAGTGCGATTCACGCTTAATGACAAGGCAGAGTCCGAACGGCGTGACACAGTGCGACACCTCTTTGGAGAGATGTTTTACATGACATAGTACCTCAAAAATGTCGCCAGGATTGGGAGGGGAAAACCACCGCTGAAAATTTTTTCTGATGGTCTCGCCATGATTCGAACCCCGACATTCAGCGTCATAGGAGGACATGATAACCTCTGCGCTTTGTTGAAGATAGTTCCATGTAGCCGAACTAAACGCGCTTTGTTATGTTTGTCTCTTTTGGCTGGTCAAAGAATTCAAATTTATTCTTTTATTATTTATTCATATCTTGCTTACATCACCGAAATGAATGATATACATACTAAAAGACAAACAAAAAGTATTTGTCAAAAAGCACATGTATGGATCTTAGGGTGGAGTTACATACCGCACACTGCACTTATGCGTACTTACGCGTTTATGCCAGAAGAAATTAAAATACTCGTAGGATGGTTTGTATCATGACATAATTACCAGGTAGAGTACCGTAATCAGCTGAATCCAATTTTTTCTCGCCAAGTACACTATCTGCCAACGATTTTTGGTTATGTGTGTATTATAGTTAAGAACCATAACACACACAAACAACGAAAATTAGCGCGAACTGGTAACATACACAAAATCAGAGTTGCACTGATCACTGATTTTGACAGATAGTGCACTCAAAATTTTTTTTGTTGGGCAACTGCCACTACCTGTAAATTAATATATACAGCGGTCAAAAAAAGTATTCATCATTCAATGTTTTTTTTTAATAAGTCTACAAAAGACAATTGGAATAAAAACATATTAAACTAATGATGCAGTAGTGCTTGTGTGATATATATGTTCACAATTTCATTGTTTTTAAAGAAAAAAATAGTATTTATTGGAACAAAAAGGGCCATTTTACAGCTGAACACAAAAAATTAAACAAAAAAAGTATTCATCATTGCAAAAAAAAACAAAAAAATAAATAACATAATTTAAAAAAATTAATACTTTGTTATTCGACCACCGCGTCTTATAACTTCTTTTAAACGGTTTGACATCGATTGGACTAATTTAGCGGTTATATTTTGGTCTATATTAGTCCATTCCTCCATTATCACCTGTTGCATTTGACTCTTGCTCGAAAAATTGCGCGTTCTCAATTTGCGTTCGAGATGTTCCCAAAGATGTTCAATTGGGTTCAAGTCGGGACTTTGAGGAGGAGTTTTAATGACTTTGGGGCAGTTATACAGCATCCACATCTTGGTATTTAAAGCAGAATGTTTGGGGTCATTATCTTGATAATATTGAAAGTTATTACCAAGCCCAAGTTTTACAGCACTATCTTTTAAATTCCTCTTTAAAATGTCAATGTAATACTTATGATCCATTACTCCATTAATAATTTCAAGATTTCCCGTTCCTGAAGCCGCCATACACCCCCAAACCATTAAACCACCTCCACCATGTTTTACAGTAGCAACTGTGTTTCGTTCTTCAAGCTCTGTATTTGGTTTTCTGTACACTATGACCTTTCCATCGCACCCAAAAAGATTAAACTTGCTCTCGTCTGCAAAAATGACTGTTTTCCAAAATGATTCGGGCTGTTTTACATGCATTTTTGCGAAGTTTAGCCTTTTCACTCGGTTTATTTTATTTATAAAGGGCTTCTTACGTGCAGTTCTTCCTCTGTAACTATGCCTTTTGAGTGTATTTCGAATTGTTTGTGTAGTAACTTCCTTCCCTAAATATTCCATAGTGTTTTTACGAAGAATGGTCGCATTTGTCTTCGGAGTTTTCTGAACTTGCCGCACTAGCCAACGCACATCTCCAACTGAAAGTGCTTTTGGTCGACCAGATCTTGGTTTATTGTCAACAGTTTTCGTTTCTGTCCACTTTCTGATGATGGATTGTATAGTAGATCGTGGTCTATTTAATATTTCACTGATAGTTTTTTGAGTTAAACCATTCCTGTGGTGTTTTATTATCAAAACTTTTACCTCATCAGAAACCTCGTTTTGCTTACGACCCATTTTGACAAAAACTATATTTTCAATGAAATTAAATATTTGCTGTCAAGGGCAAAGCCTCCTTTACTAAATAAAACAGAAAAGGGGGATTCCCAAATAATATTTGAATTTGACTTTGATGATAGCACATCAATGATGAATACTTTTTTTGTTCTGTTTTTGGTGTTATTATATAAAATTGCATTTTTTGCGCTAATTAAATTTATTTTTTGAATTTATTTTAAAACATATTACGAAAAATAAACTATTGCATAAAACTGCATTATTTGTTTACTTTAAATTTTCTTCAATTACCCAAAATAAGTGAATTTATTATTAATTTTGCTAATGATGAATACTTTTTTTGACCGCTGTATCTTGGTTTGTATTGTGTGAGTTACACAGCACGTACGCATCTGAAAACAACGTTGGAAATGACATAAACAAGCTGATTTTTAGAAATTCGTGAGCGGCAATAAACGCATGGTATGTAACTCAATCAAAAGAACGCATTAGATTGCTCAAGTACGCATGAGTGCTGCGCATGGTATGTAACTCCAGCTTTAGAGAACACGTCATTGTTTCAGACGTTTCCAAACTTGGCGAGAGCCGTCTATTAGTACCACAGTGTTCGTTTCAGACCTTTTTTCTGTCGCGCTTTGTTCACACATTTCGACTAAATGCTCAGCTCTCAGAATAAGAACGACTTTACTTTCATTCGTTATTTGTTTTGTGGCTCCTCACAACTTTTTTATTAGACACTTAGATACTCTCCTTAAATTCAACGATTATTTTATTTGTTTTAATCATTTATTTATTATTTGTTTTGTTCTGCACAACAATATAAATAAATATATAAAAATCAATTTGTGTTTGTCTGTTCCGTATAGACTCGAAAACGGCTAAACCGATTTTCTTGAAATTTTCACAGATGGTGCAATGATCCGTGGTGAAAATAGGGTACTACATTTTTTGATATCTGAACCCTCTCCTTTACCCTAATTTTCAGAAACGCCAGATCTCGGATGTGGGAGGTGCGATTTAAGCGAAATTTTGTCAGACCTCTTTTAGTAACCTAAAACCAAATATTTGGTTTCAAATTTCGGCTGGCGACGCCCCACCCCCAAAACCCACCAAATATATTTATAATCCAATCACGACAATATGGGACTCAAATGAAAGGTATTTGAGAGTGGAAAACGATTGTGATATTCAAATATGGAGTCAAGTGTTTTCTCACCATGACAATTTGGGAAATTTTGACAAAGAGAGTGAAGAACAATGTTAATATTTTTTAGGGCCTACCCCCAAACCAGCCCTATTTGCTGATTATTGCAATGAAAGATATTTGAGATTAGAAAACGAATTTGATTTCCTGTTTTGGGGCCAAGTGTTTAGTGGACGCCTCATCTCATCTAAACCAATAGCAATATAGGGTTCAAATAAATTATATTTGAGAGTACAATCCGGTGCTAACATTTTTTCAAGACTAAGTGTTTGGGGGACCACCCGAATCCCCAAAACGCCCCTTAATCGTACATATTTACAGACCATGGCAATATGAGGCTCAAATGAAAGGTATTGGGGAGTAGACACGAAATTGATACCAACTTCCAGGACCAAGTTTCTTGGAGTCCACCACTTCCCCAAACAGGAATTATTTACCATGCAATGGCAATAGGGGGCTTAAATGAAACGAATATGGGAGTATATTACGTATCTATGGAGTTTAAATAAGCGGTATTTGAGAGTAGACCACGATGCTTGCCCATCTACATACACATTGAAAAACCTCTTTAAGCCTATGCTCCGATCAACGTCACTGAGCTGCTGAGGTAAATATGCACATCATCTATAAATTTGTTCATCTATGAACCAATTGTAGAAGATCATTCGCATACATGGAGAAAAATGGTGGCCCTATGATAGATCCCTGTAGTACTTCCTTAGCTACTGCCAATAGTTTAGATCTCACGTCTCCAGAATAAACCGATTGGAAATGGTTAGACAAATAAGACACTATAAACCTGGTAAGACTCTATAAACCAGCAAAATTGAAAAACAGGCTAAGTTTCAAACACAAATTTCGGTGATCTCTGGTGTCGAAAACTTTGGAATGGTCGAGCGGTATAAGAAAACAAGCCTTTTTGTCATCGATTTCACTCCGAGTTTGGCTCAGATACTTCTATTAGGGTGCTAGTACAACTATGAACAGCGCGGAAGTCCGACTGCATAGACGTCAATAATGATGCACGATCGATATATGCGGAAATCTGTTTGTTCAATATCTTTTTGAAACCCTTAGAAAGGTATGACAATATCGCTGTCGGTCAAAATTCCTTATTAGTTTTAGGAACGGGAATAATTTTAGCATGTTTCCAAGATGTGGGATAACACAAGAAGTCAAGATGGTTAAAAAAATAGGTAAAAAGATGCAGCAGGCTAGAGAGAAGTATTCGTATGGACTTTGGATCAATAGATACGATGGTATTCGATTTTGACCTGTGGAAAATTCGTCAAAAGCACATCTTGAGTAACACATCTGACTTCGAAAATTCCTTCTCCTTCATGGCAGGCAATGAACGCCGTAGAAAGTAGCATTAACAGCAAAATCGGATAATAAATGTGGCTTTTATGGGCCTAAGACCATAAATCGGAGGATCGGTCTATATGGCAGCTATATCCAAATTTGGACCGATCTGAGCCAAATTGACGAAGGATGTCGTCAACGCAACTCACTGTCCCAAATTTCAGCAAAATCGGATAATAAATGTGGCTTTTATGGGCCTAAGACCCTAAATCGGCGGATCGGTCTATATGGGGGCTATATCAAGATATAGTCCGATATAGCCCATCTTCAAACTTAACCTGCTTATGGACAAAAAAAAGAATCTGTGCAAAATTTCAGCTCAATATCTCAATTTTTAAAGACTGTAGCGTGATTTCAACAGACAGACGGACGGACATGTCTAGATCGTCTTAGATTTTTACGCTGATCAAGAATATATATACTTTATAGGGTCGGAAATGGATATTTCGATGTGTTGCAAACGGAATGACAAAATGAATATACCCCCATCCTTCGGTGGTGGGTATAAAAACTAGCTACTGAACTTGATGATGGTGTCAATTTGTCTCTATTGATTCTTCAACCACTTCCACCCTGTATTTTGAGAACTGGGCGTGTGCAACACCTTGGAGATACGCAAGACAGTAACCAGTACATCGAATTCTTAAGCTGGAGGGTTTTGGAACACCGATTGGTCTGAAGATACTTAGCATGGCTTGAGAAGAGTGGATGCGCTTGTGATATATTGGGATTTTTCATATAGTTGGCGTTGGCAAATTTTTTCACAGCTTGTGAGTCTGTAATTGCATTCTTTCTTCTGTCAGTTATCAGCTGTTACGTTTAGCTTGCTTTAGAAAAAAAGTGTAAAAAAAAGCGAGTATCAGATCAGACTTTTTCGGGTTTGAAACCGATTCGGCGTTGTCGACCTGCGATGTTTCAACTGGTTTTTTCTTTTGTCTTCGGCCTCTGCCCAAGATAACCCAGACTTTGTGGGAACAGAGCATGAAGTATAAGGCTGCCCTGTCGTCATGGACAGATTTGGTAGCCTTTGGGTTAGAAAGAATAAGGACTTGGATGTGTCTTCTTTGAAACACTTTCGAACAGAAAATTATTCGGGATCATTTCACGAAGTTTTCATTCAAACATCGTCGGTTATTAGTTCATCCCACTTGTGTCGTTTGCTATAAGCAAGATCAGAAACTTTCGACTAGTCTTGATTTTATAGATCTATCTTTTTCTGATCTTTTCATGATGTCTTAAAGTCACAGATGGTGTTTGAATTGTTTAGTGGAAGGAAATGAAACTTAAGAACTGTAATAGTGGATATTCGTGTTCTCCATCCTACATTACTGCATTGAGGAAATTCAATCCCTTTTAGTTCGACATCATTTCTGTCTACGATTTTGTCCATTCGGTTCGTAGTTCTCGACCTGCAGCTTCTTCCTCTTTAGAACATCGACCAGTCTTTTACACTTCGTAGAATAAAGTTGTGCTTTTGGAGACTGCTTTGATCAATGTTATTCACAATGGTGTTTCGTATCCTGCGCTAACATCGATTGATGCTGCTTCGGAGTCTTAGTTTGTGACTGAGCGTTTTCAGAATCGATTTAAGCTACTTTCTAGCTCGGCTAGTGTTGTGGCATTGGGCGTAAATGAGACGATTGTGGATACTTGTTGTCTACAGATCGGTTCTTCCCTTAATTCTTCTATTGTTCTGGATACAACGGCTTTGGTGTTAACATCCATTTCAGGTAATTTGCCGACCTTTACGGTTTCGAGAGATATCTGTTTCTAATATTTTAGCTGCAATAAACTGATCCGATTTTGTTTAACGACTAGTGGATTACTTTTTAGGTGCAGATTTTTATCCAAAGATTTTTGCTGAGGGTGGAAGGCTCTTTTACAACTCAGATAAATATTTTCAGCTAGCAACCTTCTGGCTCAACAGGTCCCCACTTTGGACCGTTTGTTAGTTTTCTCGTGAATGCGAAGTCTCTTCTGTCGTCGCTAGGGTTTTCAAACGTCCAACTCAAACGCGAGATTCTCATTTGCCTTTACAGGGTCCATTATTGGCCCATGTCGTTGTTTTTGAAGTGTTGTAGTGGAAAACACAAAACGAAGTCGTAAACTTACTTATTGCACTATACCGCATTTTTTGTTGTCATAAGCTGGCAATAGTTATAACTTGCCTGGAAGTAGCTAGGTGACCGGCAATGTTTAAGTTCGATAAATATATTCCATTTTGATTTCCTAAATTGTTTGAGCCGGGTATATTGACTCTATTTTAGATAAAGTTTTCGTTAGGATTTTCCTACTCTCTCTGCTGCAAATTTGTAGTTGAAATGTCAGATTCTGACTAGTAACTAATTCTTTGTTATCTTTTTCCATATATTCGTGGTTTTATTACATATTGTTGTAATATTGGGTTGCCCAAAAAGTAATTGCGGATCTTTCATATAGTCGGCGTTGACAAATTTTTTCACAGCTTGTGACTCTGTAATTGCATTCTTTCTTCTGTCAGTTATCAGCTGTTACTTTTAGCTTGCTTTAGAAAAACGGTGTAAAAAAAGTATATTTGATTAAATTTCATTCTAAGTTTTATTAAAAATGCATTTACTTTCTTTTAAAAAATCCGCAATTACTTTTTGGGCAACCCAATAGATCGAGCTCTCGATTTAAGGTCTTGGGCCCATAAAAAGCGCATATATTGTCCGATTTGCCAAAATTTGGGACAATGAATTGTGTTAGTCCCTTCGACATTCTTCTTCAATTTGGCCCAGATCGGCTTAGATTTGGATATAGAGGCCATATAGACCGATCTCCCGATTTAAAGTTTTGGGCCCATGAAAGGCGCATTTATTGTCCGATGTCGCCGAAATTTAGTATAGAGTGTTGTGTTAGGTCCTTTGACATCCCCCTTCAATTTGGCCCATAGCTGCTATGGCGGCATAAATTATGCATTTATCGCGGGATTATAACCAAAGGTGGGTTACATATGTAGTAAAAGATGATGTCAATATCAGGAATATTCAACATTAACATTGACTTAAGGTCGATATTAAAATCGTGCAAAGTTATAACTGAACATGCCTACCAGTTTGTCGTTTTTCGTCAATCCGTTTGTAACACCTCGAAATATTCGTCTAAGACCCCATACAGTATATTTCAAGTTCATTTAGCCATGCCCGTCTGTCTGTCGAAAGCACGCTAACTTTCGAAGGTGTAAAGCTAGGCGCTTGTAATTTTTACACTAATACTTCTTATTAGTATAGGTCGGTTGAGATTGTAAACAGGCTACATCGTTCCATGTTTTGATATAGCTGTCCCATAAACCAATCATGGATCTAGACTTCTTGAGCCACTAGAGGGCGCAATTCTTATCCGATTTGTCTAAAATTTTGCGTAAAATGTTTTGAAATTTTGCACAACGACTTCTGCCTGGTCCGAATCAGTCTATAACCTGACACAGTTCCCATATAAACCGATCTCCCAACTTTACTTCTTGAGCCCCTAAAGGGTGAAATTCTTGATTGAAATTGTACACAATGACTTCTACTATGGTCTCAAACATTTAACTCAATTATAGTCCGAATCGAACAATAAATTGCCATTGCTACAATAGCTGGGTCGTTTTATTTACCAGTCAAGCGAATTTACCAGCTTAGGCATAAAAAACACGCTCTTCCCGCTAAATGATTTGTACTTTAAACGTTGGCAGCACTGACACACATCAAAAATAGACAAATAACAATTTTGTTGTTTTTATTTGCCTATTTTTGTCGTTTTAATTTTTTTAATTTTAAATGAATGTTTCTCGGAGTTCATAAATATGAACGTTTAATCATTGAATAAATATGTATGTTGCGTTCTTTCTCTTAAAGTTTTGTCATTCAGATTGAATGATGACACCATATGCTTTAAACAGCGGCGATAAGATTATATAATCGGTGATAGCTTTTTTCTCCATACAAACCAAGCGAGAAAATCCGCTTATTGGGAAACTGAAACACGGCAAGCATAGCATTCTTATCCCTTATCCTCTGTTTGCCTAAACAGAGATACCAGGCAAAGAACTCGACAAATGCGATCCATGGTGGAGAGTATACATGATTCGGCCCGGCTGAACTTAGCATGCTTTTAGACAAGTGAATTCAGTATCTTCACTTTAGAAAGATGATGTCAATATCAGGAATATTCAACATTGAAATTGACTTAAGGTCGATATTAAAATCGTGCAAAGTTATAACTGAACGTGCCTACTAGTTTGTCGTTTTTCGTCATTCCGTTTGTAACACCTCAAAATATTCATCTAAGACCCCATAAAGTATTATATATTTCGCAATTTTGTTCAACATTCACGGAGTACAGATAAGAAGAATACCGAAGAGGCCGAATTACCGCATAGTGAAGGAGTAAAAAATTGCTAGAAATTTTTGTTTTGGCGTGAGATAATGCCATTAGTTAACGAATGCATAATCGAGTATCAGCTATTCGAAATCCACACGTGACGTTACGAACAATCGAATAGAATTGTTACTTAATACTAATATTTAAACAAAAGTATTTCAATTCCCATGACAGCCGTACCGGATTGGCCCGATGGAGTCTTTCATCTCAGAGCTGCTGCCTCGTGTACACTGCTACAACAACAAAAGTATTTGGGTGTATATAATTAATATAAAAAGGGGGAAAAGACTTATTTCGTGCTTAGGACTAATTTACTTAAAATAAATGGGCGACAAAAGAATAAAATGGCGCAATTCATGACTAACCGAATTTGGCAAGAATATGTTGCCAAATTGTATGCAAGGAAAGGCAACGTCTAAACGGCTGTGGGAGGGATAGTCCCTCCAGTTAAATTCTTATGGGCCACCAACAAAATCTTTAAGAAAAGTAAGAAACATTCGATTGCAGCTGCCATGTAATGCATGAGCCCTTTAAGGTTTTTCTCAAATCAGTCAAAATAAATGCGACTTATAATCGGAAAAACATTTTATTATCGGGGAAACAGCTTTGGAGCTGTGGGCACGTAAACTTTTCGGTCATGGTCGTACCAACAAGACTCGACACCGTCACAAACACAATAAACTTCGTATTCTACTCTCAAATACCTTTCGATTGAGTCCCATCATGTCCCGTTCAGTGTACATGTCCATTTGGTGCATAATTTTGGAGTGGGCCAACCACCTGGGAATAGATGCCAAACAACGAAAAATGGCGCGAACTAGTAACATACACAAAATCAGAGTTGCACTAATCACTGATTTTGACAGATAGTGCACTCAATATTTTGTTGTTGGGCAACTGCCACTTCCTGTAAATGAATATATCTTGGTTATTGTTCTCTTCAGAATCAGAGGACGACAAACACAACAAATGGAATGTAGTCATGTTTTTTTAGTTATAAATTCATATTATAAATTCATTCACGTTTTATTTATACATTAATTTTTAACAAAAGCCAGGTATATGTTATTTTTCATTTGTTTTTTTTTTTTTTTATTTTGCTGCAAAGATATATTCAAATCAACTCTACACTGAAAGAAAAATGACGGTACTTTGGCAAAGATTTTTAATACCATTTGGTATAAATTCAATACCAGGCAAAGGAGGCTATTATTATAAAAATTTTACTAAACATATATATAAAATGTTTTAATGCAATTTGAGTGCGTAAAAACCTGTTAAAATACTCGACAGCGGTGAAAACGGAAATAGTTCAAATTCTAAGGTCTTTCTATTGGGTTGCCCAAAATGTAATTTCGGATTTTTCATATAGTCGGCGTTGACAAATTTTTTCACAGCTTGTGACTCTGTAATTGCATTCTTTCTTCTGTCAGTTATCAGCTGTTACTTTTAGCTTGCTTTAGAAAAAAAGTGTAGAAAAAGTATATTTAATTAAAGTTCATTCTAAGTTTTATTAAAAATGGATTTACTTTCTTTTAAAAAATCCGCAATTACTTTTTGGGCAACCCATACATCAAAAACATGATAGTCTCTTGTGTGAAAAACGATGCTGTGTTGGTGTTTTCATATGGAAACCACTTCTGGGAATCATTGGATATGCAATCAAATGCATAATATAGAGAATTATAGTTGGTCACGGTATAACATTACTTTTTGTTAACATAAATAATCGAAATAAAATCAGATTAAATTATTTTCATTGGTTTTTAGGGGGGTGGAATAACCAATAACAGCGTGGTACTAAAACATATAACGGTCTGGTGCTAAAACCAATAACAGATTGGTATTAAAACCAATACCAGTTCGTTAATTTTCATCCATACTGTGTTTTTGTACCATACTGTGTTGCTTTACTATCAATGCCGTATGGATTTGAAATGAGCACGTTTGGTATGTCCTTTCTTTGGGTGTAATGTAAAATACATCGATAACATTTGAAACATTTTCGATGAGATAGTTTGTTGTGAAAAATTGATCAACTCTGATTTTGAGTATATTACTAGTTCGCGCCATTTTTCGTTGTTTGTGTGGGTTATGGTTCTTAAATATAATACACACCCAACCAAAACTCGTTGCGAGAAAAAATTTTACTCAGCTGTTTACGTAGTGTAACGTAATAATGCCATGACAACATTATTTAAATCGGATAAGATTTACACCTGGCAGGTGCTAAAGAAGCCACATAGGACAATCGGTTCTGAATTGGCTCATTCGAAATTCCGAGCTGCAAGCTTTACTCGATAAAAAGAGTGATTTCGACGGACAGACGTACACCTAAAATGTCATGGCCATCTTGAATTTATTAGGGTCTCATCAAGGCGGATTTAAAAAGGTGGTCTCACGGGAACAGCTGCTAACAGTCGGCCAGGTTTGACGGTATTAAAATGTTGTTTGTTGCTATATTCTTTCTCCCATATTCTCTGCTCATGTATGCACACGTATACACACACGCAAGCAAATTTATTTCTGTGTGTTTTTTCGCATTGGGGTCTTATACTTATATTTGGAGATGTTACAAACAAACGATGCCGATATTCGGGTAACCCCATACCCTTTAAAAATTCCATTGTTTAAGGAAACATTTAAAAAATGTTGTTATAAAGGCAAATACAACTACTCTGAATTGAATCTTCTATTTCAAAAAATTGCCTATATCAAATCGCCATATATAAATTTTTTGATATCCGAAGGGGGCGCGGAGACTCCCCCATACTCGGGGGGTAGACATTTTTTTTTTTTTGTCTAGCCACGCCACTTCGTGTCTGTATGTGATAGAAGCTGGATATATATTTGACTTATTTGCACTTCTTTTCACATGTGTGCAAGGGAACACAATATAATCTTGGGCAATGCACAATTTATACCATTTAGGCTTTGTGCCGATTGAGAGAAAAGTTGTAGGTTGTAAAAATATGACGTTTAGTGTGGTGAACAATTTTTTAGTAGCCCAGGGGCTAGCAAGATTTTTGACAGAAGCAAAGCAAATTTCGACGTTTGTAGAGCAGAGTTCCATGTTGCTAGTTGTGAATAGATACGCAGGTCTTATTCATTTTGCGATCGGCGATTACTAGCCACTTACACACAAGATATATTAATTTACAGGTGGTGGCAGCTGCCCAACAACAAAATTTTGAGTGCACTATCTGTCAAAATCAGTGATTAGTGCAACTCTGATTTTGAGTATGTTACTAGTCCCGCCATTTTTCGTTGTTTGCGAAAATTTCGAGAAAATCGGTCCTCCTGTTTTTCAGTCTATACGGAACAAACAAACCGAGTCCCATATATCCGTGATTGGCTAATGTTCACATTTTGAGCGTTTTTGTGGGGGTGAGGTGAATCCCTATACATCGACATGAATTTGTATGCCAGATTCGAGATCTAATCCCGCATACTTTTCATTTGATACCCATATTGTCCTTATCAATCCACTTTAGATTACCCCACCGTTACCCCATAAACAGGTAATGGTGGAGGGTTCGCCCCCTTCCGTTATCAATAAATTATAAAGCCTATTCCTACTTCCTGACCATATTCGTAATCTACTCCTGAATACCTTTCATTTGAGTCCCATATAGTCATGATCGTCAAATAAACCTATTTTAAGCGGTTTTGGGGCTGGGACGGCCCCCCAGGTACTAGAACCCAACTTTTATTATGAAATTCGTACTTTACTCTTGAATACCTTCCATCTTAACTCCATATTGTCCCGATCGGTCCACTTTTAATTTTGTGTGGTACTTTTGGGGTAAGGGTCCGCCCACCTCCCGATATCAAAAAATTATATAGCCTATGTTTCCTTCCAGACCAACCTACACAATCTGTAAAAATTTCAAGGCAATCGGTTTAACCGTTTTTGAGTCTATACGGAACAAACAAATACAAATTGAATTTTATATATATATTGGGTTGCCCAAAAAGTAATTGTCGGTAATATACAATAGTAGTAATATAGTCGGCGTTGACAAATTTTTTCAACGGCTTGTGACTCTGTAATTGCATTCTTTCTTCTGTCAGTTATCAGCTGTTACTTTTAGCTTGCTTCAGAAAAAAAGTGCGCGAAATTTTGTTTACATTTGTTTGTTTGTCGTCAATTTTAATATGGGTACCACATGTATTGAAAGAAATTCATTTAACAAACCGAATCAACGCTTGTGATATGCACCTTAAACGCAATGAATTCGATCCGTTTTTAAAACGAATCATAACTGGAGATGAAAAATGGATTGTTTGCAACAACGTTAGTCGAAAACGACCATGGTCCAAGCATGGTGAACCAGCTCAAACCACTTCAAAGGCTGATATCCACCAAAAGAAGGTTATGCTGTCTGTTTGGTGGGATTGGAAGGGTGTGGTATATTTTGAGCTGCTTCCAAGGAACCAAACGATTAATTTGGATGTTTACTGTCAACAATTGGACAAATTGAATACAGCCATCAAGGAGAAGCGACCAGAATTGGTCAATCGTAAAGGTGTCAAATTCCACCAGGACAACGCCAGACCGCACACATCTTTGGTCACTCGCCAAAAACTGAGTGAGCTTGGCTGGGAACTTTTCATGCATCAACCATATAGCCCTGACCTTGCACCATCAGACTACCATTTATTTCGATCTTTGCAGAACTCCTTAAATGGTAAAACTTTCGGCAATGATGAGGCTATAAAATCGCACTTGGTTCAGTTTTTTGCAGATAAAGGCCTGAAGTTCTATGAGCGTGGAATACTAAATTTGCCAGGAAGATGACAAAAGGTTATCGAACAAAATGGCAATAATATATTTGATTAAAGTTCATTCTAAGTTTTATTAAAAATGCATTTACTTTCTTTTAAAAAATCCGCAATTACTTTTTGGGCAACCTATTGGGTTGATAAAAAATATGAATTTATTGAAATTTTGGGAAACAAACGTGAATGTATAAATTAAAAAAGCAAGACTACAAATATTGTAGTAGTTAATATTACCCAGGTAGCTGGCAAACGACAAACATTTTTTGTTGTGAAAATATTTTTTCTTCATTCAAAGTACAAAAATATGTGGAAATATTTTCAAATCCATCATTTTGCACGGTATGATCACATTTTGCATTAACTTTTGTTCCGGGTCGTTAAAGAAACGAATTGCAAGCAGAACGACTATAATCTGCCGGTATGTTGGCCCATTCATGTACAATGTATTTCTTTGGCGCATCCTTACGGGCAATTTTTTAGTCTTACCTTGCTTTTAAAAGTGGCCTAAATAAAAAAGTCCGTCGGATTGACAAGTAGCGAATTGGACAGCCACTCCGTGGACCAAATAAAGTACGGAACATTATTTTTTTGCCATTCTTGGGTTACACATGCCTGGTCCTAAATACGAAAGGTACATATGTATGTACTCATTTCATATTATAATTACACTCAAAAACTTATATATTTACTTTTATCTATTTATATCTAATAAAAATTCTATTCGATTGTTCTAGAGCTCACGAGTGGACTTCGAACAGCTGATACTCGATTATGCACTTGTTAACGAATGCCAATAGTGCTTATTCGTTAACGAATGCGGTAATGGCAAAACAAACATTTTCGAACAATTTTACTCGTTGATGTATGCGGTATTTCGGCCCCTGGAATTTCAGAATTGCTCAGGATTTAAATTAAATCACATTAATGAACTCCGAGAAACATTTATTTAAAATTAAAATGACTTATTTTGTTTGAAAACTTGGATTTTACGGGTAGTCGCTTGTGTCGAGCTTCAAGTTGTACAACCATATAATAAAATATATTTAACACTACTATTAAACATCCAGACATTTGTTCTATGTGAGATATCACTGCATCTCCTAATTTTCTTGAGTTTAATAAAGGCACTTCTAGCCTTGTTGATACGTAGGCCTATGTACGACCTTTGTTATCTTGCTGCCAAGATAGAAGTTTTCAATGATATGGCCGTTTATAGTGAGCGGTGTCAGATTTGATGTTCCTATCCTCATCAGTTTGGTCTTTGCAGTTTACCCTCAGGCCTATATCATCCGCGTTGTCGATGTCACCGAGGAAGTCGTTAATACCCCAGCGTATGCCATTCGTTGCCTCAACATTAGTTGCTTCTAATACGCAGTCTAATAAAATTAAAAATAGCGTCGGTGACAGGATGCAACCCTGCTTCACTCCTTGGTCAATCCCGAAAGATCGCCTATCTTTTCCGTTGAAGCGGACTGAAACTTCAACATTGCTATACAGCTCCCTAATGAGTGTTGCGATTTTTTCACAATCAACTTCGCGAAACTGTGTCAAAAGCACGCTCAAAGTCGATGAATGAAAGGTATAGGTGAGTTAATGTAGTCGGCACAAGAACGTCCTGGCCGAAAACCTGCCTGTTCCTTCCTCAAAATGATGTCAAGTGCAGGTGAAATACGTTGCAGAAGAAGACTTGCCATCACTTTTATTGCGTTTAGCAATGTAATCCCATTTCAGTTCTTACACTGGGTTAGGTTACCCTTCTTTGGGATTGTGACCATGATCCCCTTCTTCCATTTCGTGGGGACAGCGTTTGTATCCCAGGCCTCCCTGATTATTGGCGTGATCGCTTGAGCTATGGGGTATGCCCATACTGTAACAGTACAGCAGGTATATTACCAGGGTCAGCTGATTTGCCGCTTTTGAGTGAGGCCAGAACGGCCTCACGGTGTTTTATTTCCTCTACAGTTTCGTTGCTTATCCATGGTTGTTGGGATCGTCGAGCAATGCCTATGATAGAGGTGGCCGCCTCCGTACATGTTGATGATATGTGGGCCAATGTATGAGTGTTATTTTGCAGCATCTCCGTTAATGTTGCCCCTTTGTTCGAGGTTCTCTAGGTTTAAGAGGTTGAACTTTGTGCTTTTTGTTTGAGTCCTTTTCACGACGGCTGGGCGTAGACGTAGAGTGGTCACTAAGAGCATGTGGTTACTATCGATATAGGCTCCTCGTTTAGTTTTCACATCCATCAGCGAACCCAGAAAGAGTTTGATGGCAAGTATGTGGTCGTTTTGATTACGGGTCTTTTCATCTGGTGATTCCCAAGTATATTTGTGTATATATTTCATGGAGGAATTTTGTGCCTTCAATAAAGTGCCGCTTTCTTGAGAAGAAATCAATCAATCTATCGCCATTGTCATTCCTGGCATCGCCAAGTCCTGGCATTCCCATGATTGATTGAAATTTCCCATAACAAGTTTAATGTCTCCTATTGGTATAGAGCGTGTCACTGAATAAAGTTGGAAATAAAGTTGATCCTTTGTTTCGTCGTCATCGAGTTGGCGCGTAGCATTGTACAATGGATATTTTGCGTTATTGCTAAAGTTAAAGGTGTCAGTGCTGCCAAAGTTTAAGTACAAAGCATTTAGCGGGAAAACCGGTTTATTTATCCCAAAGCGGGTTTAAAAAAGTGGTTTCACGCGAACAGCTGTTAACAGCCGGCCAGATTTGACGGTATTTAGATGGCAGATTTCTGTTTGCATTCTCTTTGTTATTATTCTCTTTCTTGCATATTCTCTGAAAATAGCAAAGAAATCTCAAAACCAATCAGTACCAAACAACGGGACAATCTGTCACGCGACATTTTTAACTTTACCTCTTGGCTTAAAAAAAAAAACGAGAAATATTCCGCCAACGTAGTCTGAGATCTGAATGAATCGAAGAAGTTGTCCCAACCGGAAAGTCATTTGGTGGTCCACACAGACAGGAAAGACAGAAATAGAAAGCGGAGATATCTCGAAATTTGGAAAGTAAAAAAACCCCCACGAGACAGAGGCGTTTCAATTAAAATTAATTTTCTGCAATTTGTATAAAAGTTGCAAAAAAAATTGTAAATGTCACAAGCTCACAAAAAAGTAATTTGACTCTTAAGAGATCGGCAACTCCAACGTTAGCCGCACAATGGTAACACTGGTTATAACAACTGCATTGGTTAAGGCTCTATCACACTACATGTTCTTGTCTTATGATATGCCACTTTTTATGTATCGTTGGTATTTCATTATGTGTGTCTAAATTGCCAATTTACATACGATTCATCGTTTTTACTATCACACTAGTGTTATTTTTGTATAACATAACCTAAAAATGTGAGCAAAAGCTGTCGTTTATGGCTACAAATTGTTAAAGTTGTGAACAAATTTTAATTTAGGGTTGCTTCCATTCAACTTAAAACAAAAATTAAGTTGTTTTAAGTTGAATGACATGTCATGTAGTGTGATGGCACTTTTAACAAGCGTATTGCTCAGTCCCATGGTACCATAACATAATTACCAGGTAGTGTACCGTAAACAGCTGAACATCACTTTTTCTCGCGATGTGCACTATCTGTCAACGATTTTTGGTTGTATGTGCATTATAGTTAAAAACCATAACACACACCAACAACGAAAAATTGCGCGAACTAGTAACATACCCAATATCAGAGTTGCACTAATCACTGATTTTGGCAGATAGTGAGCTCATTATTTTGTTGTTGGACTACTGCCACTACCTGTAAATGAATATATCTTGCCATAGTACAATTACATGATAAAATTAAGAGGTAGTGTCATTAGAAGAACAACAAAAATCTATACCCAACGAAACTACCTTGAGTGGCAAATGTAAATTGAAATGTCGAAGCGGTTTTAGAAATAATGTTTGTTTTACAACTTATCTTCTTCAAATGTGTTTTTTTCTTTGTATTTTCATCATTATAGCACCGCTTTGTTGCTTATGTGTGGAATATCGGATCAATAGAATATCTTTTCAAGATTTTAGAAAAAAAACTCGCATCTGTGTTATCAAACCTTTGAAATTTAGATTTACGGCAAAATCAAAACAAAAATAAAAAAAAATGTACTCGGCTGTTCGCATGACCTCTCCTTATAAGTGCATCCTGGTACAATTAAGAGGTAACCTCATAAGCACAACAACAAAAATCTGCCCCAACGAAACTACCTTGAGTGGCAAATGCCGTAATTTGAAATGTCAAAGTGGTTTTAGAAACAAACTTTGTTTCACAACTTATATTTTACAAATGTGTTTTCATCATTACAGCACTGTTTTTTGAATTTGTGTGGAATATTGGATCAAATAGAACATCCCCTCAAGATTTTAGAAAAAAAAATCACAGCTGTGTTATCAAGCCTTTGACATTTAGATTTACAAGAAAATTAAAACAAAAATAAAAAACACTGTACTCAGCCGTTCGCATGACCTCACGTTATAAGTGCATCCTGGCTCAGTCCTTGGACATTTGGCTAAACTTAAACCTCTATCAATTAGAGTCATAAAACAACTAAAAATAAAATAAGTAAAAGGCAATTAAAGAGTACTGCTGTTTAAAAATCTATTTTTCATCGCATTTGTGTTTTGTTTTCTGTTTGTTTTCTTTAAATATTTAACAACAAATATTTTCATGTTCCATTCATCATATAAATAGTTTTTTTTTTTTAATTTATATAATAAAAAAAATTATAATAATAATAATAAAAGTATTAATAAAATTAGTTGCTTTCCTTTGCATAAAATTTAAAACTAAACTTAAAGTCAACTTTAAAGTGTTCTTTCATATTGCCTTCTAACGAATTTAAAATCATGCTGCTACGACATTTTCTTGCTACATTTAACAAATTAAAATTAAAAATAAAACGATATGAGTGGCCATCAGACAGGCACACGACAATTGTGTCCGCCCAGGGTCAGGCCATTTACTAAAAACGATTTTTTTAAAATAATAAACAAGGGAAGGAATCATTCCAACATTGCATAATTATTACGTTAAAACATGATCTTCAACATTATGCTTAAATCAAAGTACATAAATATTTGCTTTGCTTTGCTGACTTAATAAGATTTTTGATTACAAAACAAACAAAAAATATTAGTTATTGTTACCAACAGATGACATACATACATCAAAAAAATATATACCATAATATTTATATATAAAAAATAAGACTAAAACAAACATTAGAACAAAATTTTTTCAATAATATATATATATATATATATATATACTAATTGCTAATATAATTACTAAAATTTAGATATACAGTGTGTAATAATATGTATGTATAAAAAGAATTAAAATAATATATGCACATTGTTGTGGTTTTGTTTTGTTTAGGGTGTGTTGTTATTTTTACGTATTTAACACACAATAATACAGATTTCCAATTTGTTTGCTATAATTGAAATTTTAATAATAATCAATAGAGTTTCCTTTCGTTTATTTTGTTTACATGCTTGCCATCTCTATTTCAAAGATTTTCATTCTCACTTCCTTTCTTGGACTAATCATAATTATAATATAAATTATAAACTATATTTATTATTCATATAAACTGTAAAGTATAAATATATGCATGTATGTATATGTTTAAATGTATATGAATTGTTTGTTATTTTTCCACAATTGGTTGTTCTTCTTGTTACTTGATTTTTTTTTAATTTTGTTAATTAAAGCTTATAATCTATTAATATTTTCAATATTTTTTTGTTTTGTATAATTTTAAATCTGTTATTGGATTTTGCATTTGTTTTTCATCTGTTGTTCTTTAAATTATATGTTTTTTTTTTCAATGTATATAGTAGATGTGTGTATATATAACTACAATTTGTTTTCCTTTTAGCTTTTTTTGTTTGTATGTTTTACTTCTAAAATTTCATTAATATTGTATTGACCCCTAATAAGTTTCTAACATTCTCGTTGTATTTGATGAGCACAACCTTTGATGCGCAAATATTCAATTTTTCACCAGCGCACAAAAGTTGTAAACATGTCGCCTTCTCCAGGAAATCCGACATTTTCAATTCACGCATAAGACTTTTGTGAGCGGTTGCTGCGGAAGATGATGGTGGATAAATCTAAAAATTAAAAACAAAAATACATTAGGTTAGGTTTGAAAAGAGGGTGCAGATAGTGGAATGGGGCGGCACTATGGGCATACACATAAGCCAGTAATCGGCTTGTTGTGCGCATTAAAAACTAAAAAGTAAACTCGAAAAAAATCCAAGTTAGGAATTCTATGCTACTTACAAAACCCTTGTTTTCCATTCCACTCCCCTAAGTTGGTTCATATCTTGTGTAGTATCCACACCGAAGTGCTGGTATCTGTTAGCCGCGAAAGCCGGGCAATGACATAGGAAATGGTCCAACCTCTCATCAACTTCCCCACATGCTATCACTTGCTCCACCGATTTTGCATAAGTGAGCTTGTAGTCCTATGTGTCCCGTTATGATACCAATAGCTATACTAACCTCCTTCTTATTTCTTTTCATTAATTTCCTTGTCCTCTCATGACCCGGACCACCCCATAGGATTTTCGACAGCAGTTCTCTGACCTTCACTGCCAAATCGTTTGCTATTTCATTCCCCCTTACTCCGTTATGGCCCGGCACCCAAACGATGCGGAAAAGGCGTTATTCTAGGGATCCCAAAGTCGACTTTCGACCAATCGATCAGTCGACTTTGTGTGTAAAAAAATCGAAGTCGACTTTCAATGAATAAAAAGTCGAATAATCGATTTTGAAGTTGAATACGAAAATAGAGAGATACAACTTTTGCTTTGCTTATGTTGCTGCTAAGCATGGTACAATTAAGAGGCAGCGTCATTAGCACAACAACAAAAATCTACACCCAACAAAACTACCTTGAGTGGCAAATGCCGTAAATTGAAATGTTAAAGGGATTTTAGAAATAAGATTTGTTTTACAACTTATTTTCTTCAAATGTGTTATATATTTGTATTTTCATTATATCACTGTTTGGTTGCTAATGTGTGGAATATCGGATAAATAGACATTTTCTTAATATTTTAGAAAAAACAATCACAGCTGTGTTACTACAAAGTCAAAACAAAAATAAAAATTTTTATACAGCTGTTCGCATTCTGGCTGCTTAGTAAGAATTGTTTCCAATTTTTCTGAGATTTATTTTGGTACCTTTTTCTTAGTTACATAAACATTTACACGGAAGGTAATAGCATTATGTGATTGAATCGATTTGATGATCGTCGGCAGCGGTAGTCAGATGGTAATAGAAGTTCGTGCCATATCTATGCAAAATTTCAGCGATTACACCCTTATAAGTGTAAGATTCGGCTTAATAATTTTATGTTTATGGAATTTCGGCACAAATGTGTCTTTTATCCATTAAGCGCTTATGTTCGAGGATGGGTTGTATAGAAATATATCTTCACATTGTACCCGTAAAGACTGGACTTCAGATTCGAAATCTTCAGCTCCTAAAAGGGGTATTCAATGTCCGAGATTAAAATTCTTAAGGTCATAAAATGCGAATGGTTCCAACCTTTGGGTTTGGTTTCATTCTAACGTACCCACAATTTTCGGTATTTTTGCTCTGAAACCCACATTTTTGTTCCAATAGTAGCACCCATATAAGGGTAGATTTCACAAACAGAGATTCTTGCGCCGAATTTAGCGACGTCTAGATGGAATTTCGAATCGATAGACTCCGATTTGGTAAAGGCGGTCTGTAAATATATCTTCATGGCAAAAGTCTACGAAGAGTTATAGGAAATAGAAAATTTTGGACATTGTTGACAAAAAGTCGAAACGTCTACTTTTGTACAAAAGTCGACTTTTTGCAACAATAAGTCGAAAAATCGATTTTTGCTCTAATAAAAGTCGAAAAGTCAAAAAGTCGATTTTTCGTCCTAAATTGGGATCCCTACGTTATTCTCCTTCTTACACTGCATGACTGTTCGTGACCTTACCCTCCTGGTTGTTATTGCCCTTGTGGCCATTTTACTGTCGGTAAAGATATTCGACGTCCTCGCGTTAATACCACAAAACACTTTATTTCAAGAAAAAATATTCATAAATCAATAAAAAGTAGTAACAAGTTAGAGACGATGGACATAACTTGACAAATATTTAAGTCACAGTCGTTGAGGATTGAAGAGCACAGCAGTCACATTACACCACATCAGCGTTTGGTTTCCATCACACGTTTACTCTTCCATCTGATCAAAGAATGTCAAAATTTCCCTCATCATAGAAGGCAACTTGGTCCCAGAAACCTTCCTGGTTTTCCTAGGTTTAAACATCCAAATAATGGTCTAAGACCTGTGAAGTATATATATTCTTAATAGTAATGGGATATCAAGTAGATATAGAGATTTTTGTCCGCCCGTCTGGTTTTCGAAGCGTGTAAACTTTAAGGGTAAAGCTAGGCACTTGAAATTTTGCACGAATACCATTGCTAAGTGTAAGTCGGTTTGAATTTTAAATGGCCCAAATTTGAAATAGCTCCCATATAAACCCATATCCCTATCTGACTTCTTTAGCTTCATGACGACGCTATTATACTTCGATTTGGTTGAAATTTTAGACATGACTTTCATCATCAAAGCACCAATATCCCATTTGATATCGGTTCTAGTAGCCAAAACAAATAAACGAGGAAAATAAATGGGTAATAACAGGATATATATAACCTATTTGTAATTGCCTGATTTGCCAACGACAATTCTATAAAATAACTTGAGAAATTCGATCCGTGGAGGAAGGCCATGCCAAATTATTTGAGGAAATCGCTAACACCTCCTTCCAGCCAGGCCTGAATGGCTGGGTAGCGAATTATTAAAAGTAGAAACAAGTTACTGACAAAGAAACCTTGTTGACCACGTACACAGCAATTGACCGTTCAGTAATAAACTATGCAGCGCTGGTGTGAACACTCCAGCTAGGGGAAGCGCAGTGAAATAACATTCAAATCTGTCCAAATGCTGTCATATGTACTGCGACGGGCTGTCTCCACAGTTCTCACGTAAAACACCTAAATCGGGACACGAAGATTCTACCCGTGCGAAGGCACAACTACGTGATGTCTAAACAATTTCTACTGGGTTGCTATCGCAAAAGACCATATCCATCACTATCTTGTCGATAGGTATGCACCGCCCAGTGAACGTAGACCTTGGAGATTGACCGCCACCCATTGCACTTGAAGAAATTAGCCACCCTTAGCAAACCAGAGTAGTTTTGACTTAATTTTGTTCCGGCAGATGCAACCGCCTATTGAAAGTATGTCCCGATGGTAAACTGGTACCATATGACACACGCCACTTTTTTAACTGCCCATCCAATCCTATTCGACTTCGGACTAGAACCCTCTGGACGCATCCCAACTGTATGAAGCTTGGACGTGTATTTCTTCTATCTATCTTTCATACTTATCATACATCTTTCATATCTATTATACTTTCTCCAATCTCCGCATACGATTTGCTTGTTTGTGTAAATTAATAATTATTTTCCGCTACGATTCCGTAATTTCTTTAAGCTTTTGGACATTTTTCGTCAAAAAGTGAGGTAGGTATTTCTCAAAAATAATCACTTTTCATGTTTGAACCAAGCAGGTTGCCATTAGATAACATGTGTGTTCGCGTACTTTAGTTGTCAGCAGAAGAGAGCTAGAATTTGAGAGCGAGCAAAATTTTAAGAGATTGGTAATGGAGAGCTTGCAAATTTCCATTAGAGGTTCTTTTTCCAGCAGAAATTTTACGAAAACCAGCTCTTTAATTCAAATAAAAGAGAGAGTTAGAGGCTGTGATTACTCTCTTGCAATTTTCTAATGACAATTTTTTGCTGGAAAAGTGCGCGAACAGACCAATCAAGCACGTTGCCATATCGGTAACATAGATATTTAAAGGATACCGTTTGTGCCAACACTTTTGTGCGCCGACGGACTCTATTTGTCGTCAGATAATAAACAAGGGTTAAAAAACACACAACAAGGGCACCATCATTGAAACAGTTGATTGTGGTTGTACATGAGGACCCTGCAGGATGTTTCTTGGGGGTAAATTCACCTTTATTAACACAAATTACCGGTCATATTACCAGTCCATTATGTGGCAGCTTGGGCGTATTTTTCTTTTTGCAGAATAAACCGGTAAAAACACCAGTATAATGTCTCTATGTTGGGGACAGTTCGTTTTTTCGCACTCGTTATTTTTGCACTCGTTATTTTTGCACTCGTTGTTTTTGGTGCTTTCCTTGTTGTACACGCATCGTATTATAACAACAACCACAAACAACGACGTGTTCTGGGTGAGTTTTTTTTCTTTGAACAAAACATAGTAAAACAAAACAACAAGTTAACCCGTTACTTGTGCGCAGAGAAATTGATGTTTTTTGCTTTGGCTGCTGCTAGACAATTTTGTTCAGTCTGTGTTCTAATTTCAAATGGAAGTAGCATACAAGCACAGGAGCAAATATTTGCAAAATGTAAATAATTTGCTAAATATAAATATTTTTCTAAATGCAAATAATATGCGATAAATGATGCAAATTTTTAATTCATTTTTTATTCTTTTTTAGAAGCAATTTTACCGCCGAAAAATGATAGAAGGACGCAACAGCATAGAAAAACGATGCATTTAATGAAAAAATAATATTTAAATATTAAGAAATAATTATTGTCAAATATTAATTTTTTGTTGTTGTTTTGAATTAATACTGAATCGTTTTATGAATTACTTTATTTGTTCTTTACTTTTATTTTTACCTTGAGTTTATTTATTGTTTATTTTTTATGTATGAAACAAAAAAAAAACTTAATAAAAAGTTATTAAAAAATTGTCCAAACAGGTGAAGCGATGTGTTAGTATTAACCGGAGAAATGACTGGTTTTTCAGCCGTTGAAGTGGTGGGTTTTTTTTAACCGAAGAAATGATAGATTTTTCAAACCTGTGAACTAATCGATTTTGTATACCAGTAAAATGGCCAGTGTTATAAACCGATGAAATGACCGGTTGAAAATTATTGGCCCTAGTTATATGGATAGTCAGCGGACCAGTCACTGAAAACAGGTGAAATCACCAGTTTGGAACCGGTTCAAAGTCCTGCAGGGAAATTAATATGCATACATGTACAATTATTTTAAGCAAAATCTATAATGACGAAGGGACATGTCCTGCTATTTTTCCCATAGAACTCAGTAAATGCCGTAATATGTCGGTATTATCAATTTTTATTGTGCGTTTTGAGTGGTTGGAGCGAAAAGTCAAATACAGAACTAGGCTTTATGATTAATTGTATAAAAACCTAAAACCAAATTCGTTGCCACTTAATCATAAATGCGCCTTACACTTAAAAACTATTCAATGTGTAGAGATGGGCATCTACCTACCGGGTAAATACCCAATACATATGAACCTGATGTGTGGACATTTGTCGGACTTTTCGACTTTTATCAAAATACAGCGGTCAAAAAAAGTATTCATCATTCAATGCTTTTTTTTTTAATAAGTCTACAAAAGACAATTGGAATAAAAACATATTAAACTAATGATGCAGTAGTGCTTGTGTGATATATATGTACACAATTTCATTGTTTTTAAAGAAAAAAATAGTATTTATTGGAACAAAAAGGGCCATTTTACAGCTGAACACAAAAAATTAAACAAAAAAAGTATTCATCATTGCAAAAAAACAAAAAAATAAATAACATAATTTAAAAAAATTAATACTTTGTTATTCGACCACCGCGTCTTATAACTTCTTTTAAACGGTTTGACATCGATTGGACTAATTTAGCGGTTATATTTTGGTCTATATTAGTCCATTCCTCCATTATCACCTGTTGCATTTGACTCTTGCTCGAAAAATTGCGCGTTCTCAATTTGCGTTCGAGATGTTCCCAAAGATCTTCAATTGGGTTCAAGTCGGGACTTTGAGGAGGAGTTTTAATGACTTTGGGGCAGTTATACAGCATCCACATCTTGGTATTTAAAGCAGAATGTTTGGGGTCATTATCTTGATAATATTGAAAGTTATTACCAAGCCCAAGTTTTACAGCACTATCTTTTAAATTCCTCTTTAAAATGTCAATGTAATACTTATGATCCATTACTCCATTAATAATTTCAAGATTTCCCGCTCCTGAAGCCGCCATACACCCCCAAACCATTAAACCACCTCCACCATGTTTTACAGTAGCAACTGTGTTTCGTTCTTCAAGCTCTGTATTTGGTTTTCTGTACACTATGACCTTTTCATAGCACCCAAAAAGATTAAACTTGCTCTCGTCTGCAAAAATGACTGTTTTCCAAAATGATTCGGGCTGTTTTACATACATTTTTGCGAAGTTTAGCCTTTTCACTCGGTTTATTTTATTTATAAAGGGCTTCTTACGTGCAGTTCTTCCTCTGTAACTATGCCTTTTGAGTGTATTTCGCATTGTTTGTGTAGTAACTTCCTTCCCTAAATATTCCATAGTGTTTTTACGAAGAATGGTCGCATTTGTCTTCGGAGTTTTCTGAACTTGCCGCACTAGCCAACGCACATCTCCAACTGAAAGTGCTTTTGGTCGACCAGATCTTGGTTTATTGTCAACAGTTTTCGTTTCTGTCCACTTTCTGATGATGGATTGTATAGTAGATCGTGGTCTATTTAATATTTCACTGATAGTTTTTTGAGTTAAACCATTCCTGTGGTGTTTTATTATCAAAACTTTTACCTCATCAGAAACCTCGTTTTGCTTACGACCCATTTTGACAAAAACTATATTTTCAATGAAATTAAATATTTGCTGTCAAGGGCAAAGCCTCCTTTACTAAATAAAACAGAAAAGGGGGATTCCCAAATAATATTTGAATTTGACTTTGATGATAGCACATCAATGATGAATACTTTTTTTGTTCTGTTTTTGGTGTTATTATATAAAATTGCATTTTTTGCGCTAATTAAATTTATTTTTTGAATTTATTTTAAAACATATTACGAAAAATAAACTATTGCATAAAACTGCATTATTTGTTTACTTTAAATTTTCTTCAATTACCCAAAATAAGTGAATTTATTATCAATTTTGCTAATGATGAATACTTTTTTTGACCGCTGTAGCTAAAATCGACTTTTCGACTTATTTTTGCAAAAAGTCAACTTTTCGGGTTTATCAAAAAGTCGACTTTTGCAAAAAGTAGATGTTTCGACTTTTTGTAAAAAATTTTGCCATGAGAATATAATCATTACTCCACCCAGAAAATTAGTCTGCTGATATCAGCAAACACTGTCTGCTGATTTACAATTCAAAATCTTCAACTTTTGAATAAATCCATTCAAATTTTTTGAACTTCGAAATAACATTTGTTATGTATTAGTACAAAAATTGGCAATTTTGGACGTTAATTTTTTGTTGAAAAGCATCTATTTTGTCTGCTGTTATTTAAATTCGATCAAAAATTAGGAAATTGTGGAAATTTTGAAAAAAAATTAAGTTAGATCCTTATAATATTGGAAAATAAGATGGAATATATTTTTTGTTTCAAATATTTATGACATTTTTGAGTTTTTTTAACTTTTCACAATTTTAAAGCAGCAGGCAATTTTTGCTGTTTTTGCAACAATTTGCAGCTATCCCATTTTCAGCAGGCTTACTGCTGTTTTTACAAACACATTTCTATGATTGTTTGTATTTTCATAAAGGGGAGGTATTAAGTTTTAAATGCCAAACTGACGCATTTTTATATCAAAACCACCCCGCTATCTTAAGGCGCTTCCTGTTTACTTTCCCCTTTTTTTGTATTTGAACTAAAGTTTGAAATAGTCTATATATCCTAACCGACTTTTAACTAGTGGTCTGAATGTTAAAATCCAAAAACATCACATTTTCATGCACATATGAGTAACGAACTTTTATTCTCTATCACTCCATCTTTAAACCTCAAAAGAAAAACAAAATGATCTCTATCCTATTCGATTTTATGTACCCGGCATTGTCAAAGACCACTTTTTTTAAAAATGTGGAATTTTTCAAATGTTGTTGTTGTCGTCACCATTAAACATGAAAACAGACCGCCTACACCAAATCGGAGTATCTCTATTCTAAATTCCATCTAGAGTTCGCTAAATTCGGTTCAAAAATCTTTATATGTGAAATGTACCCCTATATAAAATATTGTTCGATTCGTCCATGGATTGAAATATACTTTTACCATGCCGAGAAAATGTCGCTGGCCAAATTTTATACAAATTGGAATAAAAATGTGAGTTTCAGAGCCAAAATACCGAAAATTGTGGGCACATTAGTATGGGATCTACACCTAAAGTCGAACCCGCATTTTATAGGCTCAATCTGGAGACGATCTATATGGCAGCAATATCAAAATATGGACTAGGGTCAGTAAATTATAACAAATTTTTCCCAAATTTCAACAAAATCGGACATTTAATACTCCTTTTGGGAGCTGAAGATTTCAAATCTGGAGTCCAGTCTTTGCGGGGGCAATGAAAAGATATAGTCCTCGAACATAAATCCTTAATGGATAAAAAACGCATTTGTGCCAAAATTCAGCTTCCATAAATATATTTACCCTCCACCATGGATCGCATTTGTCAAGTTTGTTGAATGACTTTTTCAAGGAGAAAACCTCAGTCATAGAAAAATGCCACCTTCAAAATTTCAATAACTGCGCCCTTTGAACAATTGTTGGAAGTCATACCAAAACATATGCAAAACTTCAACCATATTAGATAAGAATGGCGTCATCTAGGAGCCCAAGAAGTCTAATCGGGAGATCGGTTTATATGGCGGCTATATCAGGATATGGAGTAATTTAGGCCATAATTGACACAGTTGCTGAAAGTCAACAAAAAAACACTTCATGCAAAATTTCGATCAGCCAAATCGGATAGAAATTGCGCCCTCTAGAGGCTCAAGATGTCTTATCGGGAGATCGGTTTACATAGCGGCTATATCAGATTATGGACTGATTTAGACCATACTTAGCACAGTTATTGAGAGCCATACCAGAACACGTCATGCAAAGTTTCAGCCAAATCGGATAAGAATTGGGCCTTCAAGAAGCTCTAGAAGTCAAGACCCAAGGTTGGTTTATATGGCAGCTATATCAAAACATGGACCGATTTGGCCCATTTACAATTCCAACTGACCTACACTAACGAGAAGTATTTTTCCAAAATTTCAAGCGCCTAGCTGTACGCCTTCGAAAGTTAGCGTGCTTTCGACAGACGGACGGACTGACATGGCTAGAAGAGATACACACTACATCAAAAGGAAGACCAAAAAACGAATATGGAGGATTGTTCAGTTTACACAAGAAAGAGGAGACTTACAGATGGCACCAATAAATTGACCACGTCGCAATTATCAAAAGCGCTGTCTATCAAATATACAAAGGACAAACAGATTACAAAATCTGTTGCTGATGCAATCCCAAAGCGTTTAAAAAGGATTAGAGAAAGCATTACCGCGCCTCCAAACACACCCATTAAAAAGTGTAGTTTGGAAGAAGCCTTGGCCTTGTTTATGGACCTAGAACACTCCCAAGAAATATTTGACATACTAAGGACATCGTTAATCAAACACGGGGTTGATATTTTATCCACATATAGTCGTAATACGCAAGTCAAATTGGATTCACGAACACTGCATACGGAATTTACGGAAGTCTCTGCGAAAACCAGCCTGCAGGATCTATTGCACCAATGGCTGCTGGAGAGTCTTCCTGAGAATGAGTGAGTGGGGTTGCGATGCATTATCAGGACAAAGCAAAGGATATCTTCCGATGAAACAATATCAGACGCAGATATGTTTACGACATCTTTTGTTCCTTTGCGGCTAAAATCTGACGTTTCCCTTCACTGGAAAAATTCACGTCCTTCATCAGTGCATTATTGCCGACCAATTATGTTTGCAAAGGAATCTGACTCATCTGAACACATAAGTGTAACGGTGAAGGATATTGAACAAGGAATAAGCAAGATTAAGCCCACAGTGTTGAACATTGGGCAAGGGAAATATATTGAATGCAACTTTATTGAATTGAGCATGCTTGACGAAAAATTCGTAAACGAACTGACGGGAATAACCTCAACATTGTCATGTCCAATTTGTAAAAAGAGTCAGAAGAACTTCGGTAATTTGAACTATTCTACATACAAGGAGAACTACGAATATGGAACGTCACCTCTGCATGTGAGGATACGATGCATGTAGTTCTTGCTAAAATTGGCATATACCGTACCACAAAAGGAAGAAAACTTCGATGAAAATACATCAACTAAGGTTAAGGAAAATATCAGAAAGAAGCAAAAACAGAATAAATTTTTTAAAAAGCTGGACTACAAGTAAACTCTCCCAAATTCGGATACGGAAATTGATGAGACAGTAACTAGAATCAACAATCAAATCGTAAAAAGATTAAGAACTATTTTAAATGTCTTAAACTGCAAGGAAAGCATCAATTCTATATACAAAATATGGAGAATAAGCATCAAAAACTGCAACACTTTTAGCGAAAAAGTATCCACAGAAGAAATTGACCCCAACAGTCCATAAAATATTGGCACATGGCAAAGATGTAATTGACTATCAGTTGTTGCTAACAGGAGACTCTTAACAAATTCCATAAAAATATTGGGTTGCCCAAAAAGTAATTGCGGATTTTTTAAAAGAAAGTAAATGCATTTTTAATAAAACTTAGAATGAACTTTAATCAAATATACTTTTTTACACTTTTTTTCTAAAGCAAGCTAAAAGTAACAGCTGATAACTGACAGAAGAAAGAATGCATCTACAGAGTCACAAGCTGTGAAAAAATTTGTCAACGCCGACTATATGAAAAATCCGCAATTACTTTTTGGGCAACATCACGGATGAAGCAAAATGAGAACCTATACAAGATTCTGCAGGATCTTCCGATCCACTTATTTCTTCAAAGCGCCATGTAAAGTCACAAAAAAATTAGAAACAAATTATAGCTTAGAAATGATTAGTCATTTAGACATAGATTCACATACAAATTCAGATGAAAATTTAACAGAAAGTTGAAAAAAATATTTAAAAAAAAATTGGAAAATATAAAATTTACAAAAAATATTTTTTTAATCCAGAAACTTAAAATTTTTCCACAAATTCTGACTTTGATGAGCTATAACTAAGCACCTACATGGCGTAGCACCCTTTTTTAATATTCGTTTTATAGCCTGAACAGTTATCTTCCATGTGCCGTTTAAATTATTCAGTTATCTTAATTGGTTCAAAATATGATTTTTGCCACGAAAAAACTCGAATTTACCTGGAGAAGCTTAAATAAATCTCTATTATTATTATTATTATTATTATTTTTTGATAATTCTACACTTATTAAAGATATCCTTCCATATACAAAATAAAAAATTACAGTCCCTTAACTACTTTTCGAGATATAACACTTGAAATCGAACCAATCGAACCGTATCTCTTAAACTGAAAATCTGGTCTTGTGGATACCATTTTTGAAATCATTGGAATTTTTAAGATAGGTTAGTTCAAAAATTCGTTGGTGCACATGAAAATTTTGATTTTTGCCATCTGTTTTCTCTGTCCACGCCATAGCGCAACGTGCCAAAACTGTAACTTGAATTAAATCTTAATTAGTTTACGAATTAAGGTCCACCAAGATGAAATCCCAAGAGTACGGTATAGTACAAATGTCTATTGTGTGGTCGCACAGCAAGAAATTGTGGGCATTAGCCCCACTGGTGTAAGGAATTAATTCAATTAAGGGGCCAATGAAGGGGATGAACTATTGGGTTGCCCAAAAAGTAATTGCGGATTTTTTAAAAGAAAGTAAATGCATTTTTAATAAAACTTGGAATGAACTTTAATCAAATATACTTTTTTACACTTTTTTTCTAAAGCAAGCTAAAAGTAACAGCTGATAACTGACAGAAGAAAGAATGCAATTACAGAGTCACAAGCTGTGAAAATAATTGTCAACGCCGACTATATGAAAAATCCGCAATTACTTTTTGGGCAACCCAATATTTTAGTAGGTTCTTTTCGTTCATCAGCTCATTACAGATGAGTAATCAGATTTAAGGATGGCAGCAAAGCGACAGGCGAGTGAAGGTGAAAGGGAGTGACTGGTGAACGAAAAAGAGACAATTTAATATTACAATACAAACTAACTGAAGTGATTGAAACATTTAATAGGCATTTATTAGCAACGAACGTATTATTCGGAATACTGTTGAGTAGTTTTGGGGAAAACTATACTCTGGTGCGACGAACCCTGTTGTTTTGAGGAAAACTGTTCCCAGATCTTAAACTGTTGGACTTATGGAATCTCTAAAGCTCTTGTCATTCTACACTATGTAGGGTTCTGCAAAAACGAGCTTCTCATTCAACTGTTTTTTTTTTTTCAATTTATCCGTTAAAATTTAAATTTTATACAAAATTTGGCCTTTGATTATTGTTTCCATTATTTCCCATTTAAGCCAACATGTTTCATGTAGTGGCTGTGGCGGTTTAAACAACAAGATTTATATGTCATCAATCACTCTTGTCAAGGTTATGGCTCTATGGCCATGGTCAACAGAAACACACCAACAAGGAAAAACGCAAACCTGGGAATGCATATATCGCTTCTCAACATAGCCTTCTCCCTCCCCAAGTGCTTATCATCAATCACCTTAAAGGGCAGAACTAAAACATTTCCATAATTCTACAGGCAATATTTTTATAAGGTCCTCCATTGCCCGCAAGGACGACACCACGACTACTTACCTTATTCAATAGAGTATCCTTCGATTTGACTTTAAGTAAATTGCACAAATCACTCAAGAGAACCCATTTGTCGTTGGTGCCCTCATCTTTGAGTAAATACAGTGGGGGCAATAGAATGTCTGCTTCTTCGAATTCAAACATTTCGCCATCACTATCTGAGTTCTCTACCAGAATCTCCGATTTCTTGCTATCACTAGTAATAGTAGTAGTAGTAGTTGTTGTAGTCGCCGTAGTAGTGGTAGAAGAGTTTAAACGTACAGAATTGAATTGATCTATTTTATCGAGTACTACTGCACATTTGTCCATAACAGTCTTTGTTGATGTCTCCCCTTTTTGCTGCTGCAGCGCCAATGATGACGCTGTTGCCGTTGTGTTTGTCGTTGCTGTGTTGGGTGGTGATGGTGCTGCTGATTCAATAGCTTTCAATGCTTTAGCCAAGTAACTGGTGCCGCTTGTAGTTATACCACCACCACCTTTGCCATCACATCCTCTACCTACGCCACTATTTGTTGCGCTATTGCTACTGCTACTTGTTGGACCATTTTGTGAGATTTTATTGGAATTATCGCTGGCCATTGCCGTTGACGCTGAGAATGTGTTGTTCACACTACTGCTGCTGCTGCTGCTATTTGTGTTTGTTGCATTGGCATTGAGTACATTTTGTTGTTGTTGCTGTTGTAGTTGTTTGCTTTGCATCATTTGATTATTGGTTAAAGAACCTCTACGGAAAAGAGCTCTGCTCATATCACACAATGGATTTGGTGCACCCTCAAACACATTATAACCACATTCTGAAGGATCTGCAATCGATAGAAAAGGTGGATACAAATTTAATTGACAATAGGATTCTATAAATATAAAATTTTATAAAAAATTCCAAAAAACAACTTAAAAATACACTAACAATTATAATAAAAACAAATATTGAAATAAATTAAAAAAGTATATAAAAAAAATTTAAAACAAAAATTACAAAACGTATAAGAAAAAAGGAGGCCACCGTGGCGCAGAGGTTAATATGTCCGCCTATGACGCTGAACGCCTGGGTTCGAATCCAGGCGAGACCATCAGAAAAAATTTTCAGTGGTGGTATTCCCCTCCTAATGCTGGCAACATTTGTGAGGTACTATGCCATGTAAAACTTCTCTCCAAAGAGGTGTCGCACTGCGGCACGCCGTTCGGACTCGGCTATAAAAAGGAGGCCCCTTATCATTGAGCTTAAAACTTAAATCGGACTGCACTCATTGATATGTGAGAAGTTTGCCCCTGTTCCTTAGTGGAATGTTCATAGACAAAATTTGTATTTGAATAAGAAAAAATTAAAAATAAATATTTTGAAAGAACTTAAATTTAAAAAATAAAAAAAATTGTTAAAGTTAGAAAACAAAAAAGAAGAAATGAAAGTTAAGAAACTTAAGGAAGTTTTATTTTTTAAGAGTTAAATAATTCAAAAAATTAAAAAAAAAAACAAGTAAAAAGGCGTTAAGTTCGGCCGGGCCGAACTTTGGATACCCACCACCTCGGATATATATGTGAACCACCTTTCCTCAAAATCCGGTCGAAAATTCATAATCGGTTTTTATGGCATCTATATGCAAATCTTGATCGATCTAGACCAATTGCAGAAATATGTGGAGGGGCTTAACTTAACTCTTTGTCCCAAATTTCGGCAACATCGGACAATAAATGCGCTTTTTATGGCCCCAAAACCTAAAACCGAGAGATCGGTCTATAGCAGCTATATCCAAATCTGGACCGATCCAAGCCAAATTGACGTAGGATGTCGAAAGGCCTAACAGAACTCACTGTCCCTAATTTCAGCAATATCGGATAATAAATGTGGCTTTTATGGGCCTAAGACCCTAAATCGGAGGATCGGTCTATATGGCAGCTATATCCAAATCTGGACCGATCTGAGCCATATTGACGGAAGATGTCGAAGGGCCTAACCAAACTCACTGTCCCGAATTTCAGCAAAATCGGATAATAAATGTGGCTTTTATGGGCCTAAGACCCTAAATCGGAGGATCGGTCTATATGGCAGCTATATCCAAATCTGAAACGATCTGAGCCATATTGACGGAAGATGTCGAAGGGCCTAAGACAACTCACTGTCCCTAATTTCAGCAATATCGGATAATAAATGTGGCTTTTATGGGCCTAAGACCCTAAATCGGAGGATCGGTCTATATGGCAGCTATATCCAAATCTGAACCGATCTGGGCGAAATTGACGGAGGATGTCGAAGGGCCTAACATAACTCACTGTCCTAAATTTTAGCAAAATCGGATAATAAATGTGGCTTTTATGGGCCTAAGACCCTAAATCGGCGGATCGGTCTATATGGGGGCTATATCAAGATATAGTCCGATATAGGCCATCTTCGAACTTAACCTGCTTATGGACAAAAAAAGACTCTGTGCAAAGTTTCGGCTCAATATCTCCATTTTTAAAGACTGTAGCGTGATTTCAACATACAGACGGACAGACGGACGGACATGTCTAGATCGTCTTAGATTTTTACGCTGATCAAGAATATATATACTTTATAGGGTCGGAAATGGATATTTCGATGTGTTGCAAACGGAATGACAAAATGAATATACCCCCATCCGTCGGTGGTGGGTATAAAAATAATGAACAGAAGGAAAACAAAACAAATAATAATAAATAAAGAATATTCTTTGCAAAAAATAACATGTTCTAATTATTAAAAAGGGTTGCCGTCTCAGTGTATGTGTTCGTCTTTTCTCATCATTGGAGATTGAAAAGAACCCCGGGCCCACCATCCACCCGACTTCATAACTTCTGAGGGCCGGACGTTTATCAACCAGAAGAAGGCTGATTGGGCTGGCTTCAGAGAGTACACCAATCGTCGCTTCAGTGAACTGCCACCCCCTCGGATCATTAACGCAGCAGCCGCTCGCTTTATGCCAGTCGAATACCCCAAGAGCGGCCGAATTTCCCGGCGCAGACAGACGAGCGTGATGGGTTTTGTTGTACGGATCCCACTCACTCCAGAATCAGCGAGCTGAATCTGGAAATAAACAGGGTAGTCAAAGAACGTAGGCGGAATTTGTAGCTGAAACACTTGGAGCAATGTAATTTAGGCACCGGTTTAGGCAAGCTGTGGTCTACTGTAGTCACTCTCGAACCTAGGTTGACGGGATGACAGGACCTCACACACATTTGGCGAAGTAACCGTGGCTGAATCAAAGATATTCGCCAGGTTATTCAAACGTCAATTTATTGTGCATCCCGAGAGTGACAGGGCAAGGAGTAGAGCCATTCGCCGTATCCGTGGTCTCCGAGCCGATGAACAAGGCGTTGGCCCCCGACGGAATCTCTACATTGAAGTTGAAGAATCTGGATTTAACTGGAGTTGAGTACCTTACCACTGTCCTCAACCTGTCTTTGAATACTCTTATAGTTCCCGATGTCTGGAAAATGGGCAGAGTGATCCCGCTACTGAAGCCTGGAACAAACCCGAGTTTGGGGTAGTCGTACAGACCGATCTCCGACCTTCTCTCACCAGTGGAAAAGACGCTTGAGGCATTACTCCTCCCAAGCCTCGTAGGAGAATTTCCATTTGCCGAGCATCAACATGGATTTCGAAGACTGCACAGCACAACAACAGCTTTGCATGCCATCACCGCACACATTTGCCGTGGCTTCAATCAGCCCAGGCCTTGTGTTAGGACGGTCCTCGTGGCACTGGACCTATCGAAGGCATTCCACACGGTCAGCCATGCCAAATTATTTGAGGACAACGTCAACACGCCCCTCCAGCCAGGCCTGAAACGATGGGTCACAAATTATCTGTGTGGTCGCCAGTCATTTGTGGAATTTAGGGATAAGAAGTCGAAGCACCGTAGAGTGAAACAGGGAGTTCCCCAAGGTGGCGTGATATCTCTGGCACTGTTTAACCTCTACCTATCCTCCATTCCACCATTGCCGACGTGCAAGATGTATGTCCCGATTGTAACCAGGGACCGCACGATACACGTCACCTGTTTAACTGCCCAGCCAGTAACGACCAACCCACTCGACACAGACCCAGATCCCTGTGGACGCACCCCATCTTAGTCGCAGAGTTCCTGGGTCTTGACACTCAACAGCAGACGAAAGATAAAACAAAATAAACTGTTATCAATCAATCAACAATTCCCAAGTTATCATTTAGAAAATCTCTTCGGAATGTAGTCTGTCGTGTCTCACCAATATCTGCGCTCGTATCTGCGCTATCACCGCGGTTTCGCTCAGAATCAAGGAGTTTCCACATCTTTGTGCAATGCCAAAAGACCGAAAAGATCCCATGGCAGCCGGTTGTATGTACCGGATTGACCCGATGAATTCCTTCATCGGCAAGGGCTGCCGCCTCAGTGTACCACACACTGCTACTACAACAACAACAACAACCGAGTATGGTATTAAGTGCATCTCTCGGCGTACTATTTATACCCCCATAGATCAGTAACTCCACATGTCCTAACTCTGCACAGAGTTTGATATGGATTGACTCCAAGCCTCACATTTTTGAAAGCCTATTTTATATCACAGAAAGTTGACAAAATAAAATCGCCTTTTTCCAAAGTTAAAATACTTATGTCCAACTGCCCCTATGGAATAAAGTTTAACTTCACATTATTGAAAGGCTATTTTATATCAAAAGAAACTGCCAAATAACAATCGTCTCTACTTCCACAACGTCATAAAGTGGACATAGCGCCGACCGTACGTTGAGAAAATTGTCTAAAGCATCTAAAGTTTTAACAATATTTTCTAATTTTTTTTTTTTATTCTGCATTAACATCTTACCATATAATTCCCATGGCCCATTGAATTTCCATGGCTTACGATCAGGTCCCATACTTTGTACATCTAATAAATGATTATTTAAAATATCACGCATTGTTGTGCTTGAAGCTAACATTAAAGGAGTTTGACCTGCAGACAAAGAAATTTCCATTAGAGCTATTACAAATGTTTTTCTCACCATCATATGACTAACCTGAATATGTAGCCAGTAAAGGATCAGCACCATAGGACAATAATAAACGTACTATCTCCTCATGATCATTTTCACTAGCCTCATGCAATGGCCTTATGCCCGAGTGAGCTGCCGCTGAATGATTAGCACCGTATTGCAAGAGCACACGGGCTATGTCCAACCAACCGTTTGTACAGGCCTCATGCAATGGCGTATAGCCAGCATTGTCCTTATGATCCGGATTCATGGACATACGTTCCAAACAATAGACTATCACATCTATGTAACCCTGGCGGGCGGCCTTATGCATGGTGCTTTGGCCAACGCCCTTATTAAGCACCCATTTTTGTATTTCACGACTGACATCATCTTCGGTTTTCACTTTGTGTTCATACTCATCGGCTTCCAATTTTTCCATTTTTATGGAGACATGATGATAGTGATGGTGGAACGATGAATTGGTAGAGTTGTGGTTGTGCAACGAGCTAGAGATCGTGCTCGTGGACGATGGCTTTTTCTTTTTGCGTATATAATCGAAACCAGAACTGCCTTTTCGTCTGAGATATTTGCCACGTTTCTTGCGTATCGTATGACTTTCGGAAGACTTTTGGTCTTCTTTCAGCTCGTCAGCATCCATGACGCTGGTACTTTCTGTATCGACCTCCTCTTGTTTGATATTCAAATTGGTGGTCCCAGTTGTCTGCTGACTGGGCAACATGTGTTTGCGCGCCGCCGCTGTACGACTTAATCTTCCAAATTTATCACCACTTATAACGATATTCATTCGTTGCAAGAACTGCTCATACGTTTGTTCATAGGTCATTTTCTCTTCGACGTTATCGGGTGGCTGAGTCATTTCGGGCGGAGCTGAGGCCGGCCTATCGTCGCCCACGAATATTTCGCGAATATTTTCCCGCTTCTGTTGTAGCTTGGATTCGGTGCGTGTTTTGGTGGGTAGGACCGTGGTATCGAAAATGCTAAAGTGGCGCTTTTTGCCACTGTTAGCGGATTCGTTATCATCGTCCTCGTCCTCATCGGATTCTTGGCGTAGAGGTGGCTGCATTTGCAATTCACTGGTTTCTGTTGTTTGTGATGTTTCACTGAACATGCCACAATTGCTGGCTGTCGTATAGGGCATCTTCGGGGTGGAAGTAGATGTTTGACCGGTTTTGTTTGTTGCTGCAATAGGTTTCGAGGCTGTGTTGGTAGTGGTCTTATTGCTGGCATTTAGACCAGAAGCCTTAGTCACCCGAGAGTGCAAGACATCAATAATCGAAAGGGGTTCCTCATTCTGGCAACTTATCGTCTTTTGATCCTTTGCGCCAGACTTTAAATTGGCCATTGACTTTTCATTGTTATGCTTCTTTTTGTCGATGGGCTTGAATGTGGTCGCAGTGGCCTTTTTCTTCTTTTTGGCATAGGCCTCGGCATGCCTTTCCAAATCAGGCAGGGAGGCAGCAATTTTATGAGCCCCTGGATGCTTAATGCTTATAAGACTGGGTGGTACCTTGAGGGCACGCTTAAAGCGATACAATTCCAGTACATTCGGATCATGTACATTTTCCGATTTGACATGTTTTGCTGCAGCAGCCTCTTTGCTATTGCCGATGTGTTTATTTGACTTATTGTCCTTGGCCTTCAAAAGGTTTAGGGCCACAACATTTCTCTCTCGCTTCGCTTTCAATCTGGAGGATTTCATAATGCCAGATTCTCGACTCAAGCCTCCTGATTCCAAATAGCTGTTCGCATTATTCACATATTTGCGCACATATTTCCTTTTGATCTTAGTGGTGGAGTTGCGTATGATTTTATCATTGCGCAGTACTTTGCTGTTCGCCATCTGCATTTCCAGCTCCTTCTTGAGTTTTGATCGGGTCATGGTGTTGAGGCCAATCTTGAGTTTGGAGCCTTTGGTTGAGCTGCCGGTGTTGGTGGTGTTGACCTTGCCTGAGGATCGGAGAGATTTATTATTATCCCTATGCTTTTTGTCCACTTCTTCCTCTTGGTCCTCATCCTCGTTACTGGTCTCCTCTGAGCTAGAAGAACTAGAAGTTTCTTCCTTCTTTGTTTCCGCTTTAACGGAAGTTGAGGAGGAGATTTTGCTGCCATTTGAAGAGTTTATTTTATTTTTTACATCCTTTGCAGTAGCAGATTTTATATGTGAGATGCTGGCCTCCATCAAAGACTTTGGCTTTTTTGGAGCAATTGTGGTTTTATTTTCCTCCTGAGCCGATTTTTCACTTTTCTGTCCGGCCTTATTTTGCTCTTTAGGCTTTATATCCTTTCCAAGCGCCTTATCCCCTATTAGGGAATTAGTGGTGTTAGAATTGAGGGAGGATAATTCCTTCTTGGGACTTTTGGTTGATTGACTGATTTCTTTAGTTGTTGAGTTTGGCATCTCTCGTTCCCTTTCGTTTGTTGGTGACGATGATGAGGATGAATCTGAGCCACAATCGGAAAACCGATTTTTCTCATTTTGGAGATTTGATGAGGAATTTGTGTCGTTGCCGTTGCTACCCTTTGATTTCAGCTTAGTTTTGGTCTTCATCAACGGTTTCTTCAAACGCTCCGTCTTTCGCTTGTCCAGCTCATCTTCACTTTCCGAAGAGCTTTCCTTGGCCTGCAAACGCTCAGCCAAGCGTTTCTCCTGCTGGAAACGTTTCTTTTCACGCCCAATTTTGTTCAGTTTCTTGTGTATAACCCCTACCGAGGAGTTGGGCGAATTTAAGGCGTCCTGATTCATGGATGATGATTTGGTGTTGGCCGCTATGCCCGACTCCATGGCCTCGAAACGGGCAAAAGAGCTGCGTGTTGTATCGGCAGACTCCATGGGAGAATAGTGATTTTCTAAAGTTTTGCGATTGGTAGGCGGTATATCGGTGGAAGAGACTACCATTTCAGCAATAGACGGCTGCTGCTGGGAGTCTTTTACCGGCGTCGTTTTGTTTAGGATGGCAGGCAGAGCTTTCTTTTTGGCTGGCCTGGTCTGTAATTGTTCTACAAAATTATTGCACGTATTGCTCCAAACGCCAAAGTCCAGCAAATTGCTTTCAGCAAAATTATCTTCTAGTCCTGGTATGGAGCAGGCCACTTCTTCCTCCATTGTTGTTTCGGGTTCTTCTTCCTTTACCTTAACTGGGGTTAGCTTTTGCTCTTCTGCCTCCGTCTCCTCTTCCTGCTTGATAGTTACTATTGGAGGGGGTTCACTTTCAGTTTGGGTCAATGGCGGGGGATTAAAGGTAAACCCCTTCAACTCTGCTTTAGTACGTATTCTGGATGCAGATATTTGAGTGGTTGCAGCAGGCTGTGGGAGGCTAGTCGTACTGCTGCCATTACTGGAGGCGGAAACTTCTGTGGATTTTATAACGGGAGTCGCTGACATTTCTCCTGTGGGTGTCAAAGGCTCCTGTTTACAAACCACCGCCACAACGGCAGCTGGTGAGGGCTGATGATGCTGACTGTGATTATTCACTATTACCGGTGCCGGTTGTACCACAGCCGCCTTGGCTGCAATTACCCCTCCCCCGGTGGTGGTGGTGATCGGAAGTATATCCTTAGCCAACTTGGCCTTATTACAATTTTCCAATTCATGTTGATTGCTTTCGTTAACAGCAATCACGGAGATATCTGCCGGTCTCATGGGAATAACCGCCGGTTTTGCCACAATAATGGGAGGGGAATCAACATAGCGGGATTGTTTTACAATTGGTTCATTGGCAGACATTTGGCTGGAATATTCTTGAATGTGTCGTTTGCGGAAATTCGGATTACGCTCACAGCCTTGTGAATAATTTGACGCAGTGGAACTCAAAATGGAAGCCGTTGCAACAGGTGGTGATACCATAGATGTGGCAGATCTATTCTGCACATTATAAGCGCTCTTGGGAGGAAGAGCCATTATACTGGTATCGGGAGGTAATCTCTCCACAGCCGCTAATGTGTGATGTGCTGTAGTGTTAGTGCTAGCTGCTAGTTGAGCTGAAGGAGTTGATATTACATGAGCAGCAGTTGATTCTGTGGCGCCAGCGATGCGCTTCGGTTCCGTCTTTATAACACTGGCATAGGGATTTGTTTCCAAAACACTTGGTCTTGATTGTGGCGGGGGAGGAAGCGGAGCCAGATTAGTACCCCTTAGTAGTTCTCGTTCGGGTACAATGGGCTTTGGGGCTGTCTTAATGACACATGATGACTCATAAGCACCTTTTATGTGAAGAGAACTGGAACTAGAACTGGACTCGGATTTTCTTAGGGGATATTGTTGATGCTGCATAGAAACTGGACTATAATGTCGACCTGTGTGATGTTGGGCAGGTGTTTGTTGTATGCCAGCCGCTTGCGAGGGCGGAGTATAGTTTCGCCTTTCCAAAGCATTGTTCGAGCGGGTAACTTGTGAAGAGTTTGCCCTACTGGCTGTTATATCGACAGCTGGCACCGCTGCTGCTGCCGGCTCAAAAGCATGAACCGAAAATACTGGCGTAGAATCGACTCTAGGTAAAGTGTAGCGACCTTCATTAGAAGTTGGAGTTAAACGTCTTTGTTGATACTTGTACTCTGTTGAATCAGCCTTTGTTTTCACCGTTCGCATGGAGAGATCAAGGGGAGACGTAGTAGTAGTAGATGAGGATGACGAGGAAGGTTTATCGTCTTCCTGTTTAATGCAAATTCGAGATGTTTCGGCACGTGACGAAGACGAGGAGGAGGACGAAGACGCTATAAGGGGAACCGCAGAATTATGGTGGTTTACCAAAACTGAGCTCAAAGGGGCTTTTGTTTGTGGCAGTGTTTGCTGGTGCAGAGACGACCCAATTTCTGTTCTTACTGCGGTTGGTGGTAGACGTTCATTGGGACTGGCATGAACTGTATGATGGTGGGGCGAGTGTATGAGCGCACCTGCTCTGGCATTTGAAGTTGGCATGGGGGCTGGAGGTACTGCCCCCGGTGGCCCTCTCATATTTTGAGAATCTACATTTAAAGTCTTTTTTATGATTTGCATGTTCAATTCCTCCTCGGAGGTGGCATTCCTCATGGCCAGAGTACGACTTATGAGTTCCCTATAATTTGGTTTGTGTTTGTTGGTGTTTGCAACATTGGCAGCTATTTTGGAAGAATGCGGAAGGTGAGCTGCTGATTGCAGCTGCAGCGAAGACGGAGGAACAGCACTAGCAGCACCCTTGGTAGGCAAAGGTGCTTGATGGTGCGCATGTGAATGGCTATGGGGAGGTTGTGCTATTGTACGTTCATATGCCATAGGATTCTGAGGACCCATTATCATTTCGCTGTTCCTTAAAGCAGCAGCTGTTGTAGTTTGATGCTGGGCTGTTGGCTGTGTGGGATATGATTGAGAGATTGGAGTTCCTATGACCCCTTGCAGATATTCCGTGTGATGAATTTGTGTCTGCTGCGAAGTGGTTGTCGAGGAAGACGACAGTAAAGAGGGTGAGGGAGAAGCTGCCGTTGCTGCTGCTGGCGAGGGCGCACTGTGTGGATTGCTCTCGTAGTAATAGGCAGGCTGTTGATGGCCCCTCTGACTGGGTGCTCTGCTTGGCGGTGGTGTATTTTGATTGAGTAGCGAATGTTTATTCGAGGAGGAATCTGATGACATGGATATTTTGCCATATTTTGCATTATGATAGAACTGGGGAGATTCAACCCTGTAGCTGGAGTTTGCCGACCCTCCGATTGTGTATGGCGAGGTGGATGTAGACATGGGAGACACATCCTTACAACACGAATCTCCATTGCCTGGCGGTGGAGTATTATAGGGATTTATATAAATTCCACCGCTGGAGTTGCGTGATGACTGTTGTTGTGCCTGCTGCATGGGGGGTGGATTTTCGTATATCTCCAGATCTTCTCTTTTCACGCTGTCCACTATATAGCGCTGTGATGTAGTATGATTTGCTGGCGGTGGAGCCAATCCCCCAGCGGCATTTGCTTTAGCACCCATATTTGTTGAAGGAGGGATCTGATGCATCGGATGATGAGTCGCCGCAGCGGTTGAGGCAGACGGTGGTAATGGCGGTGGTAGAGGACTTTTCGAATACTGATGATACTGATGTGTGTGCGTTTGTTTCATGATAATTGGCGACATTTCCGGTGGGTGCACTTTGGAAGGATTTTGTGTTGCGGTGGCGGCATAATATGGATTGGAGTTTCTAGAAACTGAAGGCTGTTGCGTTACAAACTGTTGAGGCGATTCCCTTAGGTGCGTCGTGGAAGCCATGTGATTGTATTTATCGGCCCCGCTCACCACCATATAAGGGCTATTGGCCGTAGCTTGCAAGGGACTCTCGCGCAATTTTGTAAAATCCGGCGGCACCTGTTGTGGCGAAGCTCTGGAGAATTTATCCGAACTAAATTGTGGCGTCGGCATATACAAATGATGATGATGGGACGTACTCTGTTCCGCCTCGGGCGTATACATTTGAGGGCATTTGCGGGCATAGTTCGGACTGGGATGTTGATCTTTCGATGCCGGCAAATTGCTGGGATTGATAACGTGATGATCTATAGGCGGGATAGCGGACGATTTGTTATTCATAGCCATGTTGTTCATATGATGGTGATTATCGTAAATTGCGGCGGACGATGTTGAGTTGTAAGCTATTTTAGTGGTCGTTGTAGTTGTCGAGTATTTCGTTTCATAAATGCGTTCCTTGGTTACATAGTGTGGGCTGACGCCAACAGCTGTATTTGGAACTGCTCCTGGTCCCGGGCCACCTATTGCACTAACCCTTTGGTGAAGGGGATTCGACGAGGGCGGCGGTGGGTAGGAACTGCTTGTGTGAGAGGGATGCGTGGCGCTAGAAGTCATGGAAGCTGATTTATATTGTCCGTACATGTTGTTGCCCTCTACGGGGCCACTAGGAGCTGCTGCTGAACGTCTAGTTATGCTGATGTCAATTTGGGTCTGGGTTGTTGATTGGACTGGATGATTGGGTGGCACTCCCACCATATGGTGTTCGTCGACATAGTGCTGCTGCTGTGAAGTCGAGGAAGGATTTTGAGACCAGTAATTGGATCTGCTAATCGCATGTGAGGGATGTGTATGCACCATTGATTGGGAAGGAGGCAGCGGACCATGTGATATGACTTGTGAATTAGAATGAGGAGGATGAGGAGGAGGTACCGTTTGATGATGTTGCATTTGTTGCGTATGAGGCGGGGGCGGTTGTTGTTGCTGCGAGTGCATGGGATACATGGGGTTTTGTCTCATGGTGGCAGAGGAGCGCATTGACTCACTGTTGACCATTTGCCTATAATCAACCCTTTGAGTTAGTTGTTGTTCCGTGGCGGCGGAGGAATTCAAGGGTGACGATGACGTTGACGACGATGAGGCAGCCATTGCTTGGTTCGACCAAACGTCACCAGGTGGTGGATTAAGACGACAACCATTACAGGTAATTCTAGCGCCACTAGGCGTTGTTGTACAATCGCAGAGGAGGTTTCTTGTATTGCTATGACTTCGTGCGGGTGGTTGTTGTGATTGCTGTTGCTGCTGTTGTTGTGGTGGTGCTACTGTTGCTAAGGTCGACCCATAATAACGATGTGATGCTATGTCCGGCACTTCTCGACTATAATATGCCGCAGTTGCTGCAGCTCTTGAACGTTCCTCATTGTTGCCTACAAAATCGTGATGTCGACTTGGATCCATAATTTAGTTATCTGGAAAAAAGTAAAAGCAAGACCACTATTAGGAAGGACGAATAACAATACTATTTTATATGTAAGGGAAAAAATAATGGAATGAGAGAAATAGACACCAAAATACGATCTAAAAAATCTGCAAAGTCGAAAAGCCAACATTCAACCTTTTTAAAGTAGGACAGTTATTCATAAGTCTATAACTAACACTATAATTTTTCTTGTGGCTACAGCTGTCTACCATGTGATCCTAGACACCTAAAACAGTGCTAACAATTTTCTACAAGCGATGCAAGTTTGCACTATGACTATGTGTTAAAGGTGCAAGGAGAAGTTTTGAGTGTGTATTTTTCTACAAGCGATGTAATTTTGTTTTATGACTATATGTGTTTTATACCTAGATGAAATTTTGTATTGAGGAACATTTGCCTTGAAAACTGACATGTAACTTTTAAATTCCATAATTTTTTTTTACACTCATTGAGCTTCCTGTATTGTGCTTATGTCTCCTGGTTAAGTCAAAAAAAATTTTAAATCAATTACACCTACCTACCTATTTCATTTTTACAATTTTTTTGAATTATTATTATTATAAATTTACGGCAGAAATCATACTAACTTTTTTCTGGAATAACTGTATAACACATTCCAAGGGTTATTGAACGTGTAATAGGTACAATGGCTATCCAATCTTAAGTCGAATGAGGAATCTTTTATTTTGTTAGTAAATTACTTATTGTTTACACAAAACATGTGTTTATTGGCAACTTCACATATACATATGTATAGGTATCTGCTGGAGAAAAACTCTAGTTTGCAAATTTTGAATAATCGAACTGTTAAATTCTATCTTCCTTTGTCACTCGCTCCCTTCCGATCGATAACTTTATAATCGAAAATGGGAAGATCTCAAAACCGATGACTAGCCAAGAAGTATTGCTTAACTATGTATTGTATTTCGGTTTTATGATGACCTTTAAAAAGTAGAAAATAAAGGATGAAACTCCAACATCTCCCATTGTCTGGTTTGATTTGGTGTGACCCCCACAATAAAGCACATTAATGCCATAAGTTTTTTGAACCCGCAAATTTTTAAATAAACGCATATAAATCATGTAAGAGTTATCTGTTCAATGACTTTGCAACACAACACGATGGTGGTGGTGTGCGTCAGCCGCCTTATATTTAGCAGCCAAGGCAAAGGCAGTCGCCGACGTTACCAGACAATGGTAAATGATGTACATTCGGCAGAAATGAATGACTATGGCTCACCGCCGCCCGGAATAAGGCAGGCGGCAAGGTTGACAAAATAACCCCAAGACCAATGGCAACAGCAAACAAACGAACGACGAGACACACAGGCAGCCAACTCCGACCGTTAACAAAATTGGGAGCTACCCTGACCTACCCTTTCAAAATTTGGGAAAACAGCACGCAAAGAAAACAAAAACAGCACACCACATAAAAAAAAACGAAAATTAATGCAATACAGATGAAAAAAAAAACAGTTTTATACAAGCCTATAAATTTGCACACAGCAAAAAGGACCAGCGTGTATACCAAATAAAATAAACAAAAAGAGAGAAATACCTACAATAAAATACCCAGTGAGAAACACTAAAGGAAAATAAGAAGAAAAACAAGTATAGTAGATGGCCATATATTGTAAATACATGGAGGCTATTTTCAAGAGAAAAAGTTTAGTAAACAGACGCATTTCTTTTGTGCCGAGTTGAAAAATCCATTAAAGTGAAACCCGAATAACATTAGAGCTGGAGAACGAAAATAATAAAAACAAAGTGAATAAAGATGCAAATTATAATCACATCTGTGTCTTTTTTTAAGAAACTGTAGGCAACATCGACTACTTAATACATCAATATACCTAGTAGATATGTAGATGGGGCTCGAAAAAAACAAACAAATCATATGCAGGGATGCCAACTTAGTGCTTTTCGCACTAGATTTGGTGCTATTTGGGTCACCAAAAACCCGAAACGGCACCATCTAGTGCCAAACAAAAAAGGCATCAAGTCGACGCCTTTTACATTTCTAGTTAGTGTTTTTACCCTTTTTTGTATGTTTGGGCCTTTTTGCTGTCGCTTTCTGGCACCAGCAGCATTTTCATTTGACAGCCCTGACAGCTTGTTTTTGTAGCCTCATTTACGTATCTGGAGATAGATCGCCCGTCATGGTCATTGGTTATTTAAAGGCGCAAATAACTCGCGTTGTCATATCGAGTATCATGGGCGCTCAGTATTAAGGCCAGAGCCTGCGCCTCCCGACTTCTCACCGAGATTCTCCACTTGATATCGCTGATTGTTCGCGACTGCAATTGCAGCACCGACAATAGATTTCCTATAGATGCATTTTCCCTTTATCAAAAAAAAAAAAAAAAACGTCAACCACGAACCAAGATTAGAAATCGGACGTTTTCACCTAAGAGAGAAGAAAAAGGAATTGGGAAAACATAAAAACTTTAGAAAAACCCAAGTTAATTAACAAAAAGAAGCTAACAAGAAGTTAAAAAGTGTTTGCAAAACTAATTTAAAGTTTAAAAGCAAATAAAATGTCCACAGTCGATTGAAAACAAGCTAAATCATACTCGTTGAAAATTCTCAATTTTTTTGTTTATTTCTAATCTTTGTACTTGGTGCCTCTTAAAAGAATGGATGGTTTATCTAAAGGGTATTTTTTGCTATTATCTTTTTGGAAACACTAGTTTAAACAGCTCACGCACGTTTCATGTTTTGTTTCACTGTCAAACATCTTCAGTTTGGTCTATAATTTAACTATGAATCGTCGAAAGGACAGTATGGACCTCTGGTGAAATTTTCGTTACCATAAGAAATGCATTGACATATCCTAAACGAAATTTTCGTTACCGGTACCGTTACCGAAAATGTCGCTTGCAGATACGCAGCTCAAATGAAATTTTCTTTGCGTAGCAGGGTGACATAATAGGCATTGACAAGTTTTCTCTTGCAACTTCGAACGAAAATTTATGTTTCTATAGCTCCATACAACATGAAATAAAGTTATTTGCAAATAGAAACGATTAATTACAGCACATACATATGTACTTTATTAGCCAAAAATTATTAAAATTCGGCTGAAATTATAAATCGATGCTTATCGCCATCTTGTATTCTACACAACTGTTCTTCAGTGGTGACATAAATGTCTTGACTGCTACCGAAAATTTTGCTGGAGATGCATTCTCAGCTTTACAAACGAACAACGCTTGCAAATTATTGTATTTTTTTTTATCAAAAAATGTGTGCTCTGTTAAGAAAGTTCATCGTGCTCCTTCCATTTTACGACGAAGCTAATTTTTGGCTCAATGGGTACGTAAATAAGCAGAATTGCCGATTTTGGAGTGAAGATCAGCCAGAAGCATTGCAAGAGCTACCGATGCATCCAGAAAAAGACACAGTTTGACGCGGTTTATGGGCTGGTGTCATCATTGGACTGTACTTCTGTAAAGATGATGCGAATCGTACCATAACTGTGAATGGTGAGCACTATCGTGATATGATATCCAACTTTTTTGGCCCAATTGCATGACTTGTGGTTTCAACAAGACGGTGCCATATGGCACACGAGCACGAGTAACAATGGACTTATTGAGAGGCGAGTTCTGGACCGGTCGATTGCCCGCCTGGATCGTGCGTTTTAACGCCTTTAGACTATTTTTTGTGAGGCTTGTTACAGTCCATGTATATACAGACAAGCCCGCTTCAATTGACGCATTGGAAGACAACATTGAAGCATTAATTCTTGAGATACCGGCCGAAATGTTGGAAAGAGTATGCCAAAATTGGAATAAGCGAATGGACCATTTGAGGCGCAATCACGGTCACGGTTTGCATGAAATAATCTTTAAACATTAAATTATATGGACCGTACTATCGATTCAAATAGTTTCATGCATTTTTCTGAACTTTGTTTTTGTTTTGAAAAATTTTCCTATAGCTCTTACAAAATCACCCTTTAGATCCATTTACTGTCTGTGAATTGCAGTAACTCCAGTAACTCCCAGCAGAGTTTCTCGTTATGGCGATACACACCAAACAAATCGGAGCTCACATTTGCAGTTTGCCAACGTGGACTCGCTAAATTTCTCTTTCACAACCAAAATCTCAACAATGTAACTTTTATAAAAGCCGCTCTCATTTGTTCCGTCCTAATAAGCAATTAGTTATACAATATTAAATCCTAATAAATACATCTTACTTGACAGTTAATCATCTCACTTTCCTTTCAGTGTCAACAGTAGGGTGATTAAATAAGCACAAAAATACACATACCCACATTCTCACCCACACAGAGCAACAAAATCATTTTAAAACACTGACTGGTAAGCAAGCACACACCCGGTGGGGTATTTGAACTCTAGCAAGGCCGTAAACATTTCACGTTCTAACTAAACCAAATAAAGACTAAAAGCGTATACGAAGAAAAAATTGTGCCGCTTAGGAGGAGGTGGCAATGAATACATAGTACTAAATCGGAGGGTAAGAGAACCAAACAACAACAAAATGATAAGAGATTTCAATAACAAAAAAAAATATCTCAAAGATTTTAACCTAAAAAATGCCTATGGGAGAAATTATAGTACAACAATGATGATGTTGATGGTACCTAAACTCTTGACAAATTTATTTAGTCATTAATAATTTGGTGTATTATTATTGTTCTTGTTCTTGGTATGTATTGATGTTAGGCTTGTTTTCGTATATTTTTTGGGGTCAGTGTAACGGTAGCTGCAAATATTTGTGGTATTGCCGCTGTTGTTGTTGTCATCAAGTGTGAGTGAGAGAGCAAAGAACTTTAAGCACAATGCGGATTATACATATGTACATTCATATGTGTGAACAACGACAACTGCTGAACTGGCTCCCTGTTAGGCTGGCTGGCTTGAAATAACTTGTCCACAAATGAATAAGTGGCGTTTCTTTCTATTCGAGTCTTTTGTTGTTACAGACGAATTTTGTTTTTGTTCTCTTGCAAATCCAATAAAGCCAATGACTGACATACTGTATCAAAGCCATATGGATCCCCATACCTTAAACGAGTGGGTGTGTTTTGTGACTGATCCAAAATTTGGATTTTTTAATGGGATTGTGGAAAGTAAATTGTTATCCTGCTTACATTGAATATTTGCCATTACGAGAATTTAACATCTACAAAAACAATTCATTGCAAAGTAATGTTTTAATGATATCCTTCTCAGGATGTTAACATACCAAGTAACAGATTTGAATGGCTTTACGCTGGCTTCAAAGAAGGTGGACTAAGTCAATCAACGCACAAGCAATACAGCTGGCAAAATATCGACGGCACTATCGATATTTTATTTTTGGCTGAACATCGATTGAGATTTTTCTATCGATGCTATTGACAAAATTAAAAAATATCTAATTGGCCAAAGCCGACCTCTTGATACTGTAGAGTCTAGACCCATCCAAAGAGTCAAGTCATAAAAATGGCTTGTGACGAATCCAAATAAGAGACGCAGAGTCTGGAGTCAAATTTGAGGGATGAAAGAGAAACAGCGAGACAGATGGTAAAGATGTTATTCAACTATAAGAGTTATTACACTTTTTAATAACTTCGAAATACACGAAAATGCATTTAAACTCTATTGCAATTTTATCACTTAAAAAATATTGTATATTTTTTTGTTAATTTAACATAAAAATATCTGCAATTTTGTAAACATAAAAGTTATTTCATGTAAGGTTACCATACCTTAAGTAAAATTCTCTGAAAATTGTTGGCGACTTAACGAATATTCATGAATATGTGGCAACATTTTCAAAGAGAAATGTGCTGAGAAAAGAGAAAATTGAGAGCTGCCAAAATAGAATATATCCTATTTCAGCGTCATGACTCTAGACTTAGACTCTAGCCGCAGTAGTTTGATTGCGTTTAGACTCTTACACAACGGGTATCCAGGCTAAGTCGTCGAAATTAAAATTAGTATAAATTTGAACAAGTTAAAAATTAAAATTTAAAGAAGCTAATTATCGCCAAATGTTGTTTTTCTGTTGTTTATACCCTCCACCATAGGATGGGGGTATACTAATTTCGTCATTCCGTTTGTAACACACCGAAATATTCATCTGAAACCCAATGAAGAATATATATGCTTGATCTTCTTAATATTCTAAATCAATTAAGCCATGCCCGCCCGTCTGTCGAAAGCACACTAACATTCGAAGGAAATTGCAAGGCGCATGAAATTTTGCAAAAATACTACCTATAAATGTAGGTCGGTTGAGATTGTAAATGTTCCATATCGATCCATGATTTGATATAGTTGCCATATTAAGCGTTCTTAGATCTTGAATTCTGCAGCCTCTAAACGGCGCAATTCTTATCCGATTGGACTGAAATTTAGCACGAAGTCTTTTGTTCCAACAACGGTGTTATGTATGGTTGATATAACTGTTGTATGTACCGACCTCTTGAGCCTCTAGAGTGCGCAATTATTATCCGATGTAGCTGAAATTTTGCATGAAGTCTTTTGTTTTGACTTCCAACAATTATGCCAAGTATGGTCAAAATCGGTTCATAAACTGATAAAGCTCCCATATAAACCGATCTCTCGATTATACTTCTTGAGCCTATAGAGGGCGGAGGATGTTTGTACAACTACTTCTCCTATGACCTTCAACATGCGTGACAAATATAATGATAATAATGGTCTGAATCAATATATAACCTGATATAGCTCCCATATAAACCGATCGCCCGGTTAATAATGCGCAATTCTTATCCGATTTAGTGAAATTTTGGAAATATGGTCTGAATCGGTCCATAATCTGCTACGACTCCAATAGCATGGCAATTTTTATCCATTATCCCTTGTTTGCCTATAAAAAGATACCGGGGAAAGAACTTAACAAAGGCCATCCATAGTGGAGTGTATATAAGATTCGGCCCGGCCGAACTTATCACGCTTTTACTTGTTTCATTTTAAATAGAGGTGATAGAAAATTAGCCATAGTATCGATACTATCGATATTTATTTCAAAAATATTAAATGTTGCGATTATCAATTGTTTGCCAGCTATATAAGATAACAAAAAGTTGAACACCAGGCAGTGAGAGCATAGATCAGTTAGCCAATTCGGGCCTACACAAAACTCCAAAATGTGCCTGTAGGAATTCCTGGTACGGAAAGAGTAGTTCAACCATTATTGTGTGTCTTTCCCTTGCAATTACGGGCCAGTGACACGTTATGTGCTCGACTGTATGTAACTATTTCTCTCGTCATCACAAACCTCTCTCCCAGCGATATCAAAGACCCAATGTTGCAATGGTTGCACTCAAGACTCCTATTAAAAGTCCGAGGTAATGCTTCCCCAGCCTCACGATAGGTGACGTTCTGTTTCGCGATATACTTGGCCTCAGTGCCTTTGCTACCATGGAACCTCTAGTCACCAGTCCCGCCTCATTCGCAAGGCCATCTCCAGTGACTTTAAGACAGTGAAGACCTTTGCCAGAAAGAGGCTACACCACTCCAGTTGCGCCCCGGTCAATCCCACATCAAATATTCAAAGGAAAAAAGGCCAAACCGTCGCCGAAGACATCCAGTGTACCGTCCCTGGCCTAAACTTCCATTTTTATCCATCTTACTCCTTCCTGCCTATCTAGTATCTTTCTCCGGCTTAGCTTGCAACCAGGTAATTGGCCTCCAAGACAGGCAACCTAAAAAAAAACAGATCTCTGTGGGGTTTATGCTAAGCCCGCCAAGCGTGTCAGTTTATTGGACAGATAATATAATTCAGCTTGTTACTTATTATCAAGGTCTGGCGATTCAAGGAGTTAAAGCTTTTTAACGCCCAAAAGATTTTTGACGCAATACCCTCAAAAATCTTCGAGGAATACAAAAACAATGACAACCTCTTCCAGCGCCACATCAGACCATAGCGAGTCGCTAAGCAGACTTTCACAAGTCGTTTAAAGCGTTCGATATCCGCTTGACAATCATATTAAAATCGTCCACCGTTTTCGCTTTCTTTTCCGTTCTATAAGGGATATCGCTGTAAAATGAGTTCCGAAACTTACCCCAATGCGCCTTCCTTCCGTTTGGCGGAGGAACCACTTCAGATACAGAGGTAACATCTAGTATCTCCTGCCTAATGGGTATATTTACCAGATGGCTACTAATAATATATATATTTGATAAGTAGCTCACCTCTTCCAATAACATCTCAACATGGGAATTTCCTGGTGTAATCATCACTACCCATAAAGATGTTTTTTCCTGCAGAAGCCATTTCCGCCAGCAAATGGAAGTAGCATATAGATGGCATCTTTGAATCGTGTGTCATATAGAGCACAGCCAACCAGACATCGACGGCTAATGCTATCTTGATCCATACGCCATTTTCGAGTTTTTTCAATTTCCGGGTTTTTGTGATGTAAAAACACGTCCATTCAGAAACCACAAGAAAATTTGACGTAACGTATTTCGTTCTCGAGATATTGGGGTGTAAATATGTCAAATATTCACTATTTCAAAGTACGTTGCAAACATGAAGTGCGATTATCTCAAAATCAATAAAGTGGCGTATGGAACAAGATAGCATTACACCGACGATGTGATTAATTTATTTCTAGGCCGTCTACTACTATATTTTCAGTGCTTAGTAAAGGCCGGTACTATATTCGGGTTTTGCGTTGAAACTCCATATAAAAAAATAAACGACAAAATGTTTTCGTTTGTTATTTCGAAACGAAATGTTTTCGTTTGTTCTTTCGAAACGAAATGTTTTCGTTTTTCACCTAGAGAAAATTTACATTTCAGGACGCCCATTGAGAGCACAACTACAGTCGCTGTGCAACAAGTCATTTTCTTACGCAAAATAAACGCGATCGTCAAACTTCTAATTGTAACTGGGTTTTTGTTAGTGTTAGTGATGTTGCTCACATGTATTTACTCTGGTTGCAAAAAAGTAAAGTGTTTGTGAATGCATTAATAAGAAAGTATTTTTTTTTAATCTAAGTAAATGTACTCGAAAGAAAAATAAACATTTCTTTCACAACATGCAACTCAATCAATCTGTACGAAATAATAAGGTTTGTGAAAGAATGTGTTGTGCTTTTGGTCTTGCAAATACAACAACAATATTTGGATAAAAGTGGAAGATGCTGACAAAGGCTTTTGGAAAGTTGTGCTTATTTAACTTACTAGAAAATACTACAAAATCTAATTATTTTTACATATAAATTCTGCATTTGTCTCTTTTTAAATTGTTTTGTGTTTCATTATATATTAATTACGAAGGGGTGGGTTTTGGTTGAACTTACAAAAACATACATGAATTTCAGTTCGACCCATACACTCACATTTGTGTGTACACATGCTCGTAACCAGCTGATTAATTGTTTAATGACATATTATTTTTGTATATGTAAATGACAACATTTTGGCCAAAGAAACCCAAAAAAAAAAATCAACCTTGTCAAACCACCTAAAGCACGATTTCCGGATATTTTTCCATAAAAAAGAATGTAGTACCAGCCTTAACCGAGGAAAATATATATTGAGACTTTTTGTATTCCATTCCTTCTAAACTTCTTTAGTTATTGGTGTCTATCTGACATTAAGCTTAAACTTGTATCGGACAGCACTCATTAATACGAGAAGTATACCCGATGTTCCTTAATGAAATGTTCATGGGCAAAATTTTGCATTTGCCTTCCTTTCCCCTTACTTCCTTTAATTACTTTAATTGGCAATGACAGAACATTTGTTCCACTAGCAGAACGTAGAATAGCGTCCCAAGCGCCTCGATCTCATCGCTCATTCTAAAATCTCTGATACCAAGTTTCGAGGTGTCTCCCACCACTTCATCTTTCCATCGGGCTTTTGGTCCTCCCGGTTTGCCTGCAAAAGACTTTTTTGCTGGAGCTTCTTCATCCATTCTGACAACATGACCTAGCTAACGCAGCCGTTGTATGTTATCATCGTCATACAGCTCGTGGTTCATAAGTCCCCTATATTCTCCATTAACGCAAACTGGTCCATATATTTTACGAAGAAACGTTCTCTCAAATACTCCAAGCACTGCCTCATCTGCTTTCACAAGTACCCATGCTTCAGAACCATATAACAACACGGGTAGTATCAGTGCCTTGTATAGTGCAATCTTCGTCTGTCGAGAGGTGGCCTTGTTTCTAAACTGCTTATTTAATACAAAGTAGCATCTGTTTGTCAGTATTATTCTTCGCTTTATCTCAAAACTGGTGTCATTCGTTTCAGTAACGGCGGCGCCAAAGTAGATAAAGTAACTGACTATCTCAAAGTTGTGTTTCCCAACTTTCTCCATTTTCTTTATCTGCTCGGTTGTATAAGGTGTTTTGTGAGTTGCAACCGTCCATTTCATCTTATCTCCATTTATTGCCAGACCCATTTTCACTGACTCTCTTTCGACTCTTTTAAAGGCTGCAGTTACTACTTCCGGTGACCGACCTATGATGTCGATGTCGTCGGCATACGCGGGTAGCATGTTCTCTCTTGTGATAAGCGTGCCATATCTATTCACATCTGCATCTCATATAATCTTCTCCAACAGGATATTAAAGAGATCACACGATAGGGTGTTTCCTTTTCTGAAACCTCCTTTGGTATAAAATGGTTCGGAGAGATTTTTTCCTATTCTTACTAAGGAACGCGTATCAGCAAGTGTCATCCTGCAGAGTCTTATTAATTTTGCAGGCATACCAAACTCAGACATGGCTTGAAATACCTTTGAACTTAAAGTATCGAAGGCGGCTTTGTAGTCAACAAAGAGATGGTAGGTGTTGATTTGTCATTCTCGGATCTTTTCCAGAATTTGGGGCAGTGTGAATATCTGGTCTAGGGTGGATTTACCAGGTCTAAAGACGCATTGATAGGGCCCAATTATAACATTGAATTTAGGTTTTAATCTTTCACACAGTACGCTCGAAAGTATCTTGTATGCGATGGGGAGGAGACTTATTCTTCTGTAGTTGACACATTCCGTCGTGTCTCCTTTCTTGTGTACGGGACATAGTATGCTGAGGTTCCAATCATCGGGTATGCAACAAGGTAATGATCCGAATCTATATTCGCTCCACGGATCGATCGTACATCTAACACGCTGGCCTTCCATCTATCACAACGTGATCAATTTGGTTCCTTGTGTTTTGATCGGGTGACAGCCATATGGCTTTGTGAATATTCTTATGTTGAAATCTGGTGCTTTTAACTACCATGTTTTTTCCGCGGCGAAATCTGTCAGCCTCAACCCATTACCGGACGTTATCTCGATGAGGCTAAACTTTCAGACTGTTGGACCAAAAATGTCTTCCTTCCCTATCTTCGCATTAAAATCTCCAAGAACGATTTTAATATCATGGGCGTGGCAGCAGTCATATTCTCTCTCTAGGCGCTCGTAGAAAATATCCTTGGGGGGTTCGTTTTTACTATTCCTTTGTTTCTCATAGTAGTGGGTTTTATGGGATTGCACATGTATCCCTTGTTGTGGCGAGCCGCTTGCTCCAAGGTTAGATGAACCAATGAACCACGCCAACGTTAAACCATGGTTCTTGAATAAGAACAGCTTTAAATACTTCTGACATGAAAAACACTTTTAGAGCAACCAAATCGACTTCATCTGCAGAAACTGAACCATGGTCAGGTTAAGATTTTCCACCGCTGTTCCGTTTGCCTCATCCGCCGGGATATGACTTCCTTTTTAATTAAAAAAGCCCCGTTTATCGATGTTTTAAATCACAGATGGACAACACCACACAACCCACATAAATTTCTATGTCCGCGGTCATAACAAAAACGAGCAGTACACACGTACAGTGTAAACAAATTCGTGTGGCTTCGTTCGGTTGCCGCATTGTTGTTGTTTTACATGGCTTCTTCACTTACTCACTGCTCCTCCCACAAACACAGTTTAGTATTTGTAACTGAGATGGTGTGCCCACCACTGTTTTAAATCCATTTTCACCATTATTAAATCTTCCTGCGAATTAGTCTGAGTAAACGAATTTCAACAGATAAATCTATTCGTGTGTACGGGACAAACGGTGTCGTTACTCAAGGGTGTATTTTGATTTACAACGTTAAGGCTGGTACTACGTTCTATTTACGGAACAATTTCCGAAAATCGTTCTTTCGGTGGTTTGACAAGGTTGATTCATATATGTTGTTGTAATTTCAACCAAAACCCACCCCTTCGTAATTAATAAATAATGAAATACAAAACAATTTAACAAGAGACAAATGCAGAATTTATTTGTGAAAATAATTAGATTTTCTAGTATTTTCACTGTTATAAGTAAAAAAAGCCCATCTTTCCAGAAGCCTTTATCAGCATCCACTTTTATCGAAATATTGTTGTTGTAATTACAAGACCAAAAGCACAACACGTTATTTCACAAATCGTTCGTACTGGTTGATGGAGTTGCTTGTTGTGAAAGAAACATTTATTTTCTTTCGTATATTTATTTATATTTAAAAAATACTTTTTTATTTATGCATCCACAAACACTTTATTTTTTTCCAACCAGAGTACATGTGAGCAACATCACTAACATCAACAAACACCCAGTTACAATTAGAAGTTTGACGATCGAGTTTATTTTGCATAAGAAAATGACTTTTCACAGCGACTGTGGTTGAGCTCTCAATGGGCGTCCCGAAGTGTAAATTTTCCCTAGATGAAAAAACAAGTTATGACGAAACGAACACATTTCGGCAAATTTGTGCGTTTATTTTTTATATGGAGTTTCAACGCGAAAACCGAATATAGTACCGGCCTTTACTTGGCTATAAGTAAATTTTTGCATATGCAAATCCAAATTAGACAATGAACATTCCATTAAGGAACAGGAGCATACTTCTTACATATCAATGAATTCTGTCCGATTAAATTTTAAGCTCAATGATAAGGGGCCTCCTTTTTATAGCTGAGTTTGAACGGCGTGCCGCAGTGCGACACGTCTTTCTGGAGAAGATTTTACATGGCTGCCATACCAAATGGAACAGTGCCTCACAAATATCGCCAGTACTAGGAGGACATAACCACCGCTGACAATTTTTTCAGATATTCTCGCCAGTATTCGAACCCAGTGGTTCAGCGACGTAGGCATGGGACACGCTAACCTCTGCGCTACGGTGGCCTCCAACTAACTAGAACTAACATCTATACTAATACAATCAAAATACAAACGCATCAATCGAAAGTTACATATATTTACAAACTGTTTGAAGTACTTCCTTATTTACACTTAAATAAAAATTATAAATGTAACAAATTGAAAATATATTTATATTGGGTTGCCCAAAAAGTAATTGCGGATTTTTTAAAAGAAAGTAAATGCATTTTTAATAAAACTTAGAATGAACTTTAATCAAATATACTTTTTTTACACTTTTTTCTAAAGCAAGCAGCTGATAAAAGTAACAGCTGATAACTGACAGAAGAAAGAATGCAATTACAGAGTCACAAGCTGTGAAAAAATTTGTCAACGCCGACTATATGAAAAATCCGCAATTACTTTTTGGGCAACCCAGTAGTTTTATAACAATAACAGAAAACTACGAAAATAATATATACAAACAATATTGCCAATATGAAATCTATACATCTGTACATTCACACACCTTCATTTATAAATACTTTTATTTTCAAAACATTGATCCATTATTAGATTGTTTGAGTGTGAAATAATGCGGCAAAACCGCAGACATGACGACTAGCCGCCAATTTAAGTCATTTTTACGCACAGGCCACAAACTTACGCACACGCGACGCACACACACATGCAGTACAACCAACTGCAAATTGTACGAATAGAAGTTCTTGATTAAATTGTAGCCAAAATAAATGGTTTATATTGGCGTAGACAGCTAGACGCTTTTTATAAAATAAATAAATTATAGCCATAAATTGTTTTTATGCATGGAGGGTAAAGTTGGGTATGTATGTCATGTATGGCGGCCACACATAATACATACTTACATACATATTGAGAAATAATGAGTGGCGTGCGTATGTTGCCTCCATTGAGAATTATTGGAGCCAAACATAGCAGTGGGTCTATTATCAAGGTCAATGTGTTACAAAAGTTGGCAAATACATTAGAGTTGGCAAATTACCTTCATAACGTGAAAACATTGAGTTTTAAGCCCTAATCAAAGGTCTCGATAGGTATAACATAAGCAACAGGAGAGTTTTTTTTTACATACAACTGCCTATTATCTATGGTATGGCAATACTTAAAATGAAACAAATGAGTTCGAAACTAAGCTACCGTTAAAACGCACATTTTCGCTGCAACATATGTGCGACATGTCGCTGCAAAATATTAAAAGTCAAGTTGTTTTCGTACTAAACTTAGGCTCAGGGACGTATCCAGGTGTGGGCTGTAGGGGCCAACCACCCCATAAATTCCTATTTTTGTTAATGCTAGTGCATATACGTATTATATGTACTTATTATGGTTTTGTTGCTGTTGTAGCCACATTTGCATGTTGAGGTGACGATTCTCGTGAAACGTATGTAGGCAATCAAGCACTTTCCCTAGAACATATCGCCGCAGGAACAGGTTGGCCATTGGTAATTTAAAAGCGCCAAAAACTCGCCTTGTCATATCGAGCATCATACGCACTCAGTATTTATGCAAGAGCCGGTGCAGCCAGGCCCCTCACTGGGACTCTCTGCTCGATACCGCCGATTATCCGCGACTACCTTTGCAGCTACTCCGTATTGAGCATTCCACTATCCCCAACCTGTGGACACACGTGATAGCTCGAGGCTAAGGTGCTCGATACAGCGATGAACACCACACAGATCGGACCCCAAAGTTCCAGCCTGTGTGGTGTTCACAGCTATGGTTTTGTAGTTCCAACATCGCAACCAACGGACACATTGATTGTTCTTGGCCACTTTAATCTGCCGCATATTAACTGGGTATACTTAATATTTCAAATGAATGCCCCAGTGCTTTGTTAAAATTTGATCTCTGGACTGAAAATGAAAAAAAAAAATATATAAAATGTATAAAAGGCTTAAACGCGCTGTGTCAACAAGTGACATTTCAAAGCACTCTTTAGTAGAGGTGTACACGTAAGCCGTGAGTTGTGGTGTCACGCGTGAATCACGTGATTCGTGAGTAAGATCCAAATCCAATCATGTGATCGTACGTGACCGTGTGTGGTGAGTAGTGAATGTCTCGTGATTTTCTGCGTGATTTTGGGCGTGAGCATGCGTTAACGTTAGTCGACATGAAAAAAGTCAAGTGAACAATAACTCACGCTCTTTAGCTAGATGTGAATACAATAGAGAGAACAAATTGGCATACAGTAACTAATTAAATAAAATAAGAAACCAATTAAAATCAAATCCTAAATCATTTCTCAAGGTTGTGAATTCGAAGCGCCATTGTAATGGTTTCCCAAATTTTCTAAAATACGACACTAAAATAGCTGATGACAATAAAGTTATCGCCAACACCTTCGCTGACTTTTTTGGTACTACCTACCTACTCAAATAATTATTATGATTTATCTAGAACATTTCCATACAATATCCGTAATTCAGCTCTAAACAATGTGAATGGGTTTAGTGAGGAGTTAGTACTTAGAAATTTAGTCACTAAACGGTTCATTTAATCAGGGTCCAGATGGGATTCCGTCAAACCTATTAAAACACCATTTAATCAGGGTCCAGATGGGATTCCGTCAAACCTATTAAAACACCAACTTGCATATCGCCTGTCTATGCTGTTCAACAGTTCACTACATAAGTTGTGGAAGGAATCTTATATAAGACCTTTGTAAGGTGAGGGCAAATCACCTTAAAGATGTTTGAATTTTGTTTTATTTTTTATAATACATTTTTATTTTATTCGAGAACTTGCAAGGCAGCTCGCCAGTACAGTTCTTCGATTAGGATATGCCAAAATAGACACCAGGTCTTCTTATGGCTGTGTACTCAATTTATTTTATTTTTAGGTATATTTGTTTTTTTTTTTTTTTTAAATCAGTGCCTTCCAAAAATGATAACCAGTTCAATTTTCCTCTTTGTCTTTATTAAAAAAGAGTTGGCGAAGAAATGACAATTTTACAAACGTTGTTCTCATTTAAATAGGATTTTCAAGAGTCATAATATTAATCCATCTTCGTTTTTTACAACAACAAATTATCTGCCTATTACAAAAATGCATCACGTGTCTAACATCAAAATATAAGAACAAGTAAGAACAGAGCATACAATTAAAGAGGTGAGTTAAAAGAGTTTCGACAGATCGATGATCATTTGCATGTTGAGAGCATTCTTACACGAATGAAGTTACATATCATATCATAAACATGGAGATATGCCTCTCGATGATGTTATTTACGTTCTTGTATAACAGTTTATAACAATGTAATTTGATGCCACGAAATACATTTAACATACATAAACTTAACATTTATATTGTAGATTGCTATTAACGTTGTTAAGTGGTTCTGCTACACCTTTTATTTAAAGCAGAAAGTCGCAATGAAGCTTCTAATTATAAAGGGGTTATCAATTGTATCGACCTCTTCATGTTTAGATGAGGCCACATAGTTTTGGAATGCTCACAGCCCCCTCTTTGTGACGATCTATCATTCGTTGCCCTTCGGACCTGGTCCTGAAAACTTAGCTTACATGTCGCTAGAGGCATACCCACAGATTCCAGTATCCCTGGAATGTGTAGGTTAGTTCCTAGTCTAGCAAGCTCATCAGCTTTAGAATTCCCTGGGATATCTCTGCGGCCCAGTACCCAGAACAGGCGAATTTTGAAATGTTCAGCCATCTCGTTGAGAGATCTGCGACAGTCGAGAGCGGATTTTGTGTTCAAAAATACGATCTCCAGGGATTTAAAGGCTGCCTGGCTGTCTGAGAAGATATTTATGCCCATAGCCGTTATGACATTATATCTTAGCCATTCCACCACTTCTTTAATTGCAAGGATCTCCGCTTGATACAGATTGCAGTGGTCGGGAAACCTTTTCGATATGACCAGTTCTAGATCTTTAGATTACACCCCAAAGCCCACCTGGTCGTTTAGTTTGGAACCATCCGTATAGAAGTCTATGTAACTTCTGCTCCCAGGGATATAGCAGTTCAAATTGGCTCTATCAGGAATAGTGGTACAGTAATTTTTATCAAAAAGCGGCTCAGGTAGGGTGTAATCCACACTGCCTGGAATATCGGATATTGTACCAATGAGAAAGCTCCCTTAACCTCACGGCAGTGGTCGCTGCAATTATGTCCAGAGGTATAAGATGTAGCATTAAATTCAGTGCATCAGATTGTGTCGTCCTCAGTGCGGCTGTGATGCACAAACAAGCCATCCTTTGGATCCGGTTAAGTATTTTTGAAACGCCGTCCACCAGACCACAACACCATATAGCATAATAGGTCTGACAACTGCAGTATATACCCAATGCATGACACGTGGTCTAAATCGCCAACTTTTGCCAATGGCTCTCTTGCAGGTGTAGGGGGCAAGAGTGGCCCTTTCCAAAATGTTGGATTTGAAATTCAATTTGCTGTCCAGCAAAAAACCCAAGTATTTTGCGTTTATTATAAATGGAAAATTCTCTCCACCCAACGAGACAGGTTCCACTGTAGGCAACTTGTATCTCCTGCTAAAAGAACTTCTTCTGTCTTGCACGGATTTATATCCAGACCACTTTGCTGTTGCACGTAGAGCTTCTTGAAGTACATATATCTCTTAGAGTGCTGGGAAACTTTCCCCTAACCGCAATTGCCACATCATTAGCATACGCGACTACTTTTACGCCTTTTTCTTCCAGAGACAATAATATATTGTTAATGGCTATAGACTAATAGGACGAAAATCTTTCGCCTTCGTGTGTGAGGGTTTTCCTGCTTTCGGAATAAAAATGACCTTCGTGTCCCTCTATCCCACAGGTATATATGACATTCTGATACAAGCAGAGTATATCTTCCTAAGCCAGGGAACCAGAACTTCAGAAAAGTTCTCGCCCTGGTAGCCGAGTTGGTAGCGTGCTTGGATAACCAGTGCAGGGGTTGTGGGTTCGATTCCCCCCTTGGTCTGTCGCTACTGTGGTATCACAATGGACCTAAAATTTTCTAAGTAAGTCTGTAAAGGACTGCCACTCTTACCTAACCTAAACTAAGCCATATAAAGTCTTCTCCTCAAAGAGGTATCGCCTTTCAAACAATTGAGCTTAAACTTGATACGGGCAGCACTTATTGATATTGTGACAAGTTTGCCCACTGTTCCTTGTTATAATGTTCCATGGGCAATTTGCACTGTGTAATAAAGTCACTCCGGAGATTCTTAAGCTCCTACTAAAGACAGGAATGCTTGATGTTGCTCTAGTCCAGGAACCAAGTGTTCATATATTTGTGGTTCATTGACAAGTAATTCCTGTATTTAAACTGCATTATGTTGCGCGGAATAATTGACTTAAAGTCATTCTGGCAAAGAATAGTCGCGACACACTAAAGATGTAGTAGTAGCCAGCCTTGTGTTTAGTAAATAAACACTACTGACTGTTTTTTCCTATATGGCACACAATTCAGGGATAACGACTTCGAAACTAAAATTCCTGGTGGATTCCGCTTCTGCAGGGCAGAAGTGCTAATACACATCACCAAATATGCGGAAGTTCAGATGTTAATGGAAGGGGTGAGTTACATATCCAATATATAATTAGTGGTAATCTGGTTATATGAACTTAAGGAAAAGTACGAATCAAAGGACGGGTTGAAAACCCCTCAATAAGGCGAAATTATATTTATAAACCCCAGCAGATGCATGGTGATCCTTCTTCACAACAAAACCACCCTCCATTACTTCGTCTTGATTTATTGGACGATGTATGTTGATCTTCTGCATAGCAACGTTTATTTGTATATGAGTTTTCAATTATTGACCGTTGATATATTAACTCGGTCTTTAAATGTGAACGACCCTTTATTTTTCGCCGAAAGCTGCGCACCAACTGAGTGTCCAAAGTAAATAATGCCGTAAAGGTCAAAACAGACTGAGCGCGTTAAACTTTGTTTTTGAGCGTTGCGTTGGAAAATGCAACTCTGCATACAAATCCCACAATAGTGACGTTCAAAAGTTAAACAATTTTTAGTTTTGACGCCTAGAAACACTTCTTCACGTATGGTAACACAGAATGATGCTCGATTTCGCGTGTTTTTTTGCGGGATTTGTTTACAGAGTTGCATTTTTCAACGCAACGCTCAACACACTCATTTCTAACTCTCCGCCTTAAAGCCTGTTACTGACTTCATTCGCAGTGACAATGCCCATTAAATTATAGCGAAATCCGATGGACTTCATTCTTTTCCAGAACACAAACAAAAGTCAAAGAAAAACACACAAGCCAACAGCATTGAGCAGAAATAATTGATGACCATTTCGTTTACATTACATTTGCAATTAATTGGAGTGAAATGTATAGTGACGCAGCGACATGTCGCTACTATTTTTCACACAGAACTCAATACTACATCTATGGAATGTGTTCGCACTTTCATCATCACCAATTTTTTCCAATGCTATTTGACAGTTGCTCGGTCGAAAAATCGAAGTCAGTGCTACACTTAAATTATTGTTTGTTTTTTTACAACTTGATAAAAATTGTGCGTTTCAATACTTCACCTTCCCCCGCCTACACCACTCTCTAAGGTTAAATGACTTTAAATTTGTTTAGATTAATTATAAAAAAAATGAATCATAATTAAATTTTCCCTAATATATCTCTCCAATTGCTTTAATCTAAGAGACAAAAAAATTTGCAAAAACAACAACAAGCTGCGACAAAAACATATTTATCTCCATCATCTACCAGGACCTAAAGCATAAAAAGAAAATGTACAATTGTGTTTTTTTTTCATACACATCTCCTTTCGACGTCCTTGAACCTACATGCCATGATCAACCACATAGCAAAAGGCATACAACAAACAAACCATGAAACAAGCAAACCTTTGTTGAACCACCCCAAAAGGACAGACAGTCTTGTTTTTATAAATAGAAAGTTACAATCTTAAGCATAATAAATTGAGATTGCCTGCCTTTTATTGACATCCTACAACAACAACGACGACTTTCAAGCATTAGAAGAGATGCCAGATTTGAAACTAATTATGATGCGACCGAAAAGCGCTTTTAATGGAGGAGGCAGTACAATGATTGACATTTAACATTGAACATAAAATTTTATTAAATTACAAAATATCAATTTATTATCAATGCTAGATTACCATAATAAATGAAATGTACATAAATGATATATTTATTTGGCGATTATATTTTATTTTTTATATATGTAGGTATTTAAGTACTAAATGTTGATAACAGGTGCAAATGATTGTTTTTGTGCTTGAAAAGTTCATTGTTCTCACAAATGATAAGAATACGATAAGAAACGTTACTGATTCCCTTTTTATCCACATGAAGCTGATTCTTTCTAAGCTCCCTCTTTCTCTCTCAGTAATAACATAACAAATAACATTTACAAAGAGCATTGGACAAAGAGAATTTAAGCATTTCAAAATAAAGGAACAAAAGTAAAAACAAGTGTTGTCACTACAAAAAAAAATTTTCCAATCAAAATTTTTAAAAAACCTACCAAATACCCTCCCAGCCTACGAAATTTTTAAACTATTGTAAATAAAAATACACTCAATCTTCTTGTAATATTTATAACATAAACAAGTAAAACTGCGCCGAGCTTTGGACATATATTGTTAACAATTGGGAATATAAGAAATTATTTTGCTATTCTAGATTTTGTCAATTTAGGGTAGTAACGGAGGCTTTTATGTGTCCATGGCCTTATTAGTGTCTAATAAAACGCACTGTTCCAAATTTCTGCGAAATCGGATTAATAATGCGTTTCTATGGGCTCAAGACCCTAAATCGGAAATCTGTCTATATGCTATATAAATCCCAATATGATCCGATTTGGACCAAACTCGATACGGGTATAGATAGGTCTAATAAATCTCTGTTCCACATTCCAGCGATAGCGAGTAAAAATTAACCTTCTATAGGCTCAAAAACTTATACCGGGAGATTGGTCTATGTGGCCCTAATTGTATCAAATATCAGCAAATTCAGGTGAATGTTGCGCCTTCTACGGGCTCAAAACCTCAAATTAGCAGATTGGTTTATATGACAGTTTAAATTCAATATACCCCAATATTGATCGTATTCGGTCCGAATATCTGGGGTCTATTACAACTCATTGATCCAAATTTCAGCGAAATCGGATAGCAAATGCGGCGAATCGGCCGATAAGTTCATATGGTAGCTATCCAAGAACTTAACCTGCGTATGGAAAAAATATGAATCGGTGCCAAATTTCAGCTTCATATCCCAATTTTCGAAGAATGTGGCCTGATTACAACATAAGGACGAACAGACACACGGAAATCGTTAAATTGTCTTAGAATTTTACTACATTCAATAATATATTTATTCTGTAGGATCGGAAGTGGATATTTCGATATGGTGCAAACGGAATGACTAAACACAATATACACCCCATCCAATGGTGGTGGGTATAAAAATACAATTTCTCTAAAAATCTACCAAAATCGACAAAACCCTTCAAATTGAAAGTAAATCCTACCAAATTTGGTAGAAAAAGCGCAAAACGGCAACGCTGGTCAAAACTGTGTACATATACAACAACATAAGGCTGCGACGTAGAATATAAAGAGAAAATGTAAACACGTATTTGCAAATGCAAATTTCAAATTTTTCCATTTTCCATTAAAAAACAGGGGAAAACTTCTCACACATCAATGGATGCTGACCGATTCAAGTATTAGTGTCATGATAAGGGACCTCATTTTAATAGCCGAGTCCGAACGGCGTGCTGCAGTGTGACACCTCTTTGGCGATAAGTTTATGCATTGTAAATAAGACAGTTTACAAGAGGATAGAAATAACAGAGAAATGTTTGTGGTCTCAAATGTCAAGCTTACAGCTGCCGGTAAATATTTTAATTTTCTTCAAACCAACAGCTCTGCCGAAAAAATAAAAAAAAAATCGAATTTATAGCTAAAAAAAAGAAATGAAAGAAAGCAAGATGGACATATTGGAAGCTTAGCCTGTCGAAACCCTATATACGTGCATTACGCCATAGTTTTCTTCAGGGAAAAGGAAATAATGCATATTTAGACACTGCAAACGACGCAAACTGCATGCCATTGAGAGCAGAGTTCTGCTTGTGGCATGTTCTTAGATAATTCTCTATCTATAAGTATAAGAAGTATAAATTCTTTATCCATATAAAATTCATCTATGCAGTTTAGAAGTGCGGTGTTGCCGTGTTAATAAATTACCGCTATTTCCATACAAAGAAAAAATATGCAAGACCATTTTGCATTTCTTTTTGTGTAGTCAGTCCCGTTATTAAACATTCAAAATTTTACTCAATAAACTATTTGTCAATAGCACTGAGCCTGATCTAAAAAGCCGGGGCAAAAAAGTGGATCTCATACCTCGAGAGCATGCTTGAAATATTTAAAAAATAGAACACATTCGTTAAGCTGCAGTCTTGTTTCTGCTGAGGTAGCGGCAGCTGCTGTTGCTGGCAAACCATTGTTCATTGTACGTATTATTTATGCACATTTATTTGGCAAGATACAAACACAGCATATATATATATGTATACACACATATCTACTAACAGTATGTGTCTAACTACACTGTATGTATCTATGATGTCTGATTTCTTTTGAAGCTTTCTTTGTAAGTTGGTCAAACATGTGACAAACGTACAAATGAAAATAAGAACAGAAAACAAATAACACAGCAGCCAACAACAGTCGGTCTGTCGAATACAATAATACGCATATCTCCATATAAAACGCTTTAAACACACACGCTCATCATCATATGTACATATAGACAAAATACGGTGCACAGTTGAGAAATAGTTTGTATGTCAGCGTCGCCGCAGATGCCGCCGCACAGTGGGCCAAATGGCAAAAAAATTGGAAATAAGTCTACAACTTTTTATCTGTTGATTTTAGCCATACAAAATGTTCTAGACATTTGTAGAGGAGGACATAGGCTTTCAGAAAAGTGCTGTTGTTGGTCCATATCTTTAATACAGGGTGAGCTACAGGGTGTCAAAGTTGACCACTTTTGACTTCTCCAAGCTTCTGGGGGCCATAACTTTTGATCTACTCAACCGATTTACATGATTTAGGACTCTAGAGAAAGAGCTTGACAAGATCTAAAAAACTTATGCATAAAGTACCATGCCATCGTGTACTGTTAAGGAGTTATGAATTGTTTAATTTTAAAATATGAAAATTTGGCCTTGGGTTTTTTCAGTGTTTTTTAAATAACTCCGTCAATTTTAAAGCTATAAACTTCATACTTCACACAAATTATGCCAGCATATGTGTGCATAAAATACAAAAGGAATCACGTGAATATCTTTGGCGGTTTAAAAATGGCATCGTTTTCAATATGAAAAATATTTTTTTTGTCAAAAAATTGCAAAATTTTTCAAAAAAGATACTCCCATTTCCTTTAAGTTTTCGCAAACTTTGGCCATCAAAGCATTATCATTTCTTTCCATTTTCACAAAGTCGAGGTATTAAGAAAAGTTTTAAGTGCTAATTTGGCTAATTTCGATATCAAACAACACCGTTATCTTAAGACCAAAATGGCCAATTTTTTTACTAAACTTCAAAAGTTTCTCACTGGAAAAAAAGTTCCACGGGGATTTTTTCGCTTTTTTTGAACTTAAATGAAAGCTTAAAATGTTCCCAACATTTTAAGGTATGTCTCGCCATATCCTAGCCATAAATGAGATCGTAGCGATCAAAATACTGAAAAAAGTCAATTTTCAAGTAGTGCTATATTCATTGCTAAAAAACAAGTATTACGTCACATTTTATTGCAAAGATGTTAAATAAACTTTTATTTGGTAACACTTCTTCTACAAAACACAAAAAGAATCATGGAAATATCTCTATTCTATTCCATTTTATGGAACCGGCAATAAAAAAGTCAATTTTTCAAAAAAGTCGAATTTCCCAAATTTTGTTTTTGTTGTCCTAATTGCACATGACACACTATAGCCATATTTACGCAACATACCTTATCGTAAAGGAAATTTTCATACCTTTCCAACGATGTATAAAACATTTCTCAACTCGGATTCTATCTACTCTAAAATTCATTTACACTTCATTAAACTCTATATAAAAATGTCTATTTGTGAAATGGAACCTTATATGGGGCCTACACTAAAACATTGATAGATTTGCCCAGGGTTTACAATACAAATGTGTTAGAATAAAAAAAGGTCTCCTGCCAAAGTTTAAAAAAATTGGAATAAAAATATGTGTTTTAGAGCGAAAACACTTCGCATCGGCGTGCGTTTATATGTATATTAGCTACTCCCAAAATAAAAAAGCATTTTAGTTTTGTATTATTTGATTTTATTCTCTACCAAATAATCTAAGGTATCAAAATTTAAAAGCTCTTTAATTTGAATGGCATCGGGATCGTCCTTATCTATATCGTCACATATTTTTGGTAGCCATTTAGTTCTGATGCTGTATAGTACCGGATCAGACGATAACAATAAATATTGAAGTAAATCATAATTTTGGTTAAATTTGGTGCTCTTTCGGGTATTGAAAAGCCGGAACTGTTTAACATCTCTATTACGGGTCGTAGTAGTCGATTTTGGAGTTGGAATACTTTCTACCATTCTCTTTACCCTTTTCGGAGATGCTAATGGTAAAACATCGACAATTCGTCCAACATTTTTTGGTTGTGTTTTTAACAATGCTGTTTTGAACGTATCTTTTATTAAATTTGGCGGATGTGCCGCCAATAGTTCCTCTTGTTTTTTCTTTTTGGTTTTCTCCGTAACTTCGTCGTATGCTTTGCTAGGCCGGCCGGGAATCAGCGGTTTAATTTCAATAAGTAGATCCGATTTCAGCCACTTCTCATACATTTTGAAAAACTTGATTTTTGCGAATGAACATTCTGGCAACCTTCTCTCAAATGATTTGTAGAATTTTTCAAGTTTGTCTAAAGCGTCTTTATTTAGCCTTATTCCATATATGTGGTCCAAAGTGTAAACAAGTTCCTTAAATGACTCCGTGTATGATTTGGAATCATTTTTGATGTCCCATACAATTTTCGAAAGAGTGGAATACTTCAGTATGACTTCCATAACTTATAAATGTCCTTTACGCCTCTACAAAATATAATGAAGAAAATTTGGATTTTGTTCAAATATTTATGCAATATATTCACAATTAATGACCCATTTCAGGTATCAGACGCAATCGTAAAAAGGGGTCCAAAGTGCCTCTTTTTACTTACTCTTCTATAATTATTTACCTGGACTCGAATTTGGTTAAAAAAAATGACAATGAATTTTTTATGGGTAGGTTTTTTCACATTCATTGATACGGTGGATTTCCTGGGAATTCGACATAGCGAAACAGGTAACATTTGTCTGCATCAAATCTTAACACAAATATATATATATATGCAGGTATATTTCTAGGTTACTTTTTATTCAAAAATCATCAGCTTACATTAAAAATAGATGTAGGTACTATACAAACGCACGCCGATGCGAAGTGTTTTCGCTCTAAAACACATATTTTTATTCCAATTTTTTTAAACTTTGGCAGGAGACCTTTTTTTATTCTAACACATTTGTATTGTAAACCCTGGGCAAATCTATCAATGTTTTAGTGTAGGCCCCATATAAGGTTCCATTTCACAAATAGACATTTTTATATAGAGTTTAATGAAGTGTAAATGAATTTTAGAGTAGATAGAATCCGAGTTGAGAAATGTTTTATACATCGTTGGAAAGGTATGAAAATTTCCTTTACGATAAGGTATGTTGCGTAAATATGGCTATAGTGTGTCATGTGCAATTAGGACAACAAAAACAAAATTTGGGAAATTCGACTTTTTTGAAAAATTGACTTTTTTATTGCCGGTTCCATAAAATGGAATAGAATAGAGATATTTCCATGATTCTTTTTGTGTTTTGTAGAAGAAGTGTTACCAAATAAAAGTTTATTTAACATCTTTGCAATAAAATGTGACGTAATACTTGTTTTTTAGCAATGAATATAGCACTACTTGAAAATTGACTTTTTTCAGTATTTTGATCGCTACGATCTCATTTATGGCTAGGATATGGCGAGACATACCTTAAAATGTTGGGAACATTTTAAGCTTTCATTTAAGTTCAAAAAAAGCGAAAAAATCCCCGTGGAACTTTTTTTCCAGTGAGAAACTTTTGAAGTTTAGTAAAAAAATTGGCCATTTTGGTCTTAAGATAACGGTGTTGTTTGATATCGAAATTAGCCAAATTAGCACTTAAAACTTTTCTTAATACCTCGACTTTGTGAAAATGGAAAGAAATGATAATGCTTTGATGGCCAAAGTTTGCGAAAACTTAAAGGAAATGGGAGTATCTTTTTTGAAAAATTTTGCAATTTTTTGACAAAAAAAATATTTTTCATATTGAAAACGATGCCATTTTTAAACCGCCAAAGATATTCACGTGATTCCTTTTGTATTTTATGCACACATATGCTGGCATAATTTGTGTGAAGTATGAAGTTTATAGCTTTAAAATTGACGGAGTTATTTAAAAAACACTGAAAAAAACCAAGGCCAAATTTTCATATTTTAAAATTAAACAATTCATAACTCCTTAACAGTACACGATGGCATGGTACTTTATGCATAAGTTTTTTAGATCTTGTCAAGCTCTTTCTCTAGAGTCCTAAATCATGTAAATCGGTTGAGTAGATCAAAAGTTATGGCCCCCAGAAGCTTGGAGAAGTCAAAAGTGGTCAACTTTGACACCCTGTAGCTCACCCTGTATTAAAGATATGGACCAACAACAGCACTTTTCTGAAAGCCTATGTCCTCCTCTACAAATGTCTAGAACATTTTGTATGGCTAAAATCAACAGATAAAAAGTTGTAGACTTATTTCCAATTTTTTTGCCATTTGGCCCACTGTGCGCCGCTAGCTATGTCTTTAGCTTAGCTGTTACATTTAACTAAGCAAAGGCGGCAGTAGCAGAACGAAGCAGCTCAGCGACAGACAGCTTCGGCGACGAAAACTTAACAAACTTGAAAGAGAATGAAATTACATACAAACAAGTGTACATTCTTCTCTTCTATCTACATTATATATGCAATATAAATGATGTAAGAAAACAAAAAAGAAATACAATAAGAGAATATGTACATACCAACATACACACGTATGATGGCGACATGCAAGTTAGATAATATATATACGAGAAGCACGTAGAAAAAAATGTAAATAAAATTGAATAGGGGAAAAAAAGTCAATTCCCTTTAATGGGTGGAAACCGTTTCGAAATAAACCCATAAACATCTTAATATCATAACAAACACGAACATTATACCCTATGGTGCCAGACGACAGGATAGTCAGCTGATCTATCAACTAAAAAATTTCACGTTGATTAAAAAAAAACAAGATAATTATACCAACAAAACATTGGCATGACAAGCCCTCACTTTTAAAAGTACTTAAATGAAATTAAAAGTTTCTGTTTACCATATATTTTTTAACAAAATCTTTTCTGCTCTCTTTTTTGTAGAGTTTTGTTGAGAGAACAATTATCTTTGATGTTGTTATAATGTTGATGAATTTATAGCGATTGATTCATACATTAACTATAAACAAAAAAGAAAGAAGATTTATTGCATTCTTGTAAATAGTAAATTTGAACGCTAGCCTAAAATATTTATCATAAAGGGTGATTTTTTTGAGGTTAGGATTTTCATGCATTAGTATTTGACAGATCACGTGGGATTTCAGACATGGTGTCAAAGAGAAAGATGCTCAGTATGCTTTGACATTTCATCATGAATAGACTTACTAACGAGCAACGCTTGCAAATCATTGAATTTTATTACCAAAATTAGTGTTCGGTTCGAAATGTGTTCAAATTTTGACAAATTTTGTTCAGCGATGAGGCTCATTTCTGGTTGAATGGCTACGTAAATAAGCAAAATTGCCGCATTTGGAGTGAAGAGCAACCAGAAGCCGTTCAAGAACTGCCCATGCATCCCGAAAAATGCACTGTTTGGTGTGGTTTGTACGCTGGTGGAATCATTGGACCGTATTTTTTCAAAGATGCTGTTGGACGCAACGTTACGGTGAATGAACACATTTCGAACCGAACACTGATTTTGGTAATAAAATTCAATGATTTGCAAGCGTTGCTCGTTAGTAAGTCTATTCATGATGAAATGTCAAAGCATACTGAGCATCTTTCTCTTTGACACCATGTCTGAAATCCCACGTGATCTGTCAAATACTAATGCATGAAAATCCTAACCTCAAAAAAATCACCCTTTAGTTCCGCAAAGTAGCACATTTTACCTCACACCAATTAGATAAGAGTCAGCTGATAAGTTACGAAAATTTTGATTTCCCTTAATGGAAACAAGGTTGCCAAATGTTATACAATGTTAAGTTTGCAATATTTCGAAATTTCGGAATTTTTATTGAAAAGTTATAAAATCAATTTCGTTAGGTGGTAGAAAGTAGTTAGACTAATAAAATAACACAATTAAAATCAAAAGGAAGCAAGCTTTACACTGGTAATGTTTAGGCCAAATACATGTTGCCAGCTGTTATAGCAAGCTTCCGTTTCACTAAATAGGTCAATATAGTACATTTAGGAGAGACATCTAAAAACAAAATCAGCGGTGATTATCAAGAAGGGGATAATGCTGACGACATTTGTAAGGTACTATAACATGTAAAAATTTCTCCCCAAAGAGGCACACCGTTCGGACTCGGCTATAAAAAGGCGGTCTCTTATCATACAGCTTAAACTTGAACCGGACATCATTCATTGATATGTGAGACGCTTGCCCCTGTTCCTTAATGGAACGTTCATGGGCAAATTTGCAGTTGCAGTACGTTTGCCATGCAAGCATGTCTAATATTTTGAGAAATGATTCCATAATTGTACTAATTTGTGGTATTTTCTACGTGTTCGGACAAATGGGAAACAAATTGTTCTTATACTAATTACTACACTCATAGAAAAAGTCTGATAATAATAGCAAACACTGCTGACTGTTAGAAGTTAAATATGCTGCTATCACACCAGTAGTTCTGCTGTTATAGTTAAATGTTTGCAATTTCAGCACAGCAGGATGATTGTTGAAAAGTCTGTTGTTTGCTGAAAATGACTGCTCAATTTATGATGAGGCTGATGAAAGAGTAAAAGTGAAATAAAATAAAATAAAAGAGCAAGAAATAAGAGAAAAAAAAATAATTTGAAATTATTTTCTTAAATTTTATCTCTAAAACCATGTATACCCGTTCCAATAGTCCTTGAAAATGTGGGTTTAGAGATGGGCGATGATCAATATACAAAAGGTATTTACCCATATATAACCAAATGGTGTTTATTTATAATTCTGCTGATATTTTGGGTAAAAAAAAAATGTTCCAAACAATTTTTGATGATTTCGCATTCTCTGTATATAAACCTCACTTTCTGATCCCATAAAATCGGAATTTTTTTTATATATAACAGAAATTTAGACTTATTATTGATGCAATAAATTGGTCATTTTTCATTCGATTTCGATGAATTTTGGTGCAGTAAGTTCTGGTAGACCTGTACCCATTTCCTTGAAGTGTGGTCCAGATCGGACCATATTTGGATATTGCTGGCCTACAGAGTTATATAGGTTTACATGGCAGCTATATCCAAATATGGTCCGATCTGGACCACATTCAACGAATAGGTGTAGGCGCCTACCGGAACTCAATGTTCAAAATTTCATCGAAATTGGATGAAAAATGATAATTTTATAGGCTCGTTACACTATATCGGGAGATCGGTCTATATGACAGCTATATCCAAACATAGTCTGATGTGGACCACATTTGACAAGAATGGAAAGGGGTCTACCAGAACTCACTGTGCCAAATTTCATCGAAATCGCGTAATAAATGGATGTTTTATGGCCTTAATACCCTATATCGGGAGATCGGTCTGTAGGGCAGTTATATCCAAATATGGTCCGATCTGGACCCCACTTCACAGTAATGGGTAGGGGTCTACCACAACTTACTGTGCCAAATTTCATCGAAATCGGATGAATTTATTGCCTTCAGACTTTAAGTGTGGAAATCGGGCTATATATCGGCTATGTATTAATAAGTTTCGATTTTATGAGATCAGAAGGTCAGGTGTTTGTACAGACAATACGAAGTCAACATTTTTGAAATAAAATGTTTTATTTGAAGTTCTAATATGTGTGCATAATTGCAAAAAATTCGGTTCAGATTTCTATATAGCTCCATATATATCTTTCATGCGATATGGCCTCTTAAGGCTATAGAAGCCACAATTTTGGTACGATCTTAAAAAAATATAGTATTGGACCGAAAATCTCAAATATCCAAAAAAAAAAACGTGCCAAAAGTCTGAGAAATCAATATCTGGAGGCTTGATTTTCATCGTCTAGAGGAGTTTTTCACTCAGTACAATCTCAAAAATCAAAAACGCGAAGGCCCATTAAGATTTTCTTCCTTTCATGCTATATAAAAAAGTCGAAGATTGACAAAAAATATGGAGTACTTTTCTACTTAACTTTTTGGTCTTAACTTCAAAGGTTGCAAAAAGTTGCAGCTAAAAAACCGCCATTGACATTGGTGTAAAATGTCAATGGGGACTTCAGGGGGAAACTTAACTAAAATCCTTCTTGAAGCCAATTATACTGGCAAGATGACATTACAAAACATACAAATAAAACACTAATTTTGTATACTACTCCTAAACGTACACAAAACGACATAAAACTCAAATTAATAACTTTCTCTCAATATCCATTATAATTTTTTTCAATATAAATTTGATTTATTTTTTCTAATATTTTCACTTCACTTTTGCACTTAACTCACGTGCGAAATCAACTAATTACATGTTCTGTCTTCTGGTGGTATTCTTTAAGAGCACCGTTAGAATGAGTGAATCACATGTATACTTTCGAGATGCATAACCTCTTAAGAGTTAATGTGTGCATATATGGTACCAAATATTAGACTTTACGTTTTTTTTTAAATTTCGGCTAATGGCAGCGACCAAGTGCAATAGTGTCATTTGTGTTTCAAGTAGTGAATCGCGTCCGGATCATTAGCGTATCACGTATCATTAAAGCTTTTTAACAAAAAATTTTTGTACGGAGTGAACTCAATGTTGCGAGCAGTGTTGCCACTCAAGAAAATTATTTCCTACCATTTTTACGCTACAAAGTACTATATGCTTGTTTCATTTTGATAGACGATCTAGACATGTCCGTTCGTCTGTTTGTTGAAATCACTCTAAAGCCTAAAGTTCAAAGAGGGCCTATATTATATAGCACCTTTTATACCGATTTCAACATAAGAAATCTTGAGTTCATAAAGTTGAATTTTTTTCCCCGATTTAAACGACAATCGTGTCGAGTTTGGATCGAGCGATCTCCCGATTTAAGTGTATGAGCCGAGAAATGCGCGTTTGCTACCCAGTTTCGCAGTGAGTTGCATGGACCACTCAACATCTGCCACATAGTCCTGTTTTCTGATTGAATGCATTGAAAGCAAAAAATCCGCATTTCTTACCCAGAATTTACGAAATTTGGAAGAGATCCCTTAACACTCGTACAGTTACAGTCAATACTAAAATTTACGCCACTTTTTCCTGAAATTTTAAGCAGTGAGTCCCCTTATAAGAGAGTTTGACCTGCCAACATCAATGGTTTTATTCTGCTCTCTCAACGAATGTACAGAAACAACAAGAAGGGAATTCATTTTGAGATATCCCCGTCGATTTTTTTCCAATAATTAACTTGTATTTATATGTTGGAAAAGCCTGCCTAAATAATCAATAGCCACAATGTTCCCGCGGTGATCGGTCCTTTGGACCTCAACGAGCTTGCCCACATATGCAATGCTGGCGAGATGCAAAGTACCTCCTCACAAATGTCGCCATCATTAGGAGGGGATAACCACCGCCGAAAATGTTTCTGATGTCCTCGCCAGGATTCGAACCCAGGCGTTCATCGTCATAGGCGGACATGCCTACCTCTGCACTGCGGTGGATTTGAATCCCAGCAATAATCCGTTAATTGGCTATGACAGAACATTTGTTCCAGTGTTCTAGGTAGTTGTTGTTGTAGCAGTGTGTTCTACATTGAGGCGGTAGCCCTTGCCGACGAAGGACTTCAACGGGACAATCTGGTACGTACAACCGGCTGCCATGGGATTGCTACAGGTAGTACTTGGAGTGTTTGAAAAAAAACCTTTTTAAAATTTATTATAGACTAATCTGCGTTGATGGAGAACATCAGCGTGGCATAGTGGAATAGAATCGAAAAACGAGTAAAAAATATATGCGATTTGGGTACGGATAGGGATAGATAACTCTTTGAAATTGGAAATGGAAAGAGCTAAGAGTAAATTTGCTGTGGAGGTTACAAATATTGTTTGGTGCAAAAAATTTTTCGCATGTGTTTAGGGGACATATGGAGCAAAAACAATATAAGTCCGAATAAGGGATATCGCCTTTGTATTTTGAGAACTCGAGGGTTTTTTCTAATTTCTAAGTACATAATGCACCCGTTTAAATTGACATATTGTTACGGTAACCCTTACAATCTTCTGTTTTATTGTAATAATCTGGCAACTTCATGGCAGCGCAGCTGGCTCAACAGTTTTTGTATTTCTGCACACACGCTGAGTCAAGTTGTAACTGTCAACCAATACACATCTCTTAAAGACAATTTCATCATACTTGCTTAATTACCTTTTATTTTTCATTTATATCATTTAAAGTATGGTTTAAATAAATAAATTGATTGTTATGTTTTAAACATCGACTTTCTATTGAGAACATAACACATATCTTGTTCAAACTTCACTTAAAATGCATCTACAATATGTCCTCTTTACAAATGATGAAGAAAAAGTTAAGGCATTTAAGCAACTGTTTTCAATAAAGACTAATCAATGAAACTACTTTTTTTGATCACTTGTTTTAAATCTTTTGACTTCCAAACTGTATAACCTTAAACTGAATTAACAAATCATCGTATGTTGAGGCATACTGCACCAAGGCCATTGTAAATATTGTCACCAATCCAAATTACACACCAACATGAAAATTGAAACATAATTGCTAATGGCAAAATACGAGACATATTTTCAAAATATAAAAATTAAAAGTCGAATATCCGCGAAACCAGTAGCGATATTGTATGCCTCAAACGGGGGTTTTTGTAGGGATTTTTGAGCCATATCCAAAAAAATTTGAAAATCGGCTCATAAATGAAAATTTGGCAGCCCGAAAACATTTTCGAAATGCCGAGGTGTCCAACTTCAGGACCAAGAGGCGCCCAGACCACCTAGAGTCTTAACATTTTCTCAATATCAACTCACCGCTCACCATTTCAAAATTCAAATAATTATCTATCCGTTCTCCAGTTTTTTTCGATTCTATCCCACTGGGTGTCGTATGAGCCACGAGCTGTTTGGCGACGTTAGTATAGTCAGGCATATCAAAATACAACGAGTATGGTGCCTAGATAATGTTGTCCTAATAAAGAGGCAATTTGAAAATGAACAGAAGAGGAAGATCAAAGTTCGGATAGAAAGGCCAAGTGTAGACGCGACATCTCGCAACCAGGGGCCAAAAATTCTTGCAAATTTATACTGAGTTCAGCGAGTGGACCAAAAGTAATGAGAAGGCCAACTAATGGCTGGTACTATGTTCGTTTTTCACGGGCGAAAACACATGCTTTTCACGGTTACTTTTTTGAAACACTACAAAACTCCTCTTATGAAAATTTTTTTCGTAAGTAGTGAGGGAATGTCCAACTGAATGAAATTGGCAAGTTTATTTGCTCCAAAATCTATTATCTAAAAAAAAGTAATAGTGAAAAAATTTCCGATTAATCCCTTAAACCAGAGCGGCAAAACGTGCGTTAATGACGCCCCCAAGGTAAAAAAGTTTCTCTCGAAAACCCATGTCCAAACTGAAACTTTAGTAGACGACATGGGGGTGAGAGCAGAGACAACGGAGGCTTTTGTTGAGGCTTTTGGTGAAAACCCGTTTTCCACAGGATACGACGGGATTCACGGAGACACCGGAATCTTACTGAGTTTATGGCGAAGGAATCCTTGAGGAGCTTCGAACATTTAAGTCACTCGGACCTGATGGAATATTTCCGGCGTCACTACAGAAAGAGACAGACTATTTGGCGCCTCATCTGACCAATATTTTCACAGTGTGCCTAGGAGTTGCATATACTCCGAAAGCCAGGCAGGAGGCAAGGGTGGTATTTATACCCAAGCCCGGCAAGGCAAGTTATGCGACACCAAAGGCCTACAAACCCATAAGCCTTACGTTCTTTCTACTCAAAACCATGGAACGTATTGTGGATACCATGATAAAGTGGAGGCCATCCAGCGAACTGCTTTAATACAAACAGCATGCCTATGTCAGAAGGGAAGGTGGGTGGAGACTGCCCTGCACGAGGTTGTGCATAAAATAGAAGAATCCTTCGATGCCAAATCGTACACCCTTTTAACAATGTGCGGACCGACACACTGATCCAATCCTTAGACCAGTACCGGGTGGACCCGGTCCTTAGAGACTGGATAAACCATATGCTAAGGAACAGGTGGATAAATTGTGTGTCCCATGGCATAAATATAAGGGAGAAACTAGCACAGGGCACGCCACAGGGTGGCATTTTATCGCCACTGCTATGAGTGACCACCATGAAAGACTTATTACGGACGCTGACTGAGGAGGGCTTTGAACCCAGACGATGTTATAGTACTTCTAAGGGTTAAGGATTCGAACGAGCTATGCAAGGGGCCGAAAGGGTCTTGCATATGGCATATGACTTGGCTAGACCCAGAGGCCTCAATGTTAGCCCAGAGAGCATGCATCCGCATGTTCACGAGGAAGACGAAGTTGGGCCAATTTAACGCACCACGTTTCCTCAATAAGACGATTTCGATATCTGACAAGGTCAAATACTTAGGTGTGATCTTGGACAGATCACACCTAAGTATTGGAAGTGTCACATTCAGGAACGTACTGAAAATGCTCACAGATGTTGGGCACTATGTAGACGGGCCGTAGGACCGAAATGGGGCCTGAATCCGAGGATAGTCCATTGGCTCTACAGGAGAGTAGTTTGGTGGACTGTTATGGAGAAAAAGTGCAACATAAGGACCATACAACAGGTTCAGAGAACATGTTGTCTTGACATAGGCGGAGCGATGAGGACCACGCCCACTAGGGCACTGGAGACTATTCTAGATATCCGACCCATGGACATACAGATTAAGTGTGCGGCAGCCACTGCGGCTATGAGACTTAAGGCGACGGGAGAATGGATTGAGGATGGAAGCAGCTCATACCATCGCGGTATAATCGAGGCGACGATATGAAGCCTGGAAGGAAGGGAAGAGTTTTCCGATCGGATACCTGAGATGAACCTTGAGTCGAGTCCGAGGCACTGCCGCCATCGGCAGTCTTGGATTGACGGAATCCTAGTATTTCCATATGCAAGATCATGTTACACGGATGGATCAAAGCTAGAGGACAGAGTGGGCCTGGGGGTCTACATTGAGAACCCAGGGACTGAGATCTGTTTTAGATATAATACGGTCCTGCAGGCGGAGATCCGGGCAATCACGGAATGTGTGAGGTGGTGTGGTGCTACCTACAGTAAGATTACCATAAGGGCAATAACAACCAGAACGGTAAGGTGACGAACAGTCTTGCAGTGTAAGAAAAATATTAACACCTTCTCTGAGGATGGCAAAATCCGCATCGTTTGGTTGCCGAATCATAACGGAGTAAGGGGGAATGAAAGGGCAGACGATTTGGCGGTGAAGGCCAGAGGACTGCAGTCAATAAACTTGCTTAACCCGAAGCCTTTCGGATCGACTCAGTCCGAGTTAAAGGAATGGCCGACGAATGCGCATGCAACATTGTGGCACAGCGAAATGGTCGGTAGGACGGCGAAAATCCTTTAGGGGGATCCAGATCGTGAGAAGACGAGGCTATTACTGAAAAAAAGTAAGAAGGAGGTCAGTGTAGCTATTGGTATTATAACGGGACATATAGGACTACGAGCTCACCTATGTAAAATCGGTGCGGAAAGGGATAGCATGTGTAGGGCATGTGGGGAAGATGATGAGACGTTGGAGCATTTCCTTTGTCATTACCCGGGTTTCGCGTCTAACAGATACCGGCACTTAGGTAGGGACACAATACCAGACATGAACCAACCTCAGGAGTGGCATTGAAACCAATTAGGGATTTTGTAATTAACACGGAATTCCTAACTTAAAATTTTCTTTTTAGAGGTTACTTTATAGTTATAAGAGCGCACAACAAGCCGATTACTGGCTTAGGTGTATGTCCATAGTGGCATGGGGCGGATTAATATCTGCACCATCTTTTCAACCTAACCTAACCTAAGCTAAGCTAATCCCTTAAGAGCGAAATATTCCTGGTGGTGGGTGTCAAAATATTTGCCCCGACCTTTATTGTCGCCGTTCTTACTCTCTCTGTTCATAACAACATTCAACCGAATGTTTGATATTTTAATTATTGACCTGAAGTTTGCGTGTAAACTCTTGCGCTTCTACTTCCGCCATTGTCAATGGCTTGATGCCGTCAGCCGTTCGCCTTTAACGGCTATAGCATTTTTCTTTTGCATCTCATCATGTCATCTTTCATCTTTTAAAATATTTCTTTAACTTCCATACTGCTACGTCGCCTTCTCCTCCTTCGCAAGCACACATTGTTGGTTGTGTTAATGCATGGCTCAGCCAGAGAACAACTTACTTTTATTGTGTTTGAAATTCGTTTCTTTTTTTCTCTCTTGCTTTGTCGTTTTCTTCTCTTCCTTCATGTGTGTGCACAATTCAAACATTAAAGTGCATATTTTTTTTGTTGATATTCCAACGTACGGGGTTTTTTTTGTTTGATGCCGCTGCTGACGCCTCCGCAGTCATCGTATTCGTACGATTCGTTTGCATTGTTGTGAAGTGTTTTTATTATTAAATCATTTGCGTTTTTTGTGTATGTAAGCACCGACTTGTGTTTCCAATGTCAATAAATACTGCCATGACCTTTAAAACATAAAATTCAACAATAACAAAAAAAACATAACTAAATTTACGTGAGCTGTGGATGAAGTTAATAAAAACTTTATTTTGTTGATGAAGGAGGACACAGCAAAGATTCTGCATAAAAAAGCCACTATATAGGTTGGCATGTGTTGTTGCTTGTATGTTGTCACCGTACTTAGTACTCTTTTTTGTTGTTATTATTATTACTAGTTACTTTTTTCGATTTTCTCATGCCAATCGTGTACATTTCCTTTTTTGCGAATGTTTTGCAATTATCCACAATGAAAGTGAGTACTTTTGCCGATGGAGTGCGAACCACACCGGCTTACGAGTAACATATGTACTATGATGCAGCAACAGCAACAAAAAGAAAACCGGGTTTGTTAAGTTTAGTGCCAGTTTGAAGTAGGCCAGCCGTTTTAGGTGTAAAAACTGGTATTTTTCTTTGGTAGTTTTAAGTTTAAAAATTACAAAGACTTGGTGAATGTCTTTTTACTACACAAAGAAAGTTCAATAATGTAAAAAGAACAGGACAAAGTGCATTTACAGTTCTTTGAAAGATTTAGCCAATTAACAATTATCAATCGTTTAGATATTGACATATAATTGACAAGCTATATATCCTCTTGGGAGATTAATTTCTATGGAAATAAGTTCTGGTTGTTAGTTATTTAAGAATTTATAATAACTTGCAATTACAATTATTGTTATCTAAAAGATTTCAAGGCTACGTTTTTGAAATTATTGTAGCACCACCACAGCAAAAAGTTGACAAATCAAACCAACCTCGTGTGGCCAATCAACGTTTTTATGTAGTTTACTTGACATTGATAGATTTGTTGAAGGATTTTTTAAAGGATCCATTGTACAATTCAGAGGTAGCGTCATTAGCACAACAACATAAATTTACCCCCAACGAAACTACCTTGAGTGGCAAATGCCGTAAATTGAAATGTCAAAGTGGTTTTAGAAATAAAACAAAGTTTACAACTTATATTCTTCAAATGTGTTTTATATTTGTATTTTCATCATTGTAACACTGTTTTGTTGGTTATGTGTGGAATATTGGATAAAATAGAACATCTTTTTAAGATTTTAGAAAAAAATGACAGCTGTGTTGTCAAGCCTTTGAGATTTAGATTTACTATTAAATCAAAACAAAAAAAAAATTTTTACTCAGCTGTTCGCATGACATCCTGTAAGGAATCATAAAAGATTTTCGATAATAATATAATATATACAAAATTGCAACGAATAATCGAATGTGGGACAGAGAGGAAACTCCCATATCAATGAATGCTGCCCGATTCAAGTTTGAGTTCGAAATTAAGGGACCTCCATTTTATCCAATTACTAGCACACAGTGTTTCCAAATCGGAAAAATTTGGAAATAATTCAAGGACTTTTGAAAGGGTAGAAATATCTACAAGAAACTTAAAATACGCTCATAGAATTTATGATCATATCATATTTTTATATGCCTTATAGCCTTCTTATTACAAAGAATGGTTAATAAAAATTAAATTAAATGAAAAAAGCGTGCTGATAGTAGCAAACACTATTTGCTGACTGTTAGTAGTTTATTCCACTACTATTACAGCAGTAGTTCTCCTGTCACTACTAAATGTTTGCAATTTTAAAACAGCAGTATGACTGCTGAAAAGTCTGTTATTTGCTGAAAATTACTGCTGATTCATCCCACAGCAGGGGATAGAAAACAAGGAAAAAAACGACGTTGTTGCATTGCACGCAAGTGCTGTCGTTGTTCAAGGGAACAAATGGTGTTTTGTTAGGTAAGCCAAAAGTGAAAAAAAATTGGCACATGGCGATTTAAATTTAAGGAAGTTTTATGAAAGAGATATTTACCAGTGCGCAAACGGAGAAATGTATGTGTCAGTAGTCCAATAAAATAATAAATATGATAAAAGGGAGACTAAAGGAAGTTTCATGACTGAGATGCTGACGACAAGCAGGTAAATGGAAATGTGTGCCTCAGTGGATGTTTGAAAATGCAAATTTGTCCATGAAGGAACAGGGGTAATTTACATTCCATATTCTTTTTTGTATGAAATAACCATAAGTAGCATCGACAGTTTAGAGTGCATTTACAGAGCAATAAAATTGACGAGCGACTTTAGCCACCCTTTAATGCATGCGATGTCATTTGTACAAGGAATCTGTTGATCAGGTAAATAGTTTTCCACAACATAAAGTTTTCCCTTCCAACATAATTTCTCATGGTCATTAGATGGACTGGACAAAAAATGCCCAAAGTAATCAAAACACACGTTCGGCCATAAAATGCAAACAATAATGGCGTAAAATAACAAGCAAAAAATTTTTTTTCATTTCAGCAAATATTTTTTTCAAAAAATTTTCAATACTTCATTAGACTTTTGTATTTTAAACAGCAGATTTTGTTTGCTGAAATTGCAGTTCGAAATGTTTGCTAAATCAGCATATATTTGCTGAAACAGCAGTAATGCATGCTTTCCCTTTTTCAGCAAACAAAACCCGTTGAATGACAAATTTCGTTGGGTGTAGTCAATATTTAGGTGTTTTCCAATTAATATGCTAAGTATGGAGGCCACCGTAGCGCAGAGGTTAGCATGTCCGCCTATGACGCTGAACGCCTGGGTTCGAATCCTGGCGAGACCATCCGGAATAAATTTTCAGCGGTGGTTTTCCCCCTTCTAATGCTGGCAACATTTGTGAGGTACTATGCCATGTAAACTTCTCTCCAAAGAGGTGTCGCACTGCGGCACGCCGTTCGGCTCGGCTATAAAAAGGAGGCCCCTTATCATTGAGCTTAAACTTGAATCGGACTGCACTCATTGATATGTGAGAAGTTTGCCACTGTTCCTTAATGGAATGTTCATGGGCAAAATTTGCAATTTGCAATGCTAAACTATTGGGCTTGAATTAGAATTGGTAAGCTGAGCATGTCAAATTTTGAATTTCTTGCCCAACTTTCATTTAATGGCCGATCGGTTTTATTATTTTTTTAAAGATAGAAAGTATCGTCGGCATATTTGAAATTGTGAAACTATTTGTGAAGTTATTGCAAATTTGTATAACACTTAACCAAATTTGTAATTCAAAACAGCAAAAAAGTTAGCTAAAACAGCAATTTTTGTCTGCTGAAAATGGGAAAGCAGACATTTCTGTTGCTGTTTCGGTAAACAAAGGGCTGCTCCCAGCTCGGTCAGCTAAATCAGTAAACATGGCAACACAGAATGACGCTCAAGTCCAATCGTCAAAGTTGAAAATTCCTTTACTTTTGCGCATCGCTTTTGTAGGATTTGTTTGCAGAGTTGCATTTTTTATGCGTGCGCATAGTATGTACCTTTAGGTATTAATAGTTTCAAGTTTGTGTAGTATCTATATTTTGTTTTCAATTTGCCTCACTGTGTTATTTTTTAATAATTGCTTATTCTTAACGTTTTTTTTTTTTTGTATATAACTGTTTGGGGAATAATAGTTAGTGAACTCTCTTCTCAGTATCTCTCTCTTGGCAGTTGGTTGGTTGGTTGGCAAGCACGTTTATACACCATTACTTTTTATGTGTTTTACTTTTGCATTGAACGCACTCTGATACAAGGCTTACAAACATACAAACAAACAACTACAATAGCAACAACAATAATAAAAATTAATTAAAAATTCTGCTAAAAATAACGAAATTACAATGAACAAGCAGCAACGACGAAATCATCATCATCATCACACTACCACACACACCATTCACCCAAAAAGACAAGCCAACGACAATAAAGTGTCGACAACGGCGTCACATAAACAGCGCCGCCGACGACAAAAATTAAAGGAACATAGCAAGAAACATAAACAAAACAAAAACAGCAAAATATTAAACTGAATTGAATATTTAATGTGCAAAAGCATATACAACAACCATAAGATGAGAAAAAAAACTCAAGTTTTGTGGTGATACAATTTATAATACGCTTTTAATTGGTTCGTATAGAAAAACAAATATTTAGCCCCTTACTATGACACACGATGATAATTATTATATCAATCATCAATCAATTTAAATGGAACAAACAAAAAAAAAAACAAAGACAGACAAACTTCATACCTATTTAACGAGTTGGCAATCAATGTAACCTAAGTTAAGCGATTATTATTTATGAACAGGGTGTATATTTATATATTATATAAGTTGATATCATTATCAGCGATTAAATCAATTGCATAGTAGTGTAGGCATATTAGTGTTGGCAATTTAATAGCAAGTGTGAAAGAATAATACGATACCATAAACAACAGCTGCAAAAAGGGAAATGACGGACGTTAAGGACATTTATTGCAGTAGCTTCTGAATAGCTCATATAAGACCACAACGTTTATAATGTGGCAACACTCTTCTCAGCAGAGCTGGCAAACTATCGATATTAGCTTCATTCGATAATTTGATATTTTTCATCCTAACTATCGATAGTATCGACAAATTTGATAAACTTCTAATATATGCCTGCGTATCAGCTAAAAGTGTCGAATATTGTATATGCGAAGGAAAATGTAATACAGTAGCGTCCTAAAGATACCTTAAAACACTGTCCTGTGACATACGCTGGGAAAAAGTTAAATCACTCAAACTGTGTTTTTCTTGTCTGAAAAAGGCCATCGCTCTCTAAATTGCAGTCCAAAAAACCATGTGGTCGAAATTCACGTCAAAGGTATCATTACCAACTCTTACACAGCAATGACTCAGATTTAGAGAATGTTTCTGTCAAAAACGCGTTTTTCGTTGAAGAAGCATGCTCTGCTGAGAATAATATGACACACAGCGGCTTAGACGGGCTAAAATCTGGGAAGAGTGATGTATTATTCCAATTCGTTTATGTAAGAGTTCATGGAAAATTTGGTAAATCAGTAATCATATATGTATTTGTCGATAGTGGGGCGAATGTTTCTATGATAAATGCAGAAATTTCAAACGACCTTGGAATTTTGGGACAAGAGACTGAAAGGTCCGTGAAGATAAATCTGAACACAAATTAGATAGGTGCTAATCCTGGTATTAGTTTGTATCACCTATCTATCACCAGTCCAACACAGTGAGCTAATATGTTAAATTCAAATATAACTTTAGGGGTCAAATTTCTCCGATCTGAATATGAATAATTTGAATATGGGGACAACTAAACCGCTACAACAACAAAATGGGGACCACTGATATTTTGAATATGGGGACTACTGTAAAATCTCTTGGTAGGAGCTAATCCTGGTATAAGTTTGTCTCATCTATCTATGACTAGTTCACTGCAATGCCGTTTTAAAAATGAATTCTATAGATCGTCAAGATATATTTTTTGAATAGAGGCTTGAGGGTTTGGTTATTATTAAGCATTTCTAGTTGTAGATAAATTCTTTAGCAAGTGATTTTAGAAAATTGTAGGTAAGAAATTGTGAAAAATTATTTTTTTTTTATTTCAAATATAAAAGAAAATCAGTTAACAGTGCTCCGTAATCACTTAATATAACTCTGTTAAAATGTCAGCTTTGTGTCTTGGCTAAGTTATATTCAAATTTATCTTCACGGACATGAGACAGAATTGGCACTTTATTGGATGAAGAGGCAAAAAATGACGAGAACAAATTCAAGTAGTCAACCTAAAAATAAGTGGAATAGAGAGTTCTCTAGTTCGGATAAGTACGAGATGAACAAAGTTTACGTCATTATCAAAAAATAATAATATAATATAAAAAATAATAATATATATAATATAAAAGGTCTTGACTCACAGAGTGAATCTCCCCTAGTAAATTCAAGGGGATGAGAATTGTTAATTTTTAGATTGTTGTTGCTTTTTACTGTATTTAAAATGTTTTAGTCTTAGAATTTCGGCACAGACGATGGAATTTGATATGTCAAATCATTTTTGAATTTGTCTTATACAAATTTAAACTTCAAAATAAATATTTTATAAATTGATTTTTGTATTTGCTGCTGTTTTTGTTCTTAAACTTAGGTTATAAATGGCACACGTCTAACAACTTCAAACGATATCAGCTAGGCCCCCGAAAAAGATTCAAAAAGCGCTGAAGAGCACAGACGAAATTTACGGCTTACAATACCAGACATAAGAAGGAAGAAGATAAGGAACCACCATGCATGACAATAATGAGGACCAGATGGGCTGGAGAAGTCCCCTCCTGTCAGCCATTTCAAGCTTCTATTATAGTCAAGAAATGCGAAAGGACCATATGCCTCAAAATAATTTGTACAGGAAAAAAGTCTACGTTCAGCCATAATCCTACCCCCGAAATTTCAGGGAGTGTCACAATAGGTACTTAACCGTCTTTAATGCGCAAATCCGCAATGTGTCCAGCGCGTCGTGAAAGTCCTGACATTGCAATGACTTGTCAGGACCTCTTTCCCATGAACACACCAAGATACCTCATATTGGTGAATAGCACCAACTATATCTTTCAGGGGTTTGCGTTAAGCCCATTGGCCAATCATGGCGGCATACTATATGCACTATGAACGTCCACACACCAAGATGTAAACGTCAACCTCGTAGCCAACAAAATTTAGCCCCCTCCTTTTCTCAAATGACCTAAAAATCCTACATTTATCCAAGAGCCCCAATAAGGGTTACAAAAACCGTCCACGAGCTAGTGGTAGGCTAACATCGTATGAACTCATTTCAGAAGGTATCCTCATGTCCACCAGAGAGTCATGCATTTGACACATGTGATGTGTGGTCCATGGTTATAATAGAGACAAACGTCAATGATGTTGGAATCAATCCCAGCCCCATTGGAATTGAGCTAAAACTACTCTGGTCTACCGTGGAAGGTTAAATGCATTCTTGATAGCTATTGGAAGCTAGTGTACCGCTAAAACAACCTAGTGAAAACTATTTAAAAAGCCATCTTGATGGTTTTGTCTGGAGCTAATAGGAATTTTGTACATTTTTAAACTTGTTTTTTTTTTTTTTGCTTGACACTCAAAAGATGCTCTGTTGTAGCAATTCGCCGATGCGGCCACCTTATAAATACGCCTTGGTTACAACTCTTTATTTATTATTGGTGCCATGGAACACTTACATATGTACATATTGGGAAAGTAGAAATTATTTTGTCATTCGAATTGTTAAAACTGAAAGAAGGAGAATAAATGTAAATTCGACCATAAACTTTGATAAAATACTTTTATTTATGCTAATCCTATTCAGTGAGTAAACATTGCCGTTTTGACTTATGAGTTATGAAATTGTTGGTTAATCCAATAATTTCTATCAAAAAGGGTACATTTCAATGAAAAATTAAGTTTTACCAATAGTAATGCAAATGCAAACTTGCCCATGAGCACTACATTAAGGAACAGGAGCAAACTTCTCGCATATTAATGAGTGCTGACCGATTCAAGTTTTCCTTCTTTTTATAGTCGAATCCGAACGGCGTGCCAGGATTCCAACCTAGGTATTCAGTGTCATAGGCGGACGTGCTAATCTCTGGGCTACGATGGCCTCCGATCAGTATCGAAAGTGTCAAAAACTATCGATTTTGACGCGGAAATTAAGCTATCGATATTGTTATCGATCATTTGTCAGCTCTAGTTCTCAGCTGTTTGGATGAATAAGGGTAATAAGTGTGTTCGTTTACTCAAAAATGGCTATATACAAATCGCATACAAATTTTTCTGGAAGTCGTTCGCATGCTTTATTTCCCAGCAGAAGAGAGCGGGGAGTGCATGCAAGTTTCTGCTAAAGGTTCTTTCCCAGTTGAGTAAGAACAGATTAAAGGCTGTTGTAAGGTTAGGTTAAAAAGTGCGGATATTAAACCGCTCCATGCCGTGATGGACATATACCTAAGCCAGTAATCGGCTTGTAATAAATACTAATGCTCAGTTTACACGGCACATCATGATGCGTGGTCAGTATTGGTGAAAAATTTTTTGATCATTGTCGTCTAGAGATTACCGTTTACACAGAAATGTATAATCATTACTTGACAGATATTGAAAAGCGCATTTTGTCCAAGATAAAGTTTTAAAAATAGAAGTAAATTATTGAAAAATAAATAAAATTAAAGAAAAGAAGAAATCGATGTACCGTTTTAGGCAAAAACACTAATCAACACGTACATACGATGAGTACGATGTGCCGTATAAAAGGCCCATAAAAAGTAACCTCAGTAGAAAGTTGTGGATAGTTATCCATATCATGCGATAACAGATAATAACAAGTAAAAACTCGTTAAGTTCGGCCGGACCGAATCTCATATACCCTCCAACATGGATCGCATTTGACATGTTCTTGGGAGGACTTTTTAAATATAAAGGATATACAGCAAGTTATGGAGAGTACTTGTCATGAAAAATAGAAGTCATAAAAAACCACGTTTAAAATTTCAGTCAAATCGAATAATAATTGCGCCCTCTAGAGGCTCAAGAAGTCAAATCAAGCAATCGGTTTATATGGGAGCTATATCAACTAATTAATCGATTTAGACCATATTTGGCCCCTCCTAAAAATTTGAACTTGTCGCATATCGGAATCTTTCTGTTGAGCAAACGTTAAGCATCGAATTGGATGCTCATTCGACTTCCTCGGGCAGAGTTCAGTCTTCTCTGGTTTAACATTCAGACTTTTAGGTCTAAACCAGTCGTATGCCATATCCAAGAAACTTTCGTTCGCTTTTGCACAGCTGATTCGGGTCCCTATCCCTTAGAAGTATTATAACATCTTCTGGGTGGCAAACTAGTTCAAATTTCAGCTCATTCACCATTCGTAGGTTATTATTGGTTGATCCCCATAGGAGTGGCGATAAAATGCCCCTTTGTGGCGTGCCCATTTGCCCACGTGCCACATTCTCCTCATATACAGTGCCGGTCAAAATAATAGCACCGTTAAGGTTACCTGCATCCTTATGTATAATATACACATTTAAATATTTCTTATTGCGTTTATTATTATAGAGAAGATAGATAGTCATGTTATCTTTTGAAACCGCATGCATTTGTCCATCATATTACTTTTGTTTATATATTCTAATCGATTTTAAATGTTGGATCCAATATTGCCGCAGTCAAAATAAGAGCATCACATGACGTTTCTCTCCCAGATTCCGTTATTTTTATTGAATGAATAGACAAATTGGAAAATGTTTTGATGCCTTGTTGTCGTTAAACTCAAATCAGTTAAAATGTTCACCATGTTACATTGCACTCTACGTATGAAAACCCAAAATTTGATCAAAAAGCTGGTATCTGATAAAAAATCTCCAAAATTGCAAACAAAATGATAATTAACGCTCTTGTGTTCAAGTTTAAAATGAAAGCATGTTGTTGAAAACTAATTGTTGTTCTTCTGGTAAAGGATCGTTTGTTCGAAAATCCAAGGGGAGATTATTATGCTTACCGACGAACTAGGAACATTTCTTAATATACCACAAAGTGTGGATATTATACGCCGTTTACACTGGAGCAACAATTTGAATGCGTATTATCTAAGAAAGTTGAAGGGTCAACTTTCGCTAATCACATAGCTAGAAGATTGACTAATGCTAAAGCTCATGTAGAGTGGCTCCCTGAAAAATGGCGGAAAGTTATTTGCACGGATGAGTTCAAATTTGTGCTATCTGGTGAAAAAGGCGCGTGATTATCATTCGCCCAAGCCCAAAACTGCCCCAAACCTAAAACCGCCCCAAAAAGGCATTTTGGACGATCATGCTAATATTAGACTGAAATGATAGGTATTTGGGAGTAGACTCCGAACATGACATTAAAAATGAGGTCCACGTAATGGGGGGAGCTCCAACCCCTTAAACCAGTCCCCAAATCGTAATATTAGCTGATCATGACCATATGGGGTTCAAATGAAATGTTTTTGAAAGTAAATAGATTACTAATATGAAACTAAAATTTGTGTCTGGGAGGCGCTCTAACCCCTAAAACCACCCCAAATAGGTTAACTGACCAATCATGACAATCTCAAATTTTCACAGATTGTGTGAAGAGAAATAAGCTATACAATTTTTGGTATCGGAAAGGGACGGACCCTCCCCATAAAGGTATTTGGAAGTAGAACAGGAATTTGGTATACGCTTCTGGGCCAAAATACCTGGGTGTCCGCCAAACCCCCAAACAGGACCTACTTACCGAACAAGGCAATATACGGGTGGCACAAGAGTTGGATACCAAACCCGTGTTCTACTTCCAAATACCATTCTTTTGAGCCCCATATTGCCAAGATCGACAAATATTTCTGGCTTGTGCGGTGTTTGGGGGTGGGGCGCCACCCAGACACTTGATGCTTAAAATACATTTTAGTTTCGTGCTCTACTTTCAAATACCTTTCCTTTGAGTTCTATATTTTAATGATCGGTCTGTTTGCCTGTTTTAAGGGGATTTTCACACAAATTTTAATACCATATTCGTATTCTACTCACCAATAACTTTCATTTGTGTCTCATATTATCTCTATTAGCCTATATGTCTGTTTAAGGGGGGGTTTTAGAATTGGAACGGCTTCCTAGACACTTGGACCCAATTTTTAATATCAAATTCTGCATATTGTCCCGATCGGCCCACTTCCAATTTTGGGTGTTGCTTTTGGTGTAAGAAGGGAGGGTTAGCACCCTTTCCGATATAAAAAAATTAAATAGCCTTTTGCTCCTTCCAGATCAACCTACACAAACTGTGAAAATTTTAAGAAATTCGATTCAGCCGTTTTAGAGTCAATATTGAACAAACAAATTTACATACCCACTTCCAAATCCCTTTTATTTTTTAAATCTCACATTGGCCTATATGTTCGGGGTGTCTTTTTAACGCAGGGCGGCTCCCCAGTTACTTGGGCCCAAAACTCTTTCGGCATTCTCTTCCCCAATACCTTTCCCCATTCTATAGTGGTGGGTACAACAGGAATTGACGAAGTATTTAAAAATATTCCCTTTGAAAGATATAAGACTTTATTGAATCAACACTAAAATGATTCACACCATTCGCTGCATATTTGTAGCCTTTGAGAGTGTTAAGTGAGATAAACAAAAGACATGCAATGCAATGCACGGATTTTGTCAAATTCTCTTTCTATGAATGGTGTTGAATGCTGTTGTTTTAAAATGATGTGTTGGGACGACAATATGCATTATTTTTACGAATGGTTTCATAGGCAATGAAAAACCGTTCTCTGTTTCATACCAAGACATTGCATTAGAAATATCAGGGATGCAACCCAACATGTGATCATTCTTGACCAAATTGTGCTACCATATACCTCCTGTGAAACCCCGCTGGTTTGGGTCTTCCAACAGGATAGTTGTCCCAAACACACTAGCAAAAGAGTAAAATGTGGTTTGAGCACAACCCAAAAAGTGGCCAGAAAAGCCACATCATTTAAACTCGAATGAAATTTTGTGGACAGAAATTAATAGAGGAGAGTATCCAAGAGATCTAACAAGAAACATAGACAATTGAAAAGTAATTTAATCTGGACTTTTTTTCTAAGAAAGATGCCAAATACTTATCAATTGATTTGGAAAGCATTCATTTGCTTTCATTACTCACAAGCAGTGTTACCGTTATGCCACTTTAGTATCATATATGACTTTTTTTTGGGACGGTGCTGTTTGTGTATCACTTTTTCATTTTGATACTAAATGCCATACTTTTAGAATTTTTGAGCCACTTTTTCATCTATTTGTGCCACTTGTTCAAACGACTATGTAGCGATTATCTATTGTTTGTCGTTCAACAAATCGCATTAAAATGTTAAATTTTTCGAAAAACTTAAAATTTTTGAGCAGAATGAAAGTAACTGGACAAAACAACAAAAAAATATTTGTTTATGTTTGTGAAACATATAACTTAAGTATTTAAATACCCACCACCGCAACTCGTCAAAACATTTATTCAAAATCCTACAAATACATGTTCTGTGTATCGTAGATCGATTTTGCGAAGTCCGTTCGTCCGTCCAAATTTGAAATTGGTTTTTTAGAAAACTTAGGATTGATTTACGGTGGTGGGAATCTAAGATTCGGATTGATCCAACTTATCTTTTATACACCTTTTTATGTTATGTATGAAAAAACTGAATTGTTTGTTTTTATTATACACGTTTAATTCTTTATGAAAAATATTGTGCCAAATTTTGGACGAATTTCAACAAGTTATTTTTTATGTTATTTATGTAAAAAGCTGAACGTTTATTGTATGTTTTGTTTTTTGTAGCTCCTAGCTTTTTTGTTTGCTTGTTTGTTTTTTTAATAAAAACGAAAAAATGTGTCACTTTTTGGGCCACTTTTTTTACAAAAGACACTTTTGGGCCACTATTTGAAAATTTCCAACGGTAACGCTGCTCACAAAGAACACGTAACCATATATCAACAATTTTTCATTGTTCAAAACTCTTACCCACCAAGTTGTTCCCACTTCTTTAGTATCAATATAATTTTTGGCCAACTCGTTATATGAGGAGCTTTTGTTTTTAAGTATTTTCCAAAAAGCTTATAAATATGTTTATTTATGTTGTAAAGCCCCATCAAAATCCACTAATTTACAAACCTTAAACTTAAACGAAATCGTTGCAACAAAAATATTAAGGGTTTGGAATAGAGATGCGTACGTGCGTGATTTTTTACTGATACTGACGCACGCTCACGATACAAAAAAAAAAATATTCACGCACGACTTTTTTATGTCGACTCACATTCAGGCACGCTCACGAGACAAATATTCTCCTCACGATAAACTTGCGAATTACGGTTGAAAATATATTTTTCCATGAAGCGAAAAATAGGCGAAAAGTAGGAGAAAATTGGGCGAAAAAGTCGTACTCTTCTTATAGTGATTGTTGTCAAATTTCGCTTAAAAATGTAAGCGACTTTGAAAGCGAAAGATAATAGTCGAGATATCTCGTGGTTCGTGATTTTCTCGTGAGTCGTGATTCCCGCTCACGCACGAAGTGTTTTAATTCATTCAGGCTTACGCACGATCACGTGTTTAGATTTGGATCTCACTCACGAATCACGACCACTCACGACTCACGTACACACCTCTAGTTTGGAAGTTATATGGAATAAAACCACCAATTGGCTTGAACAATTTATATTGGTGCTATTATTTTTGACCGCACCTGTATACGTCATGGGACCCACATTTACCTACCTGATCCGTAGCATATGTTTTACCCAGTCCCTAAGGACCCGGTCCACTCGACACTCGTCTAAGGATTGGATCAGTGTGTCGGTCATAACATTGTTGAAAGACCCCTCGATGTCAATGCATACCGCCAATGTGTACGTCTTGGCATCGAAGGATTCTTCCATTTTCTATTTCAACGACCTTCCCTTAATAGATTTTCTTTACATTTATATTGAATGTCTTTGCCCAATTGTTTTCCACAGTTATCCTCAACCTTAAAGGTATGCTTACGTTTATGGCATACGTCATTACAATACGATACGTATTTTTCCCTTGTTTAGATACTAACTTGGTTTCTCGCAATCAGCCTCTTGTTATTCAATGAACAGCTGATTGTTATTAATGATAAGATATGAATTTATTATCGAACAGTGTTACCAACCACACTAGTTAAAGGCCATAACAGATTTGTAAATAATAAAATAAAACTTAAATATAAACAACACTATTTATTTGCTTGTATATTACGACAATATAATATTATTTTAAAATGCTAAATTATGCAACTTGTTCAATTACATGTAAATGAAATTCGCCGCAGACAGGACAGATAAGATAACGCAACAAAACATCGAGAATGACAAGCTATAACACATTGATGGTAATTCCCGCTTTTGTGCTTTCACACAGCAAAACAGTAAAATGTTAATTAGTCAGCATGATAATACAACAATACCCATAAATGTTTGATTACATATCATTATTTCAATAATGCAATAAAAAAATCACATTTACTTTAGCGCCAAAGAATATTTTTTAACCATTCAATATTTATGTCAACCAAATTGTTATTGAATTAAAAAAACTAATTGAAGAGAGAGAACTATAATAAATATACTTTCTCCCATAAAAATAAATAAATGAACTATAAAACAAGCTATTAGACTAAACTGCTTAGAATAAAAACAAACTGTATGCCATGTGAATTCATTTACAAAAGCATCTGTAGACATGTTTTCGAAAGTGTTTGAAAGGCGGGAAAAATAATGAAAGCGCTTTCATGTCATAGCATTGGGCTTGGAATAATTAAATGTGGGGTTTTTTGTGTTTGTCAAATGTCTATTTAAAGCACAACTTTTGTTTTGTTGTGTGGTGTGTGTTTGCTGAACAATTCTAGTTGAGATACTCGCATATTCATGACTATTTTTTCAACTTTTTTTTTTCGTTTCTCATATTTCTTTTGTTGAATTGGACATGTTTTAGCTCTCGAAAATTTGAAACGGTTTTTTTACTACTGCGGTAATGGTGGTGTTGGTGGCCCCCTTAAGCCAATATTATGGAGGCGTTGAAATAGATGAAAAGCAAATAAAAGAAGTTGATAAAAAAGTCAATGAGATTTTGTTTCTTTAGTTTGCCTACTCTATCTGTATGTGTATGCGGCATTGAGGGAATAATAGAGTAAAGCATTTTTATTGTATATCTATTATATTCGAATATCATCATTGTTATTCTAAATTAAGTTTTAATGAATTATAAATAGCATGAAGTTTAATAAGAAATAATTGTTTGGTTATATTTGAAAATTTAATTTTAAAGAATTGTCTGTTTACTCAGACTAGGCAATGAGCAATAAAATCAAATCAGCTGCCATTCCTAACCATCTCAAGCTCATGGGTTTTACTCAACAGCTTGGAGCTTAACTGTTACTTCATCAGCATCTGTAACAATATCTTTAGCATCATCTTGGGACCAGCGGTGAGAATGTTGATAATTGATCAAGAAAAAAAGTAAAACGACAACAACATAAAGAGAGTAAAAGTCTCAGTCGACCAACTGTTAACGCGCTGAAAAAAATCTAATAACAAAAAGTTTCATCATCTTTAGAACAAATTTAAACAAATCGCTATCGATAAATCAGGATACAAGATGTACTGTGTCTATGTCAATGCGAAGCACACATAGACAGAGGAGTCAAGAGTCGAAAAAAATCGCTAGCGGTGAAACCAAATAAGAGGCTAAGCCCAATCAATCAATCAGACGTAGGGATTTTTGAGTACTTCCCAGCAAATTTAAAAATCATACCACAAATAAAGATTTGGAAGCCCGCACAATTTTTTGAAATGCAGAGGTGCCTGCCATTAGGCGCTCGGACCACCTAGGGCCTTGACATTTTGCACATTATCGCTATAATTTCAAAGAGTATTTTTCGTTTCTACCCTACTGTGTGACGCTGGCGTCAGAGTCCAGCGGCATGACTCTTGACGCTTTGATTGTGTTTAGACTCTAAAAGAGAGATAAAAGAGTAACAAAGAGACACAAACCACTAAAAATCAGTCTCGGGCCCTACTCTCAAATACCATTTGTTGAAACCCCATATTGCTATTGGTTTAAGGGGAGTTTATGGGATCAGGCTTCCCCCAAAATTGGTTATCAAATTCGTTTTCTAATCTTAATTACCTTTCATTTGATCGGTAAATTTGTACTCTTTGAGGGTGTTTTGGGGAAGAGCTGTGCCCCAAATACGTGGACCCACATATGGATATCAGATTCGTATTCTACTCCCAAATACATTTATTTGAGCCCCATATTGCGATAGTCAGTGAATAATTGCTAATTGTGGGGTGTTTTGGGGAAGGGGTTGACCCCCAGAAAATTGGCCTGGAAAGTGGGTATCAATTTCATGCTCCACTCCACAATGCCTTTCATTTGAGCCTCACATTGATATGGTCGGTAAATATGCCCGATTTAGGGGTGTTTTGGGGAGTGGGGTGGTCCCCCAAATTCTAAGACCTGAAAATATATCAGCAACGTGCTCTATTCTCAAATATTATTTATTGGAACACCATATTGTCAACGCCGACTATATGAAAAATCCGCAATTACTTTTTGGGCAACCCAATAATTTATTTAAATCCCATATTGCAATTGGTTTAAGGGGGCCCCAACATTTTATATCAAATTCGATTTCAAATCTCAAATACCTTGCATTTGAGCCCCTTACTGCGATAGTCAGCAAATATGTCCAGTTTGTGGGTGGGTCCTAAAAACTTTCAACATCGTGCTCCACTCTCTTTGAGCCGAAAATTGTCACGGTGAGCAAATAAGTTTTATTTGAGAGTTGCTATGGGCGTAGGACGTTCCCTAGACAGTTGTTGCCGAATTTTGGTATAAGATTTGTGTGCTACTCTAAACTACCTTTTATTTGGGTCCCATATTGCAATAGGTTAGAAAATACGTCCTATTTGGGGGGTGTTATGAGGGTGGGGTGACCCCATAGACATTTTTTCCCGAATGTTGATATCAGATTCGCGCTCTACTCCCAAAGACATCTCATTTGATCACTATATAGCCAAGGTCTGTAAATTTGTCCTCTTTGGGTGGGTTTTGGTGGAGGGGCGGCCCCCCAAACTCTTGGTCCCACATTTCGATAGCAGATTCGTATTCTACCCTCAAATACCTTTTATTTTAGCTCCATATTGCTATGGTCGATAAATATGTCCGATTTCGGGGTGTTTTGGGGGCAGGAGTGGTCCCCCAAATACTTGGTTCCACAATTGGATTTCGAATACGTTTTCTAGTCTTAACTACCTTTTATACAGTAGTGATTGGTCTATATATATATTTGGATAGCTTTGGGGATAGGGCGGCCCCCCTAGGCATCTCACCCGAAATTTGGATACCAAATTTTTGGTTTAAGATAATATAAAAAAAGGGCTTAAAAATTTTCGTTTTAATCGCACCACACATGTACGAGATCCGGCGTTTCTAATAATTAAGGTAAAGGGGAGAGTCCAATTCAGATATCAAAAAATGTAGTACCCTATTTTCACCACGGTATCCTTATGCGCCATCTGTGAAAATTTCAAGAAAATCGGCTTAGCGGTTTTTGAGTCTATAAGCAACAAACAAACACAAATTGATTTTTATATATAAGACTAGCTGGACAGGGCCATTCAGACATTTCGCTCCAATGTGGATATGATATTGGTGCTCTACTCCTATGGTCAATAAATATGTCCTGTTTGGTTGTGTTTTGGGGGGTGAGGTGGACCCCTATCGTCTAGTCTCAAATTCCTTTCATATAACACTAATAATGACAATTATATAGGGTGAAGGCGCCACCCAAGCACTTAGCAGGGCGTGACCCACATACTTGTATCCTTATATTAACATTAGATTCGAACTCTTCTGTCACCTTTCGTTTAATTCCCATATTATCCCGATCGGACTACACGTCTTATTGAAGCGTATTAGGTGGGTGGGCCGGTCCCAGACTCTGTTCCAAATGTTATATCAGATTCGTAGTCAAATCTCAAAGACCTTTCATTTTATACTCAAGCAGCGTTACCATTGTGCCCCTTTAGTATCAAATTTGACACTTTTTTAGACGATGCCACTTGTGTGCCACTTTATTATTTTGATACTAAATGCCATACTTTTAACATTTTTGCGCCACGTTTCCATCTTTTTGTGCCACTTGTTAAAAAATACAACTATGTAGCGATTATCTATTGTTTGTCGTCCAACAAATCGCATATAAATAGGTCTGTTCGCGTACTTTTCCAGTAAAAATTTGCAGGAGAGTAAGAGTCATTTCACTTTCTTTAAAAAATTTGCAAGCAAAAGTACGCGAACGACTTCCAGTGGAAATTTGCAGAAAAACAGCTGATTTTTGTTTTGGTTAGTTTTTTATTTGTTGGCTTGGAAAACATTTTTTTTAAATAAAAAATGCTGGCGATACTTACGAGGTATTTTCCTAAGATAAACGTCAATTTATTGACCCGAGAGTGAAAAGGCTAGAAGGGGAGCCATTCGTATATCTGTGATCTCTATGCTGCTGGAAAGCCATCACAAATTACCGTGCAATCCCATGGCAGCCGGTTGTACGTACCGCATTGGCCCGATGGAGTCTTTCAGTGTACAACACACTGCTTCAAAAACAACAACCATGCACGAAGCTACGAATGTCATTCGTGCCGCCAAGTCGCGCAAGGCGCTGGTTCCAAAGGCCACGAACAAGGGGGAGTCGTACCGATCACCCATCTCCCATCAGTAGCCAAGACGCGTGAGGGGCTACTCCTCCTCGTTGGAGAATTTCCATTCGCCGAGCATCAACATGCATTTCGAAGGCTGCATAGGACTATAACTGCTTTACATGCCATCACCGTATATAAAAGTACACTTGTTGTGCTGACAAAGATACCTAACCATCTAATGGTTTTGGATATTGTGGCTAGATTAATTGCTACGACACTACACTGATGGGAGGCTAAGGGAGCTTTCTTTTTGGTCACGTGGCGGCTACGAACACATTGTTATCATTGAAGATATCTGTATCCGTTCACAATTGACATACTAATTTGCACTAATTTTTTCTAATCCCACTGTGCGTCACTTGTTTAACTATCCAGCTAGACCTGGCATCTTCCCTCCTTAACAAATTTAAAGGAACGGTGTTGGGTTCAATGTAGCTCTCCGATGATGATCATCATCATCACTAGCTCTCTCCTAGCTTTTTTGTTTGTTTGTTTTTTTTTTTAAAAAAACGAAACTTTTCACTTTTTGTGCCACTTTTTTTACAAATGACACTTTTTGTGCAACTATTTGAAAATTTCCAACGGTAACAGCGTTACCGTTACCCAAGTTATGGCGTTGGACATTAATACCCAAATTTTTATAACATGAGTGTTCTTAACTTCTAAACACCTTTCATTTGATACCCATATTAACCCAATCGGTAAATATGTCCTGTTGAGCGGTTTTTTGGGCGGTAGGGGGCGCTTCAGATACCAAGGAATAAATTTGTATATCAGCTTTTTGCTATACTTTTCAACACCTTCCATTTGATATCCGTATTGTCCCAATCGGTAAATATGTCCTGTTGTGGGGTTTCGGGGGTGTGAAGGCCCCTCAGACACCAAGAAATACATTTTTATGTCAGATTTGTACTCTACTTTTAAATACCTTTCATTTGATACCCATATCGCCCAAAGCGGTAAAAGTGTCCTGTTGGTTGGTGTTTTTGGGGATGGGGATTCCCCCCGACACTTAAGGTGACATTTTTATGCCAAGTACGTAATCTACTCTTAAATACATCTCATTTGATACCCACATTGCCCAAAGCGGTAAAAGTGTCCTGTTAGATAGTGTTTTGGGAGGTGAGGGACCCCCGACACTTAGGGTGATATTTTTATGCCAAGTTCGTGTTCTACTCTTAACTACCTTTCATATGATACCCATATTGTCACAATCGGTAAACATGTCCGTCACCAAAACCCACCCGGGTTTTGGGATGGGGCGTCCCCGCAGGTTATTTGACCCCAAAATTTAAATTAGAAACTAGACCTCATAAGCTGTCGTTTGAGACCGACTTCCATTTGCCAACTATTTCCATTTATGCACAGCGGTCTAACCTCTTTTATCTTCTTCTTAATCTTGTTAGAGCATATTATTGATATTGAGGGAAATACATTTTTTTATTCATTTATCTTATTTTCTAGATAGTGCTTAGGCTTTTTTGTTGCGTTTGAAATTAAATTTTGTATGAATTAAATTTTAACTGGTTGTAAACATTTTCAAAAGTGATCTGCTATTTACAGTGACAGAGATCTCTTATGTTAGTGGTTTGTGTCTCCACTAGCTAAATTCGGAATTTATTTTCACTCACTGGTGTTAAAAATGTTATTTATTTAAATATTGTTTTGACACTTTTTAATAACTTCAAAGTGTACGAAAATGCATTTAAACATGGTAAAGTACACGAACGAAAAACGTCTGCAAATTATAAGAATTTACTAACGAAATTCGGAGTCGGTGACCGCTACTAGAGATGTGCGCGTGAGTGATTTTCCAGTAAAGATCGCATACACTCACTAGAAAAAATGTTCACTCACACACATTTTTATGTCGACTCACTTTCACGCACGCTCATTAGTCGACATTTTTACTCACGCACGACTCACGGGAAAATAACGACTCACAAGAAAATAACGACTCACGAGAAAATCACTATTCATGAATCACTGTTAAGCCATTATTTTCCATGCAGCGAATAATATTTTTTTTCATGCGTCTCAAGTCATACAGCATTTGAAGGTACGAAAATGAATGCATAAAATGTTCTTGGCCTTCATAATCAGTTATTTGATCTTTTCATTTTAATGCATCTGTAAACAGATTCGTACGTTGAAATACCGTATGATTTGAGATCATGCAAAGAAATCGGTTTTCGTTATTTTTTAAACCTTAGTCGTGAGTGTCTCGTGATTTTCTCTTGAGTCGTGATTAATGTCATGAGCATGATTTCACTCACTCACGAAAAATATGCGTTATTGGTCAGTTCCGCATGTGCTTCACGAATCAACACTTCATCCACAAAAAATAACTGTTTGGTGCAGTTTGTATGCCAGCGGCGTCATTAGACCGTATATCTTTGTCGGCGATGCCAATTGCCCCGATACCGTGAATGGACAACGCTACCGCAATATGCTCACAGAATATTGTTAGCCTGAACTGGAAGATATGGACCTGGACTACAAACGATTTATTAAAGAGTAAGTTTGGTGAGTGTGTTATCTCAAGAAGTCATTGGTCTGTGCCAATAGAGCCAAGTTGAACGAGAAATAGCGACCGTTTCGGCTGAAATGTGTGACCGAGTCATCCAAAATTAAATTCAACGTTTTGACAGATACAAGCGTGCCCGCGGGGGCAAAGGGCAAATTTGATTTTCTATGTAGGGTAAGTGTGCCAATAGTCGGCAGTTAAAGGATATTGCCTATTTCAATACATTCTCCTTCCTGGTACAAATGTTCAATTCAATTGAAATTGGGTTTTTAAAATTCGAAATTTTATTTTGTTTAAGATGTATGTGGAATTCAAAGTGTTTGTGGCCAAAGTGTTTGCTTGACTTGTAAACACTTTGGCCACATGTTTAATTTGAACAAAAAAAGGCAAACATCTAAAACAAAAACACAATAGGTAGATCTTATAGAATTGAAGCTAAAAATGGTTATCACTTCCAGAGCGTGTAAAACAACTTTGCACATAAATAAATGCATTCATTTTGTATTCAATAAAAGTCCCAATTAATTTCAATGAATAACATCCCACTAAATTTCGAACTGATCTTAATGAAGAAGTTATGTGAAATATTCCATTTTAACGGTATGCTTGAATTCCAGTTAAATATTAGTGCATCTCTCCATACCTGCAAAGGGGCGTTAATCATGAGAATAACCTGTTTTGTGTTTATTTAGTATGGCACAAAGTTATTGGCCTCCACGCACAAAAGAGCACACAAAATGAGCTCAACAGCCGGCCAGCATTGTGGTTTTAGCTTTTGTCGATTAATATTTATCGAATAAACTTTAAATTTCGATTACGAATGGTGAATGAATGGTTAGGAGCAATACAATTTAGATGTGTTTCGACAAAATGTGATAAGATAAAAATAATAAACTAAGAGCATGTGGGAATAATTGCAAATGTAACTGTGGTATCATTGTTTAATTAAGTAAAAATCTTTCAATATTATTGTTTTTAATTCAAGCTCGAGGTCTTTGCATTTGAATGAAATGCATTTTCAAGATATGATCTACAACAATTAAACATTATTTTTAAACAATTGACATCACTGTTTTCATTTTTTATTTAACTTACATATCTAAACAGAGAGAAACAAAACACAAACAAAAACTTTATGCGACCGTCTTCAACAGTCGTTGTCTGCTTTGCTACTATTTTGTAGTTTTTCTTATTGGACTTTGTTCTCTCGTTGTACCAACAGTCTATAGTTGCTCGCGCATCCCTCTGTGTCTGCTTTGTAATTCATGCGTTTTGTTGTTGTCGTATTGGTGATGTGTAACGTTTCTAGTGTTAGTCTCTTGCTGTAATTTCTCTCGTTATCTATTATTCTTACTCTCTCTAAGTCTGGCTCATGGTGTTCTGTTGCACAGTGTTCTGCTAATGCCGTTTTTTGGTGTGGGTTTCTACTCCCTAATTTAATTCAGTCAGATTTATGCCCTGCCTATGTCTAGTTTTTAGTTTATTTTTGGTTCCGATATATAATTTTTGGCGTCCGGTAGTTCCATCTCCATTGCATTTGATCTGGTATAATAAATTCGATTTCTCCATATTATCTAATTTCGTCATTGTGTCAGTAAATAGGAATATAAGTGTGTTTGTGGTTTTGTGTGCGATTTTGTATTTTGATTTGTCTATGAAATTTGCGTTTTCAAATATCTCTGACAGTTTTAGTACATATGTTATGGATTTGTATGTTATTGGTTCTCTCTTGTCATTGATTTTTTTTAATAATGATTCAATGACTGTTAATGGGAAACTATTATTTTGAAGGATATTGACAATTTTTCTTGTGTCTTCTTATCGTGGAATCTTTCGTCACTTATATTGCTAACTCTATTGATAAGATTTGAAGCTGTATTTAAAATAATTCTTTTTGAATGGATTGAATGATATTTTAATATTCTCCCTGATGATGAAGGCTTCTGATACCAGTCGATTAAAATATTGCCGTTTTCCCGTATTAATTGCATATCCAAGTATGGTAAACTATTGTTTTCTTCTTTTTCTATTGTGAACTTGATGCTTGAATTAAAACTATTGAATGTGTTAAGATTTGTTCTATTGCACTTGTTTTGCTTATCCCAAAAAGGTCGTCCACATATTTCGTCAAGATCCTTGGTCTAATATGACAGTTTGAAGCTCCTCCATTACAATGTCTGCCATGATTGGTGATGTTGCCGATCCTATAAGGCAAAATTTTCTTTTGCATATATAGCTTGTCCTCATATTTAAAATACCGATTTTCATGTATGCAGAATCGTAGTACTCTTAGGAAAAGGTCTTTCGTCATAATTGTAAAATTTTGATAAATGTCCACTTACTTTCTATAATTCTTATTGCACAGTCCACTGGTATACTAGGGAAGAGAGACACTAATTCGTGTGAAAACATTGTTTCGTCGGTATTTATCGAAGTATTCTGCATTTTCTCTTTCAATTCGTCTGAGTTTTTGACGTTTTAATTAGATTCTTTTGTCAGATTAGATAAAATTGTAGTAATCTATCTGCAAAATCCACTAGCAGGTGAGTTTACCGAAGAGCAAATCGGTCGATGTGGGTAACCCTTTTTGTGAATTTTGGGGAGAAAACCAAAAAGAGAGAAAGACAGACATTTTTGTGCTCTAAAAAATTTGACAGCAAGGTGTCGGTAATTGTTTTATTTTCTTCGAAAAAATGAAAAAATCAAATTTACAGCGAAAAAAAAAATAGATAAAAAAAATTAAAGAAACACACATTGGAAGCGCTAAGACTGAAGAAACCCTACATACGTGCATTACGCCATAGTTTCATGCAAGTTCTCAAAGAAAATTATGCATATTTGAAAAATGCAAACGACGCAAACTGCATGCCATTGAGAGCAGAATTCTACTTGCGGCATGTTTTTAGATAATTCTCATTTATCAATATTCACAAGCGCCTCCAACCAGTCTATGTGAAAAGTTTTTTGTCTATGTATAATATATCTATGGAAAACAACATCTACTTCAGGGTTCTACCTTTTTTTATTTCGTTTATAATTTAAATGTAAAGAATTCATTAGAAATTGTTTAATACAATTCTAAGAATGTTAACCTCCTCATTAGCATTTCCCCCCTCTATATATCTTCCACGGCGTTAGGCATTTCAAAATGTGTGTTATTTGTCTAAACCTTAGCATGCACAGATATAAAAAGCAGGCGGCAACGGGGATGGTGGCTATAGGTAATATGTATGTTTATACATTAAAAGTGTTTATTTATTTATTTTTGTTGTCTTTAAAATTTGTATATGCATTGCAGCATTCCCCAAAAAAAAGAGAATCATGATGATGATGATGATGGCGATGTCGATGATGTGGTGATTGTACGTTTAATGCGTTTGAGTCACACACATGCTTGCTCCCTCTTTCTCTCTCACTCTCTCTTTATCTCTTTTGTAACACTACATCAAGTTCTTTCTCTTCATTCACAACATGTACTTGTACACGATGATGATGATGATCATCTTCATCATCTACAAAATGCGAATTTATATTGAAAATACTTCTTCTTGACGTTCGAGTGGTATCTATAATATTTCTAATTTCATTGCCTTAATCATTTGTTTTGTTTAAAACAAAACAAAAAATATATTGTATATACGTATGAATATTATTATTATTATTGTTGTTGTTGTTAATGATTTGCTTGATTTTGTTGATGTTGCCACTGGCTGTTGTTCATTTTAGCTCTCGGCACTTTTTTTAAGAGTTCAAGGTTAATTGCCAGCTCACATACTTGGCAAAAATGTTTGTATTTTGCAATCTACTTAAGTATTAATTTTTTATGCCAATCTTCTTTTTCATGGATACTGCTTCAGCTGCTCTTTTTGCAAAAAAAAACATCATTCAAGAAGTAAATCTAAATTGGCTTAAAAAAAAATAAAGAACAACACGTGTAAACTTTGATGTATGAATTTTGTAAGGATAGAACTAATATGAATGCTAAAAACTCTTTGCCATGACAAACACATATTTTTTTACATTAAGTCCTTAATGCTATTTTTGCTATATATAAGTAATTTCCTAAAGCTGATTTACATTCCCAGTGAAAAAAAAAGAAATCATCTTTCCATTTTAGGAATTTATGTTCCATTTTTCTCGAGGATCATTGAGCCCTCACACCAGTTCAATTAATCGGAATTACAGGCGAGAACAGTAACTGGATTCTAAAGACTTTGTAAGGGTGCGGACAGAGTGTGCGCGCTGATGCCGAGCGGAGCCTTGCCGAGCTTTTAGGCGCTTATTTTCATGCGTGAAGAAAATTTGCCTGTGCCACAGTGAATGCGAGAATCAGCGCTGATCAGCGTTAAAATTCTGTTTATTCCACATGTTTTGCTTTAAAGTATTCAATCTTTTTGTTTGTTTGTGTTTATAAAGTTTTTGTACACGATAATGGATTCATCCGATGAAGAGTATTTTGTTTCTCCTAGTGTGATTAATGTAATTAATAATAAAAAAATAATTTGGAAAACACTCAATTAAACTAAAAAGGAGTGAATATGGTGAATTTCATTACTTATATATTGCCGGAAAAGTTTCACTAATAATTTGCATTTCCATGCATTTTTGTTTATTTATAAAACATTACTGCACGCTAAAAATTAAACTTCAACAATATAAACAAGCGCGAAAAATGCTTTGGAACTGTTTTCTCTCACTCAAACGGCTTTGCCCCCTGCTCTTGTTTACCAATCACTTGCCGTAATAAAAAAGAAAATCTCATTTCTATGACAAAAGTTATTAAAGCAATTAACACCTTGTTTGAAAAGTTTTTTATAATTTTTTATATTTTTATAATATTCAATCGGTCAAATATAGGTCTATTTTTTCCTGTGCAGCATTTCCACTTGCCAAGCAACAGAACTGTTTGATATGACTGAGCTACCAATAAAAAGGTTATTAATATGGTGAGAACATCCACATTAACTTGAACTAGTTGTAAATGTATAAGGTGATGATGAGAAGCACTACAACAAGTGTTACAGCAGAACAACCAATACAATGATGTCTTGTATAGTGAGAGCATAAAAATTAGCATGAAATATTAATCCCCTAGTCAGGGGTGCCGGATTAGTTTGATAAAAAACTCAGCGATTTTAAAGAAAAAAATCCGAATTTTCGGCGATCCAATTTTAAAAATTGGTAAAAAACGAAAATTTCCTATATATCGCACAGTTTTACTAAAAAAAACTATTAAAAACGCTTTAATTTTGGTGGAACTTTGCCCAATACTGAGAAAAAAAAATTTTTTTTTTGAGCTTAACAAGTTCAATTGTAAGATTCGTTTGTTTGGGAACTATATCAAATATAATCCACTTTTCCAAATTTTTACGAAATCGGGTAGAAATACGCAACTAATGTGATCAAGAAATTCAAACGGGAGATCTATAAAGCAGCTTTATCTAAATAGGGTCCGATTAAGACCTATACTCATAGAAAAAAGTCTGTATGTCTGCTGATTGTAAGTAGTTAATTTTGCTGCTACTACAGCAGTAGTTCTGCTGTCAAGCTAATTTTTTGCAATTTCCGACCAGCAGGCTGCTTGCTAAAGAGGCTGCTGTATGTGAAGTCGTCTACTGCTCCATTTATGTGGGGGAGTAAAAAAATAGAATAAAGTAATACAAATAAAAAAAAATGAAGAACAGAAAAAATAAATAAGCACAAAAAATAAATAATATAAAATAAACAAACACAAAATAAGTAAACTAAACAAAATAAAATGGGAGAGTAAAATACTATATGCGAAGTTCCATGCACACCCAGAGAAATTTGTTTGCTGATATCAGCAAACACGGTCTGCTGATATTAAAATGAAAATGTTAAACTTTTGTATGTATCCACTCAAAATTGTTGATATTCTAAACAACAATCGAGGCATTTGCAATATATTAATATAAAAAAATTTTGCCAAGTTAAGTCTTTAATTTGCTTTTGAAAAGCATAAATATAATAAAGGGTGATTTTTAGTTATTATCTTTTTGGCAACACTGGTTTAAATAGCTCACGCAAGTTTCGTGTTTTGTTTCACTGTCAACATCTTCAGTTTGGTCTATAATTTAGCCACTTGCAAATTATTGAAATTTATTATCAAATACGTTATCTGTTAAGAAAGTTCATCGGGCACTACTTCCATTGAACGACAAAGCTCATTTTTGGCTCAATGGGTACCTAAAAAAGCAGAATTGTCTATTTTGGAGTGAATATCAAACAGAAACATTACAAGAGCATGCATCCAGAAAGTCAGTTTGGTGCGGTTTATGGGCTGGTGGCATCATTGGACCGTACTTCTTCAAAGATGATGCGAATCGTAACATAACTATGAATGGTGAGCGCTACCGTGAGATGATATCCAACTATTTTTTTTTTTTAAATAAAGATTTCATGCATTTTTCTGAATTTTATGCGTGTTTTTTTTTAACTTTCCTATAGCTCTTAAAAAACACCCTTTATTTAATTAAAAAATATGTAATCTGATTTGCATTCTTATTACAGCTGGTGTTTTCTTTTATCGATGATAGAAACATGCATATTAATATCGACTCTGGCAAAAGCTTACAACTCAAGCACAATTTTACCATAACATGTTTATTGTACGATTATGGCGTGCGACCACAGAACTTTTGCCACATTCTTTATTTGCTTATTTTTACACACTCTCGATATGGCTCTCCTTTATTCGAACAGACTTTCACTTTAGTTTTTTTTTTCTTTGATTTCTTGTATAGTTTATTTGTAAAAAAAATTTCTTTCGTTTATTTTCTTGTGATTTCTGATTTTTCGCTGTTATTAGTCATTTGCTATCAGCAGCAGCGGCAGAAGTAAAAAAGCATTGTTGCTCAAGATAAGTAGGTAGGTAGTGCCCAGTTTTGGAGTGCCTAGGAGAAAGAGAGAGAGAGAGAAGTGAGGGCCTACATCAATATTATGTATGCAGGAGTGTATGCGAGAAAGAAGATGGACGTTTTATACTCTACACATGTATTGTTTATTAGTCTTATCAATTCAAGGCATACAATCATTTACATTCATGCACACATATGTGTGTACATGCTTATTTGAGACAATAACAAAATGAAAAGACTATGCAGTTTTTTTTTGCTATTTCTCTTCACTTATTGTTGTTCACATGTTTTATATTGTTTACTTTCTCATTGATGACCTAGCACGACAAAAAAAAATCATAAATGACGTATAATGGTATTGCGTTCAATATCAAGATGTTCTATATTGGTATACGAAATAATTAATATGTAGTTATTTTTCTTTTATAAGATTTTAACAATAAAAGTTGAAAGTTTGAAATTATCTTTCTCTGCAGAATGATAATAGTGTTACCGTTCTCAGCTACTAGAACTCAATTAAGATAACTCTAATAAAAGGTTGTGCACATTTAGTGCAAGCTATCAGCTGATCTGCTCTATGTGAGCAAAGCGATTGTTTTTCGTAAAGAGAGCCATTGGAACTTTTTAAACGTCATTTAAAAGCATTGCCATTATTATCTATCAACTACTTATTGATTAATTCGCAAATTATATTTTTTGTTTCATTCTTTTTTTGTGATAACTGATTCCTTAAAAAATAACCTCACTCGATAAATTAAAAACCAATATATTTATATGTACAGGAAAAACGTTGTGTAAATAACCTTTTCTTTTCCTTGTAGATATGTCGCGAATATTTAATATATTGTTACGTTATTAAGTTGAATAATTTTCTTCAAGGTGCTTGCCATTTACTCAACGGTTACATTGACCCCAAAACAATTTTAAAAATAATCAATAACAAGTGTAATTGTACGATACCATCGTTTAGGTTCTGTTATCGGTCATGATGAAATTCAAACATCAGGCGTCAGAGAACAAAGGCCACAGATATTGTCAGCTTCATATATGTATATATGAATGGTGAAAAAATGGTGAATTTGAGGTAGGCGTACTCTTTATAGCGCAAATGTCAAAATGTTTTGTGTAGTGTTAAAAAACCGAGGGCAGAAACTTAGAAACAAAAAACAGACAAAGAAAAAATTTGTAAACTCAAATAAAAGGAACAAATGAAAAACGTTGGAGATATTTTCATCTTTTATCTAAGACTAAAACTTTCTCTTTTCTGTAATGCTCTCTGATAAAAATGGTTAGCTTAGGTTAGATTCTAAAGGGTGGTTAAAATTTAAGCGCTCGTATTGATTTTGTATAACTTTAACGCGTTGCTAAATTGTGTATCTTTCTATGATTCAAATTGAGTTAGTCTAAAATTGAGAAATGTGAAATGAAATGAGGAAAAAAACGCGACGTGTTGGCATGGTTTAAATTACACATCGGCCCTTTTATGGCTTAATTATTTGTTTCCCCTTTATAAAATCAGCAAACGTGAGCTTATTCTCATCAGGATTTAAAACTAAAACTTTCTCTTTGCCTTTATGCTTATTGATGAAATAGTTACAGTCTGCATCCAGTCTGCATTTGACAATTTGTTACTTGTAATACAACAAGACTAGGATCAGCTGACAGTTCTCTACCTTGAGAATATGAGCTTGTTTTTGTCTACATTTATGGTTTGCTTCGGTATTCCCTTATTTGTGGCATTTGAGGTCTTCAACTTTCATGGGTCTTTCCACTTTTGGTTTTTAGCCAGTGACCTTGCCGGAGAACCAAGGGAAGAAACAAGTAAAAACATGCTAAGTTCGGACGGGCCAAATTTTGGGCACATTTCTACAAATAAACTTAGTTGAATGGCAATGTGTACATTACGTACCGAAATAGAACACAAGTGCAAAATATTTGCCAAATCGTGTCACTATTGTGGCTTCTAGGGTCTTAATATGGAAAATCGGAAGATCGGTTTATATGAGATTTAACCCGGATCGCCCTGGTGTTGCCATATAGCAACGGAGAAGTACACGCAGCTTTCAGATTGTAAAATTCCAACGGTTTGTAGTTATTAAGAAAATGTTGCTGAAAGATGAGAAATGTCTCTTTCTAACAAGTGGTCGTTTATTTAAGTCGTGTGATGTGTTCTCATTTAAAATGGTTGCAAAATTGTTAAAGGCCAATTTTGAAACCATTTTAAATGAAAAAATGAAAGGGTTACAAAAATTGTCAAGTATTTTTTCGTTTCATATTACTCTGTTTTGTTTTTCATATGAGTTTGTTTATAAATTATGCAAAATTTCGTGCTTTCTGGAAAGATTTGAATGTGTTTCTAAGAGTTGTGCAAACTTTTATTGATAAATTTCATATGTTTTGACCTTTTTATGTCGATAAAACTGAGCGTTGCCATATGGTTACACAAGGGTTGTAAGAGATCAGAATTTGTATACCTTCCACCAAAGGATAATCTGTACGTTCAAAAGCATGGTGACTTTCGAACGAGTGAAGCTAACTTCTTGAAATTTTACACAAGTACTTCTCATTGATGTTGGACGGTTGGGATTATAAATGGACCAAATCGGTCTACGTTTATATACAGTATTGGCCAAAACCTAAGCACTCCCTCAGTACTTTTTTTTAAATGATGATTTTTTAATAAAACAAAGTCTTTGGCTTTCTGTGTATTGTTGGATATCTTTTTGAAGAGATGTTGGGCTGTTATATTTTAATTTTTTTCTTTCTGCGCTATAAGAAAAGGTTGAACAACAAGACCAAATGTTCACTAATTACCGAGTAGGTGGAAGCATGTAATCTCTTGATGTCTTTTCAATCTGTTGAGCACTCTGGCAAAGGGCGAAATCGCGATCATTGCACCCGGCACCTGGCGCATTTAACACACCACAATTGCTGAAACTCTTTAAAGGTTTTTTGTTGTTTTGTTTTGAAAAAAACGCAGGAAATGAAAACACATTAGTCTAAGTTGCTTAATCCAACAAGATGAAAAAAATATTGTGACCAAACTAAGAAAGCGCAAAAAACGATCAAATGCACGGATAGCACCTTCAAAAAATATGCAGAAATGCTTATATTAAAACGTTATTCTATGGCAAACGAAGTTTGTCTGGATAACAATTTTTGGCTTTGTGTTGTTGATGTTAGATGTCTTTTTGAAGAGATGTTGGGCAGTTATATTTTAATTTTTTTTCTTTTTGCGATATAAGATAATGTTGACTAACAAGACACAATGTTTTATCCGAAAGGCATGCTTCTGCCATTGTACTGCTCACTATGAGTTAGTAGGTGGAAGCATGTAATCTTTCGGTGGCATCGCAATCTGATGAGCCCTCTGGCAAAGGGACCAAATCGCGATCATTGAAACCCTTGGAAACCCCTTTCAAACAAGTGCGTAGTGCGCTTTTCTCTCCACGAACAAATTATGTAGGAGTCATTTTTAAAAAACATTACTATGGGAGGTTTAGGTTTGCTCCGATATTGTACATTTCTGATATTAAGGAAAAAAATTAAAAGATTGCACAAAACTTAAAATTACGTTGCACAAAACGTCATTTGACTCAAAAAAGGTCGGAATTCCAACTTTAGTCGCACAACGGTAACACTGCTTACCCCGAGTGTTGGAAGCCATAATTTGAGACAGATCGAGCAAAAATTGGGGCTTATAGAGCAGCGATGCCCATGCTCATTCGTTGCTGTCTCAACAACGACTGAAACAAAGGCCGTATGAATACGTGCGACTTGCCATCAACGCTACCGTAAAGGAATGGGCATCGCTGTTCATGAGGCTTAATAATCAAATCGAAGGAACAATTTATTTGGGAGGTATATCCAAATCTGAACCGATACGGTCCATTCGCATTGCATGCGGTACAACGAACTTTATCAATAAGAAATCTGTGTGCAAAATTACAAGCGGATATCTTTGTTTTGATAACCTAAACCACATTGGATATGTAGGCTAAGTCTTCGAATTTAAAATTTGCTTAAATTTTATATGTAGATTCCGATCAATATCCGTACATATTGTAAGAGCCATAGAGTAAATCGTTGTGCAAATTTTTCAGAAGATCGATTGATAAATGGATTAGCAAAGGCCTTAATATTGAAAATCGGAAGATACATATATATGGGAGCTATATCTAAAACTGAAAAATTTCTATGAAATTCATCAGTAGAGTTATAAGAGAAAACTTCGTGCCAAATTTTGTGAAGATCGGTTAGTAAATGAATAAATTATTTCAATTTTAGTCCAAATCGGACAAACACATATATGGCGGCTATATCCAAATCTGAACCAATTTTTTCCAATTTCAATAGGTCTCGTCTCTAGACCCAAGACAATGCTTGTGCCAAATTTGAAAACGATCAGATGAATGTTGCAACCTGTATGTTGTACACAAATTAACAGGGACATACAGACAGACGGACATAGATAAATCGAATCAGAAAGTGATTCTGAGTCGATCGGTATAATTATTAATGGGTCTATCTCTCATCCTTCTGGGTGTTACAAACAAATTCACTAAGTTATAATACCCTGTACCACAGTAGTGGTGTAGGGTATAATAAGGCATCAGAACCATCACAAGATTTCAAGTAGCGATGAGAAAAAAGTTATCGTTCATAAATGTTTACATAGATAGCGTTGCCAAATGTTTGTTATGAAAGCAAAGGCAAGCCAAGGCAATTTCTTAAAACAAAACGACCAAGTGTATGCTCCAATGCAAATAACGATCACCAACCGATCTATTATGTGTACATTTGTAACAGCACCAGCCCAAACACACCATACCCCATACACACACAGTGTAGTATGGCACGCCGCAACTCACATCTGTTATGAGGAGTAGCGGAATGAATTTTTGCTTGCTGCTGTATGGCTGGCGCATTACTGCTCTCTTTTTTTTTGTTTCTTTCTAATAAAACAAAATAGACATGCTTAAAAAAGCGTTTATATGTCACATGTTAGCTAGTGTTGCGGTTTTGTGGGTGGTGTGGAGAGGAGAGTAAAAGAAGTGGGATGTGCAAGAAGGAGGTGTGGTAAGATGTGGGGCTGCAAGCACGTACATATGTATGTATCTACGTATGTATATGCATGGTTGTGCACATTGCTATGTTACATACATATCCGTAGCAATATCCGTATATGTGTATGTTTGGTTGTTGGATTTTTGTCTGAACGTGTTTTCATTTACATGTGCCTATGTAGCAATGTATGTATGTGCACATGACTGTATAAGCATGCTGGTGCTTTGTAAGCATACAACGAGCTATGTTCAAGCGACGACAAGTAATTTATGACCTAAATAGAGTTTCTTTCATTTCCCTCCTTTCTTTTATTCATTCTTTTTTCCTATATAACAAAACCTGCAACAACAACAAGACTCTTTCCACTTTTCTTTTTTTGCTGCTGCTACTGCTTGTTGTAACAAAACGAAGGAATCTCATCGTAACAAGACGGCAAAGCGATAAAGCAAAATAGTCTACAAATAAAATAAATATAATAAAGTTATATGCCGCTCACATACCTACTCTCTCACCACTCTGATTCAGTTTAACAAACAGACAGTCGTCCATACATACAGCCAGTTTGGCATATAAAACAACCAACCGACACACACACACTTATAAAAACTTACGGTAGAGTAGCAAATGAGGTCAGGGCAAAACAATTAAGGCCAAAAACGCCACAGCACACAAAAAATCAACGAAAAATAATTTTAGGTTTTCATTTTCTGTGCTTTTTCCGTTTTTGCTGGCGTTGCCGCCGCTGCAATATTTTCGCTAGTTTAGGCGGTTCCCGTAATGTGAAAGGAGGGGGCGAGTAGCAAGAGGATGCGTAGCAAATTATATACTAATGAAATAAAATCCTTTAGGGGTTTTTATTACTTTTGCACAAAAGACTCTTGGAACAGAAAACACAATGGGTAGCAAGCATACATACATATTTACCACATCTTCTATTCTTTTTTTAGCTTATTTTTTTTATTTCAAGGTATGAGGGAAACAAATAACGGAAATGGTTCATTAGGTTTCTCCCTAAAGCTAAATATCTGACCAAAACTTTTTATAGGTGTCACACAAATTTTCTAAGTTGCAATCAGGTGATGGCTTGAAAAGCCGTCCATAACTAATTGCAACTACTGTTAAAAACTGACGAATCATTATCCAAAAGGATGAGTTATCAAAAAGAAAATCAATTATTACCAATATTTGTAAATTTTAAGCCGTTATCGAATGGGGGCCTAATTGCGCCGAAGAGTCCAAGATATCAGAAGCCATATGAGCAGAAGTCTGTTTTAAGTTTCCCGACGACTCTCCCACGGCTGCAGCAATTTTTAGATGGGTATTCCGAATTTTGATGGCTCGGGAGATGATTTCTATTAAGGAGCGAATATCCGGTCAGACCATCACGAACAATGTTAACATTCAAACGAAGCTAAGAGCCCTAGGATGCTGGTCATATACAATTGAAGCCTTGTCATTAAATTCAAAGAGTACCCCCGGATCATGGAAAGAGCTATCAGGAGTTTTTAATATGTTCCTATATATTAATGCGTTATACAGGCCCTGTAATGTACACAGGCTCTAGCGAGCTAATTCGAGATAGAAGTAAATTCTACTTTAAAAATCAACAAGCCCATGACAGCCGGTTGTACGTACCCGATTGACCTGACAAAGTCCTTCATAGGCAACAACAACATGTCAACAGTCAAGCGTATGTGAAGGCTTTAAATTCCGAACTTTTGAGAATGAAGCATGTCATCGACCGCAACAAGCTTCTCCGGACAATGGGAAGGCCTATGAATGTGTGGTAAGTAATATAGTCACCGAGGAACTCGCTAGCAACAGAACACAGATCAACCGGGAACATATATACTCAGAATTTAGTCAACCACTTCCCCCAAATCCGACAGTCCGAACATTATGGCAGGAACATCTTTTTCTACCATGCGCTCAGGTAACCTTGACTAATGCTAATACAACGTGCAGGATGCCCAGATTTCCGGGCATAACCTAAGGAAGGTGTGCTGCCTGGTCAATGAAATTTTCGATTACTAATATCGCATAGAATATAATAACATCACATAGAAAATAATAATATATATCATAGAATATATATATATACTAGCTGACCCGAACCCGCTCCGCTGCGCCTTCTTTTACTTTATAAGGAATAAAATTTTCCTTGGAATATTTATTTTCGACAATTAATGAGCGTTTAGTGAAATACCATGCTACGAAAATAGTATATAGCTCGACTAACAGTTAAACAATTTAATTGCCTTTATCTGAATCCCATATGATCTTTGTTGGTCTACGAATTTAAGATTGGATGTAAGGTGTACTCCATTCTTAAAATACTTTATTTCAGCCCGATATTCTCATGATGTCTGATTTAGTGGTGTTTTCGGGGGAGAGGTGGTCCCCCAGATACTTGGCCCTGAAAAAATATCAGCATCGTGCTCTTCTCTAAAATACCATTCATTTAATCCCCTTATTGCCATTGGCTTAAGAGGAGTTTACAGGATGAGGCGTCCCCAAAATAGGTTATCAAATTCGTTTTCTAATCTCAAATACCTTTCATTTGAGCAACATATTGGAATGGTCGAAAAATTTTTTTTCCTTTGGGGGTGTTTTTTTTATGGAAGGGGTGATGCCCTAAATACATGAACCTACAATTGGATATGAATTTCGTATTCTACTTCCAAATACCTTTATTTGAGCCCCATATTGCGATGGTCAGCAAAAATTGCTGTTTGTGAGGTATTTTGGGAAAGGGGTAGACCGCCAGAAAACTGGTCCCGAAAGTGGGTATCAATTCTTGCTCTACCCTCCAATTCGTATTCGTATTCTACTTTCAAATACCTTTATTTGAGCCCCATATTGCGATGGTCAGCAAAAAATTGCTGTTCGTGAGGTATTTTGGGAAAGGGGTAGACCGCCAGAAAACTGGTCCCGAAAGTGGGTATCAATTCTTGCACACATTGACATGATCGGTAAACATGCCCGATTTAAGGATGTTTTGAGGATTGGGGTGGTCCCCCAAACACTAATCAGAAAATAAATCAGCAACGTGCTCTATTCTCATATATCTATACATCATTTATTTGAGTCCCATATTTCCACTGACCTCAAAATTGGATATCAAATTCGTTATCTAATCTCATTTAAAGTCCTTATTGCAAAAGTCAGCAAATATGTCCGTTTTGGGGTATTGGCCCTAAAAACTATAAATATTTAGTTCCACTCTTTTTAAGACCCAAATTGTCTTGGTGAACAAATACGTCCTATGGTGGTGGGACGTCCCCTAGACAGTTGGTCCCTAATGTTGTTATCAGATGCGTGGTCTATTCCCAAATACATTTAATTTGAGCCCCATATATCCATAGTCGGCAAACATGACCGACTTGGCAGGTGTTTTGGGGGATGGGCGCCCACTGAGTGAGTTGGCCTTGAAAATATATATCGGATTCTTGTTCTTCTCTAAAAATCCTCATATTGCAATAGTCAGCAAATACTTCCTATTTGGGTGGTGTTGTGGGGATGGGTTGGCCCCGTAGACACTTTTCCCCAATATTGATATCAAATTCGTGCTTTACTCTGAAAGACCTTTCATTTGAGCCCAATATTGACATGGTCGTAAATTTCTCCCCTTTGGGCGATGTTTTTGGGGAGAGGCGACCCCCCAAACATTTGGTCCCATATTGGGATATCAGGATCGAATTCTACACTCAAATACCTTTCATATAAGCCCCATATTCTCATGGTCAGAAAATAAGTCCAGTTTAGGGGGTGTTATGGGAGAGGGGTGGACCCCCAGAAACGTGTACCCACCTTTCGATATTAGAATCCTATTCTACTCGCAAATAAATACCTTTCATTTAAGTCCTATATTGCCATGGTCGGTAAATATGTCCGATTTAGGGGTGTTTTGGGGGTTAGGATGGTCCCCCATACACTTGGTCCGACAATTGGACATCAGATACGTTTTCTTATCCAAAATACCTTTCATTTGAGTCCAATATTGTCGCGATTGGTCTAAATACATGTTTGGTAGGTTTCGGGGTGGGGCGGCCCCCCTGGGTACCCCATCCGAAATTTGGATACCAAATTTTTATTTTTAGGGTACTATATGAGAGCTTAAATCGCACCACCCATCTCCGTGATCTAGTGTTCTGAAATTACTGATTTCGAAGGCACATTTTAACTTTTAATTCAGCTTTATTGGTATAAGGGACTCAGTAGTTAAGCAAGAGTCGGTGCCTCCCGACTTCTCACTAACACTCTCCACTCGATATCGCTGATTGTCCGCGAGTGCAGCTACTCCGTGTACGAAGCATTCCTCTATCCGCAACATGTGGATGTACCCGGTAGTTCCAGCTGTGGTTCCGGTGATGACAAATCGGAGCTCAGAGTTCCAACCAGTGTGGTGCTCATAATCATTCCGTTACGGATGTTTGCCAATCCAAGCATATCAAATCAAAGATGATTGAAATTAAAGAGGAACATTTTGGATAATGGGTTTCTGTGCAGTTGCCAGAAAGGAGGCATACAAACAGTGCTGCCAGATTAATTTGGAAGAAAATCAATACATTTTAAGAAAAAATCGGCAATTTCGGCACATCAATTTAAAAATCGGAACTTTTGACTTTTACGGCAGTTATGCTCAAATTAATTCAGATTTGTGGTATATAGGGAGTAAATATAGGGTTAAATATAGGCTCTAAAAAGGACAAAAATTCATAAGGAGTCCTGTATTCGTGGCAAAATACACTTTTTGTGAAGTGAAGAAGTTAAATGTGAAGATCGGATGGTATCAAGATATGGCCTTATTATCTTATCAGTCCTCAAAGAGGATGGAAATAATAGGGAAATGTTTTTTGCTCTCAAAACTTGGCAGCAAGTATCAAGCTTTAGGTGTCGGTAATTATTTAATTTTCTTCAAAGTAAACAGCTCTCTAAAAGCAAAAACTCAACAAAAAAAAATTAATGGAAATTTTTCAAGGCACACAGAAGTTCGTTAAAAATCGGAAAATGGACAATCGAACGAAATGATTAACATGATGATACATATTGCCTAAGTTGAGTGGTTCATTATCTCAAGACCCTTTGGATCCTTCACGGGTCCAGGTTCTAGACATTATTTTTCATATTTGTAATTTATTAGTTAATACCTATCGTTCGATAAGCAGCGTTGTAGTGGCGCTTGTAGATGTGTGCATGTCTACTTTGAAATATTGGATTCCATTTTTGGTTTAGCAAAATGTAATTTTATCTCGGCTTTGATTATTTGAGCGCTGAAAAGTAGGCACCGATTTAGGATCTTAATGGTTGCGTTCCCGATTGCAACTTCATGCGTTTGGCCAAGAGTGCATTTTGGGATGCATGTCCCTGTGGTTCAAGAGGGATGTTGTGTCTCTTTGAAAAAAGTAGGTTTTTATAACTAATATGCTATACAGATCTTGTATATAAAAAAAAAATACAATAGACCTGCCGTTATGTTGTACAAACCGAGGTTATATCTATAGGTAAAAGGGTATATTACATGCATTCCAGTTAGACTTTTAACAAGTTCGCATCAATCTAAACTGCGATATTTTTTGTGATTGTGTTCTCTTTGGAAATTATCGTTTGGCGGGTGTTTCACAATTTTATTCCCTATTGAGTTTTTGGTTGTTGGCTGTGAAATCACCTATGTCTAAATGTTTTTTATTCCCGAGACCAGGCATTTTGGTTCAGTGTGCACAATTGTTTTTCTCGGTGCGACTTTAAGGAAAAAAGAGAGGCTTTGGATAAAGGATTCCTAAAATCCTTTATCCAAAGCCTTTCTTGCGTGAGGTTACCGGTGCCTGTGTGACTATTCATTTTGCATGGCCGACGTTTTAAAATGTTTGGATTTTACAAGAGATTTCATTTCCATCTTATTTGTTTCATCTCGTTCTTGTGATGGGTTTCTCAACATAAGTTCGGTTGGAGCTCTTGAGTCTCTCTCTCTCTCTCAGAAAGATCACTGCTGAATCGCATCTTTGGCTCACTGCACTGGCATCGTCCACGCAGAACTAGTCTCTCTGAACGTAATTAATTCCCAGTCGTCCCCATGGAGGGCCTTTCATCGTTGAATTATGGAAACGGGTAAGTGCAAATTGTTCTTGGATGGTCAATTTTGTATTTGATTTCCGCGCATTGACAGTAAATGAGCAAATCCTAAATTGCATTACTGTGTTCTACACTGCAAGACGGTATACCGCTACCGTCTTGTCAAATTGTTGTATTTTTTTTTTTACTTCTCGTAGGCAATCAAATGCAAATTTATTTTGTACTTAAAATAATAGAAAAAAATCATAACTCTCGCTTTTTGCCAACATGTTTAAAATACGGGGTTTTCTAGCATTCAGCGCTGCTGAATTGCCTCGCTCACTTCTTTTGTCGACAGACATCTCGAACCCGTGTTGAGAGATGCATGAAGCAATAGTTTGACAAGCATAGAACATCCGCGCTTTTTTTTATTGGAGCTTCGGTTCAATTGATTTTATGTGAAATACGAATTTGATCTCTTTTCCTTGTTGTTGTTACAAAGCGGACCCAGTTACTTATTGTTTTTGTATAACTTGCACACAAGTCGGCAAGCTTATACCTGCGTACATAGCCACTGTTTCATTACACAGCACTATTTACCACCTATCAAGCGTTGAACTCAACATCTGTTGTCACACATTTCACACATTTCTTATGTGCCTTTATATAAAAACAGGGATTCCCAACCTGTCTGTCCACCTCATATTTTTTTTCGAGTTTACAATTAAATATTTATAATTAAATTTCTCTTTCATTTTACAATACACACCAGCAAAGTATGGCGGTATATTCATTTTGTCATTCCGTTTGCAGCACATCGAAATATCCATTTTTGACCAACCCTATTAAGTATTGGGTAGCCCAAAAAGTAATTGCGGATTTTTCATATAATCGGCGTTGACAAATTTTTTCACAGCTTGTGTCTCTGTAATTGCATTCTTTCTTCTGTCAGTTATCAGCTGTTACTTTTAGCTTGCTTTAGAAAAAAAGTGTAAAATAGTATATTTGATTAAAATTCATTCTAAGTTTTATTAAAAATGCATTTACTTTCTTTTAAAAAATCCGCAATTACTTTTTGGGCAACCCAATATATATATTCTTGATCAGCGTAAAAATCTATGACGATCACGCTACGTCTTTAAAACTACAGATATTGAGCTGAAACTTTGCACAGAATCTTTATCTATCTTGATATAGCCCCCATATAGACCGATCTGCCGATTTAGGGTCTTAAGCCCATAAAACCCACACTTATTATCCGATTTTGCAGAAATTTGGGACAGTGAGTTGTGTTAGGCCAGTCGACATACTGTGCAACATGGCACATATCGGTTCACATTTCGATATAGCTGATATATAGATCGATCTCTCGTTTGAAAGTTTTGGACCCATAAAAGGCGCATTTATTGTCTGATGTCGCCGAAATTCTTCTTCGATATCATCCTTCTATTTGGCCCAGATCGGTCCAGATTTGAATATAGCTGCCATATAGACCGATCTCTCGATTTAAGGTTTTGGGCTCATAAAAGGTACATTTATTGTCCGATGTCGCCGAAATTTAAGACAGTGAGTTAAGTTAAGCCCCTCGACATATTTCTGCAATTTGGCATAGATCGATCAAGATTTGCATATAGCTGTCATATAGACCCATCTCTCGATTTAAGGTTTTGGACCCATAAAAGGCGCATTTATTTTCTGATGTCGCCGAAATTTGGGACAGTAAGTTGTGTTAGGCCCTTCGATATCATTCTTCTATGTGGCCCAGATCTGTTCAGATTTGAATATAGCTGCCATATAGATCGATCTCTCGATTAAAGGTCTTGGGCCCATAAAAGGCGCTTTTATTGTCCGATTTTACCAAAATTTGAGACAGTGAGTTGGGTTGGGTTCTTCAGCATTCGCCATCAATTTGGCTCAGATCAGTCCAGCTTTGGATATAGTTGCCATATAGATCGATCTCTCGATTAAAGGTTTTGGGCCCACAAAAGGCGCTTTTATTGTCCGATTTTGCCGAAATTTGGAATAGTGAGTTGGGATAGGGACGCCGACAAATGTCTTCAATTTGGCCCAGATCGGTTCAGATGTGGATATAGACGCCATATAGACCGATCTCCTTGATTTAAGGTTTCAGCCCCATAAAATGTGCATTTATTGTCCGATTTCGCCGAAATCGGGGACAGAGAATTGTGTTGGGGCCTTAGACATCCTTCTTTAATTTATCCCAGATCGGTTCCGATTTGGATATAACTGCCATATAGACCGATCTCTTAAGTTAAACTCTTGGCCCCATAAAAGGCACATTTATAATCCGATTATCCGACCTGTGGATAGCTTTTTGATAATCTTGAGTCTGACCAACTAATCCCAGGCTTGAAATTGTACGGTCTTATAATAAGAAGGAAAAAAAGAAAACAAAAAGAAGGTCTAGAAAATGTTGTCCACTTTACTTAAGCTCTTGAGTTTCTGTAATTTTGAGTGATATTTTGTAAGATAAGATAAGAAAATTAATTGTTTTAATAAAATGCTTAATTTTGCAATGAAATGCTGAGCTTTTAAACCAATTGTCAGATTTCCTCTAAGCAGCCGGATATAATGGCGAGAGAACAAAAGTGGGTTCATCTACGAATTTATCGAGGTGTAACTGATGAACAGGATGGGCGAGCTGTGCGCAGTACCACCCAAATGCACGCAATCGTTAGGATAGAAATCGTTTTGAAGTGTCTGTTGTGTCCTATTTTCTAGCTTTCTTTTTCATTTAAATTTGAAGCACGCTTACTATCTACATTTTAAACAGTAGCAGCTGTAGGATGGAAGGCAGCAAGAACCCACCGCTAGGCTTTCCTTCCCAGACCATTTTGAGTTTGATTTTTTTTTTTAATTTCAGTTTTAGGTACAACCAAAAGTTGCATGCTACAACGTTTGATGGGGCACTTCCATTGGGGACCACGGCCTTTGCCTCAAAAAAGGACTTCAGACTCGTGTTCCTAGGGGTCAGCCCACATCCACATATCAAATTTCAGCTAAATCGGAGGTTCGCTCTACAAATAAAAAAAATAATCAGTATTATGTTTCAGGAATCTTGAACATATTTGCCATATACGAGAATTGCCTTTTGACCTCCCATTTTATTTTTTTACGTCTAGAAAATAATCACGACTAAAAAGAAGTCATTTGGTGCCAAGTCATGGCTATACGGCGGATTACTCATCAAATCGATGTTATGAGTGCTCAAAAATGCAGTTGCTTCGTATTTTCGGAGCATTTCTTTTGACCAATCGACACGAGCCTTTTTTTTAACGAATGACAAATTGTGTGAGAAGCAACTCGAACAAATCTTTTTAAGGTTAAATGTTCATGCAATTTTGAATGTATGCTGGTCTCACTATTGCCTAAGGTAGTCTCGATCTCACGATAGCTCACATGACGATGTTGCAATATCAGTTGGCGCACAACATCAATGGTTTTTAGAAAAACAACTGATTTTGGATGACCTTCACGAAATTCGTTTTGAGGTGAACTACGACCTCGGTTGAACTCACCATACCTTCGTTAAAAACTGGTTTTTGATGGAGTTTCATCGCCAAAAATTGAATTAAGTCGATGCACTGTTGTTGAGATAATCCACGGCGAAAGTTGAAAAAAATAATCGCACGAAAATGTTCACGATTTAATTCCATTTTTTGGGCGAGATGAATCTTTTAAATTACTGTAAACAACACAAATAGCGCTCGTATGTCAAAACGTTCCGAGTACTTATAACCTCAAAAAATGTCTGCATATATTGGGTTGCCCAAAAAGTAATTGCGGATTTTTTAAAAGAAAGTAAATGCATATTTTAGAAAACTTAGAATGAACTTTAATCAAATATACCTTTTTTACACTTTTTTTCTAAAGCAAGCTAAAAGTAACAGCTGATAACTGACAGAAGAAAGAATGCAATAGCAGAGTCACAAGCTGTGAAAAAATTTGTCAACGCCGACTATATGAAAAATCCGCAATTACTTTTTGGGCAACCCAATATATTCCTGATCGTCCCGACATTCTGAGTCGATTTGAAGGTGTGAAGATAGGTGCTTAAAATTTAGTATAAATTCTTCATATTGGTGCAGTTCGGTTGGGATTTTCAATGGGCCAAATCGGTCCATGTTTGGGTATAACTGCCATACAAACCGATATTGGATCTTGACTTCTTGAGCCTCTAAAGGACTAAATTCTTATCCGATTTGGCTGAAATTTTGCGTGAAATATTTTGGTTTGATTTCTAAAAAATCTGCCTAGTAAATTTCAAATCAGTTCATAACTTGATATAGCTCCCATATAAACCGATATCGGAACTCGACTTCTTGACCCGCTAGAGGGCTCAAATATTATACGATTTGGGTGAAATTTTGAATGAAGTGTTTTGGTTTGACTATCAACAACAACTAAGTATGACTCGAATCGTTTCATAACCTGATATAGATCCCATATGATCCGATCTCGGAGACTAACTTCGTGAGCGTCTAGAAGTCTCAATTATTATAAGATTTGGTTGAAATTTTGCATGAAGTCTTTGGTTTGACCACCAACAACTGTGCTAAGTATAACTCGAATTGTTCCAAACCTGATACAGTTGCCATATGATCCAATCTCGGATCCTGACCTCGTGAGCCTCTAGAGGGCGCAATTATTATCCAATTTGGCTGAAACTTTGCATGAAGTGTTTTGGTAAACAACAGTGCCAAGCATTGAGCTATGCTCGGTTCATAAACTGATATAACTCCCATATAAACCAATGTCGGATCTTGATTTCTTAAGCCTCTAGAGGGCGCATTTATAACCCATCTCCCGATTATGCTTCTTCTACATCTAGAGGAAGCAATACTTATCCGATTTTGCTGAAATGTTGTCTATAAAATATATCGGCCGAAGAACTTGACAAAAGCACTCCATGGCGGAGGGTTTATAAGATTCGGCCCGGCCCAACGCATGCTTTTACTAGTTTTTAACATTATTATTTTTTATTAGTATTTTATATACTTTATATACAATTCTTTCAACATTTTAAATTAAAAAGTAAATTCTTTTCGCCATTATACGATACCTTTCTTCTTAAAAATCCTTGGTCCTTTTGATGTTTAAAAAGTATCAAAAAAAGTACCAAAGTGTCAAAATTATCATCCCTGATATATTATATTGTAGTAGATCCAAACACAAAATTTGGTTTAATCATCGTGTTGTAAATATTTATAGCAGTTGCCATCGATATTTGAATTTTTATTCTCCAGAAAAAAATTTATTTTTTGCAAGCATAATCTACATGTTCCTTGAAATTCATATTGAAAAATATATGCAAAGCACAAAAAGAGCTCGTAGTCCTATGTGTCTCGTTATGATACCAATAGCTATACTGACCTCCTTTTTGCTTCCTTTCAGTAATAGTTTCGTCTTCTCACGAACTGGATCCCCTCATAGGATTTTTGCCGTCCTACCGACCGTTTCGCTTTTCCACAATGTTGCATGTGCATTCGTCGCCCACTCCCTTAACTCGGACTGCGTCGACCCGAAAGGCTTCGGGTTAACCCAGTTTATTGACGGCAGTCCTCTGGCCTTCACCGCCAAATCGTCTGCCCTTTCATTTCCCCTTACTCCGTTATGGCCCGGCACCCAAACGATGCGGATTTTCCCATCCTGGGAGAAGGCGTTAATCTCCTTTTTACACTGCAAGACTGTTCGTGACCTTACCGTCCTGGTTGTTATTGCCCTTATGGCAATTTTACTGTCGGTAAAGATGTTCAGACTCGACGTCCTCGCGTTAGTATCACACCACTTCACGCATTCCGTGATCGCCCGGATCTCCGCCTGCAGGACCGTATTATGGTCAGGCAGTTTAAAACAGATGTCAGTCCCTGGGTTTTCAATGTAAACCCCCAGGCCCACTCCGTCCACTAGCTTTGATCCATCCGTGTAACATAATGTTCTAGATGGCAATACTAGGGTTCCGTCAATCCAAGACTGCGCCGATGGCAGCAGGGCCTCGCACTCGACTTCAAAGTTCACCTCAGGTATCTGATCGGAAACCTCTCCCCTTCCTTCCAGGTTTCCTATCGTCGCCTCGATTAAACCGCATTGGTATGAGCTGCTCCCATCCTCAATAAGGATTGGATCAGCGTGTCGGTCCGCACATTGTTAAAGCCCCCTCGATGTCAATGCATACCGCCAGTGTGTACGTTTTGGCATCGAAGGATTCTTCTATTTTTTGCACAACCTCGTGCAACCTGGCAGTCTCCACCGACCTTCCCTTGACATAGGCATGCTGTGTGTATTTGAGATGAATGTCCTACTCTTTATCATGGTGTCCACAATAGGTTGCATGGTTTTGAGTAGAAAGGACGTGAGGCTTATGGGTCTGAAGGCCTTTGGTGTCGCATAACAGTTTAACAATATAAGTGCCTTTATCTTAATCCCACCCCTCCCCCCACACCCTACATCCGAAATTAAGCCCGATATTCTCATGATGTCTGATTTAGGGGTGTTTTCGGGGGTTAGGTGGTCTCCCAGATACTTGGCCCTGAAAAAATATCAGCATAGTGCTATTCTCTCAAATACCATTTATTTAAACCCCATATTGCTATTGTTTTAGGGGAGTTTATACGATGAGGCGCCCCCCAATCACATGGCCCCAAAACAGATTATCAGCCACACATTGGCTTGGTCGAAAAATGTTTACCCCTTGGGGGGTGTTTTGGGGAAGGGGTGATGCCCTAAATACATGGTCCTACATTTGGATACCAAATTCGTATTCTTCTCCTAAATAAAAATTTTTAGTTCCACTTTCTTTGAGACCCACATTGTTTTGGTGAGCAAATATGTCCTATTTGGGGTTTAATGGTGGTGGGAAGTCCCCTAGACAGTTGGTTCCTAATGTTGATATCAGATGCGTGGTCTACTCCCAAATACCTTTAATTTGAGCCCCATATTTCCATAGTTGGTATACCGGCTTGGGGGTGTGGATGGGCGGCCACTCAGTGAGTTGGCCTTGAAAATATATATCGAATTTGTGTTCTACTCTTAAAACCCTCTTTTTTGAGCCTCATATTGCAATAGTCAGCAAATGCCTCCTATTTGGGTGGTGTTTTAGAGATGGGGTGGCCCCATACACACTTTTCCCGAATATTGATATCAGATTCGTGCTCCCAAAGACCTTTCATTTGAGCCCCATATTGCTATGGTCGTAAATTTGTCCCCTTTGGAGATGTTTTGCGGAGAGGCGGCCCCCGAACACTTGGTCCCACAAATACCTTTTATTTAAGCCCCATATTCTCATGGTCAGTAAATAAGTCCAGTTTGGGGGGTGTTATGGGGAAGGGGTGGTCCCCCAGAAACGTGGTCCCACATTTCGATATTGGAATCGTATTCTATTCGCAAATACCTTTCATTTGAGTCCCATATTGCCATGGTCGGTAAATATGTCCATTTTGGGGATTGGGGTGTTCCCCCTAACACTTGGTCCGACAATTGGGCATCAGATACGTTTTCTTATCCTAAATACCTTTCATGTGAGTCCCATACTGTCGTGATTGGTCTAAAGATATGTTTGGTAGGTTTGAGGGTGGGGCGGCCCCCTTAGGTACCCCATCCGAAATTTGGATGCCAAATTTTTATTTTTAGGGTACTATATGAGAGCACACAAAATTTCGCTTAAATCGCACCACCCATCTGGCGTTTCTGAAAATTAGGGTAAGGGGGAGGGTTCGGCCCCCCTCCAGATATCAAAAAATGTAGTACCCTATTTTCACCACGGGATCATTATGCACCATCTGTGAAAATTTGAAGAAAATCAGTTCAGCCGTTTCTGAATCTATAAGGAACACACAAACAAACAAACAAACCTACAAACAAACACAAATTGATTTTTATATATGAGATTAATTGTAAAACACCCTAATGAACAGCCCATTGTTATCATCTACATTGGCCAATCCCATGGCAGCCGGTTGTACGTACCGAATTGACCCGATGGAGTTCTTCATCTGCAAGGGATGCCGCGCCAGTGTATAACACACTGCTACTACAACAACAACATCAACATTGGCAATTTTTGTGGCTTTTTGTTACATCTTCTGAATGAATAGAGATGGGCGATGGGTAAATACCTTTTGGTTATTTATCCCGGTAGATTGGGTAAATACCCGAAAGCTGGATATTTATAATTCAGGTGTTTACCTGAACTCACTGTGCCGATTTTCATCGAAATCGGGTAATAAATGGATCTTTTATGGCCTTTATACACTCTATCGGGAGATCGGGGGGTTTAAGGGCAGCTATATCCAAATATGGTCCGATCTGGACCACATTTCACAGGAATGGATAGGGGTCTACCAGAACTCACTGTGCCAAATTTTATCGCAATCGGACGGAAAATTACAAATTTATTGCCTCAATACTTTCAGTCTTGAGATCGGTCTATATATCGGCTATATATAACTAAGTTCTGATTTTATGAGATCAGGAGATCAGGTTTATATACAGAGAATACGAAATTATGAAATATTTTTTTGAAAATCGATTTCATTACCAAAGTATCTGAAAATTTAAAAATACCCAAAAAATTTATTTATTGGGTATTTACCCGGTAAACACCCATATCTATGAATGAATAAATAAAAATTAAGTTTATTGTTGCTATTTTTCTGCTTCTGCTAATGTTCCAACTGTGACCTACATATTTAATAAAATGTTGCTGCTTTGCCATTTATACACTGTCAGATTAGATTTTAATAAATCACTCATATAACGGAACAACATATCAATAGACAACATTCTGCTCTTTAGTCGGCACTGCTATGGAGAGACTATAAAGTACTAAGTGTTAAGTCACTCTTATTCTCAGACAAATAAAAAAACTTGATCGGATTAATAATTTAACTTGCTGCATTTTCTCTTTCTTGAGTCTTGACTGAGAGAGGAGGGTAAAATACTCTAAAATTTAATTAAATACTTCTCACAATAATAATCACTTATTGTTAGAGTAATTAACATAGGGAAACTATCTACTAAGTTGTTCATTAAATTAAGTCACTGTGGCACCAAAAAAACGAAACAAAAAGAAATCTAAATAAACACCTATCAAAACAAATCAAACATGTGTACTCGTGTCTCCAATAGAGATAGATAGAAAGGCAGACACATGCATGAATGCATTACGGCATATGAATGTGTGTTTGTCGCTGTGTTTATCTCTCTCCCCATTGTCATCACAAATGTAATAAACCAAAGAGATATGTATTACAACAAGAAAAAGAAAACAACACAATAACAATTAAATGAAATAAAACAATGTCAACTACGAAGCCAACAGAGGCAGCGAAAAAAAAATGTCTAGCGGCAGAGAATATCCGACAGGTACAAAGAAGGTAGTTAAGTATATAAAAAAGATTTCAAAGATTGTAAGTATTATGAGGAAGTAAAAAGCCGGGACTTTAAACAAATATTATTTGAAAAACAGACTTATCATAGACAACTACCTAACTAGAAGATATAATGATAATGCATATAAAATTCCACTGGTGGTACTAGGTAACTTACCTTAAATTATTGTGTGTGAATAAAATCCTTTTAAAAATGCATACGCCTAGCCCCCTTCTTGTTTTTTGCTTTGTTTTGTTGTTGTCTGGTCAAGAAGAGGGAACCAACAAACAACTGCTGGAGGCGTTTTTTTATAGTTGTTGTTGCTCTTGTTCTTGGGGTAAAACAGTATCTATTCCACCACAACCACCATCACCACCACCACTACAAAAAGAAGAAAGAAGGCGACAATGAACGAAGAAGATCAGGCTATCTTTTCAGGCAGGCTGGCTGTTTGGTTGGTTGTTTAGCTGCCTGCTGCAAAAGTGTCTCTCCAAAGATGTCTGTGTTGACAACAACAAAAAAGAAGTTTCACCACTTTCTTTTCGTAGTCTTATGTTATTTTTTAGCGCGGGGTTATTTTTTAAGTTTCTGCTAAGGCAGCTAGCAGCATTGGTGCTCAGCGGGCGTTAGTCGTTGTTGTTGTATTATAAATAAAATAATAGCAACAACTACTACTACATAAACGCAGTTAATTTATGGATGAGTAAGTGCGAGTGTGTGTTTCTCTTTTTTCCCCAACTTGTTTTTCTGCTGCTCCCCCTTATTTTGCTTCTTCTTGTTTGTTTGCTGGTTGGCTCTGGTAATTGTAAAAAAGGCAACAATAACAGCACACGACTGACTATGACGGTGGCGGCGGCCACCACACACCAGTAACAGCAACAACGACGACGTCTACACGAACAACGACTATTACGTTGAAAAAAGGAAACCAGTATTTTCTTCTTTCACTTAGGAGGTTGGCTGGTGAGAAATTTTTTCGTTGATTTTTTCCCGTTCGTTTGTGTAGTATTTTTTTGTTGCTATTTGTGGGTTTTCACTTAAATTCATAGGTTTTAAATTGAATTCATTTTTTTTGTTCGTCGTTTGCATCTGTAAGATATACTCTTTAAAATTCACAAAAACCAGCACAACGACGACGGCGACGAAGGAGATGACGACCAAAAAGCAGTAGTTGTAGCAGCAGGGCGTTTATTGGAAGTCTTTATATATTTACGATTAAAATAATTCAAGTCTTTTTTAGAGGCCTTCTTATGATGATTTTCAATGTTTAAACACATTTTGTTGCAGAAATACTCAAATTTACGATTTTCTTAATTTTATTTAAACAACAAAAAATCACGACTTATTCTTTTTATTTCACTCATTTTTTATCTACATCTTCATCTTTATTTGGGCAAACTATTATTTTGGTTATAAATTTATTTTCTTATAACTTTTTTAACAAAATTTCACTTGATTTGCCATGATTAAGCAAAAATTGCCATCTTTTAAACACAAAAAGATTCTTCATTGATTCATTTTTTCCGTTTCTCCCGTTCCGTTTAGCCGAATCACCAAACTCGCCGAAAACACATCTTAAAACGTAAAAAAGAAGAAGCAGACTGAACAGACAACAGAACTGAGTGCTGATGTTCTCTCTCTCGGTTTCGACCCGTTAAACTTTTTTTATTTCCTTTGTCGAGACAAACGCAAACGTCAAAAAAAAGATTGACGTTAACGTCCATGAAAGCAGAGAACAAAGAAATTGGGAAATTGTCATAGACTTTTCTAAGATATGTACTTGCATTTAGCCATTTCCCAAGTTTTGTTTTAAACTAAACATCACACTTTTTTGTTATTATCTTGTTGGTATTTTGTTATTTTTGTTTCCCCTCAATATACACAAATTAACTTACTAGATGATTTCAGATTTCTTCATCATTCTTCTTTGTGTGTAATTTTTTCATCGTTTACTTTTGTTTTTTCTTTTTGTATTTTTGCTTCACCTCCTAAAATTTTTTTTAATAAAACGTTGTGTGTGCTCTGGTTAGATAGATCGCATTGCCTATGTGTGTGTTATTTCTCGTTCTCCTTGTATTTTTTTATGTTGATTTTGATTTGGCCTACTTGTGAAAAATTTCACTTCATTTTATTTTGTATATTATTTTAAATCACTACGCTATTACGTGCTGCATTGGTTTTGTGTTTTTATTGTAATATCACTAATTTATTATTGGATAAATAATTTTATTATTAAAAATAGTAAAATAAGGTAATTCACTGACAAAATCCGAAATCTTTACACACAAACACGTTCAAACAACAATACGAAATGGACGACGGTAGAGAAATCCAATCGGTTATCGCAAAAACTTGAATACCATTGTCTATCGATTAATAAAGGGGAGTTTATATGGCACATCAAAAGCTTATTCATATGAGGAGTTCACATGGCACATTATTGAGAGTGGTTATTGAAAAACATTGGTGAAAATAATGTATACATCACATTTACGAATGACCAAGTCATGCCCCAATAAAGGCTCTATTACACGGTATGTAGGTGTCTTATGACATGTCAAATTTAGCACATGTAGAGTTGTACATGTCGTGTGAAACAAATGAAACTCACTTCCAAAATAGCACATGTAATTTTTTGGTTTAGAACGTGCTCTATTCTTTCTGACAAAAATACAAAGAAATCAGCTGTTTTTGTTGTCAGTCGAATTAAAGCAACCCCAAATTAAATTGTCTTCACAAATTTATGATTAATCAGTTTTCTCACAACTTTAACAATTTTAACCCATAAAAAAATCTGATTCGCTCGCATTTCTAGGTTGTCATCCAAAAATAACATACAGGTGTGATAGAAAATGTGATGAATCGTATGTAAATTGACAATTTTGACTAACATTTTAAATTACATGTGAGTACAAAAAGTGGCATGTCATAAAACAACAACATGCCGTGTAATAGCGGTTTAACTACTACTATAGCTGGGTATTCTGTTCAGCTTATCAAGTGGATTGCTGTCAAATTCCACAAAAGAAACCTCGGCGGAAAGTTGGCTAAAAATACGCGGAAGTAGTACTCTGCTTATAGTGAGGAAAATGGTAAAAAGAGTTAATGTGGCAACACTTGAAACCATTGCCGGTTTCAATGGTTCGTTTTCCTTTATTTATTGCCTAGAAAATAAATTGAATAAAGAGAAAAATAAGCGCAGATAAAAAAGGTGTTTTGATGTGGAAACAAAAACATTTGATTGCTGTCAAATTCCGCTCACGGAACAATTAACAATTTCCGCGACTATTCCGAAAATAGAATAGAATATCAGCCCTATTTTATAAACTACTACTCAAGATATATTAATTTACAGGTAGTGGCAGTTGCCCAACAACAAAATATTGAGTGAACTATCTATCAAAATCAGTGAGTAGTGCAATCCTGATTTTGTGTTTGTTACCAGTTCGCGACATTTTTCATTGTTAACTATAATACTCACACACAACCAAAACTTGTTGACAGATAGTGCACTCGCGAGAAAAACTGTACTTCGAGAACTTGCAAGGCAGCTCATCAGTACAGTTCTTCGATTGGTATATGCCACAATAGACACCAGGTCTTCTTATGGCTTTCTTTCTTTCTTTCTTTTTTTACATCAGTGCCTTCCAAAAATGATAACCAATTTTCCAATTTGTCTTTATTAAAAAAAAGAGTTGGCGAAGGAATGACAATTTTACAAACGTTGTTCTCATTTAAATAGAGTCATAACATTAATCCATCTTCGTATTTCACGACAACAAATATCTGCCTATTACAAAAATGCATCACGTGTCTAATATCAAAACATATACATAAGTAAGAACAGAGCATACAATTAAACAGGTGAGTTAAAAGAGTTCCGACAGAACGATGATCATTTGCATGTTGAAAGCATTCTTACACGAATGTAGTTACATATCACTGTATTTGTAAGATAGAGAACTTAAACATGGAGTGAGATATGCCTCTCTCGATGTTATTTACGTTTTTGTATAACAGTTTATAACAATGTAAGTTGATGCCGCGAAATACATTAAACATACATAAACTTGCAAACTTACGTGTGCAATCCCACAAAACCCATGCGGTTGGGGCGCTGGGCCAGTAACCCGCCCCCGGAAAACTGATAACTACTATGAGAAACAAAGGAATGGTAAAAACGGACCCCCCAACGTTGACGACCCACGCAAACGAAAAAAGGACCATGATTTGCGGATCTGCGCCTGGAATGTCCGCACTCTTTATAGAGAAGGTGCAGTATACTTACTGTCGGATGTATTAGAGACGTACAAGGCAGATATTACCGCCTTACAGGAAGTGCGATGGACTGGGTATGGCGTCACTACAACATCAAACGGTGACGAACTATACTATAGCTGCCATAACACGAGGCATGAATTTGGCTGTGGATTTGTGGTTAGTCGGAAACTAAAATACCTTGTCTCCAGCTTTACTCCGGTGGATGAAAGGCTAGCCACAATCCGCATAAAAGCCAAATTCTTCAACATCAACCTTATTTGTGCCCATGCCCCGACGGAAGGCAAAGACGAGCAGACCAAGGATATTTTCTACGAGCGCCTAGAGACAGAATATGACCGCTGCCACGCTCATGGTATTAAAATCGTTCTGGGAGATATTAAGGCGAAGATTGAAAAGAAGACATTTTTGGTCCAACAGTCAGAAAGTTTAGCCTCCACGAGATAACGTCCAGTAATGGGTTGAGGCTGATAGATTTCGCCGCGGCAAAAAACGTGGTAGTTAGTAGCACCAGTTTTGAACATGGCAAGGAATGTACGATCTGACATTGCACGGAAGCTGGACATTGAAAAGCTGCCAACACAACAAATGGCAGCGGCATACTCCACTCGACTGACCCAACTGCTTGATGAAAGCACTCCTTGTTCCGATGATATAATGGTGCAGTGGCAAACTATTGCCCACTCCATGGAAAATGCCGCGAAATCCGTACTGGGTACCGGAAGCCTCCTCCAAGAAACCCATGGTACGACCATGAGTGTCGAGATGCTACTGAAGCCAAGAATGCGGCATAAAGAGCAATCAGTATCAACGCGCCAGACGAAGGAGAGGTATAGAAAAGGAGAGAGGAGAAACGTATATTCCGCAGAAAGAGAAAAAGGAAATGGAAAGACGTGAGTGTAAGCGAATTGAGATGTACAGGAGTCAGAATGAAGTCCGGAAATTCTACCAAAGAATTAAACATCAAACCGATGGCGATGGTGCAGGCACATCCTCCTGCAGAGACAAAGAAGGAAATCTGGTAACTGACACAGATAACATGCTGAGGATATGGAAAGAACATTTTACCCAACAGCTAGTGTCCGACGTTGGCGGCGAAGAGGATACCGCAGAACCAATCAATGATGATGGTATAGAATTTTTACCACCTATTCAGAATGAGGTCCAAGTAGCAGTGACCCGACTAAAGAATAACAAGGCAGCAGCAGCCGACGGGTAACCCGCTGAACTATTTAAGACCGGAGGCGACACGCTGATAAGGCGTATGCATCAGCTTATCTGCGCAATCTGGATAGAAGAACGAATACCCGATGATTGGAAACTTAGCATTCTATGTCCGGTACACAAGAAAGGAGACAAGACGAAATGTGCCAACTACAGAGGAATAAGACTCCTTCCCATCGCTTATAAGATACTCTCGAGCGTACTGTGTGAAAGATTAAAACCTAAAGTCAATGAGATAATTGGGCCCTATCAATGCGGCTTTAGACCTGGTAAATCCACCCTAGACCAGATATTCACACTGCGCCAAATCCTGGAAAAGACCTGAGAAGGACAAATCAACACCTAGCATCTCTTTGTTGAATACAAAGCCGCCTTCGATACTCCCTCACGTTCAAAAGTATTTCAAGCCATGTCTGAATTTGGTATCGCTGCAAAATTAATCAGACTCTGCAGGATGACACTTGCTGATACGCGTTCCTCAGTAAGAAAAGGAAAGAATCTCTCTGAACCATTTAATACCAAACGAGGTTTCAGACAAGGAGACAGCCTATCGTGTGATCTCTTTAATAACCTACTGGAGAAGATTATACGAGATGCAGATGTGAATAGATATGGCACACTAATCACAAGAGAACACACACACGACGACATCGATATCATAGGTCGGTCACCGGAAGTAGTAACTGCAGCCTTTAAAAGAATAGAAAGAGAGTCAGTGAAAATGGCACTAAATGGAGATAAGACGAAATGGATGGTTTCAGCTCCCAAAAAGCCTTGCACAGCCGAGCAGATAAATAAAATGGAGAAAGTTGGGACCCACAATTTTGAGACAGTCAGTAACATTATCTACCTCGGCACCGCCGTAACCGAAACGAATGACACCAGTTTTGAGATTAAGCGAAGAATAATACCGGCAAATAGATGCTACTTTGGACTAAGTAAGCAGTTTAGAAACAAGGCCGCCTCTCGACAGACGAAGATTACACTATACAACACGCTGATACTACCCGTGCTGTTATATGGTTCTGAACCATGGGTACTTGTGAAAGCAGATTAGGCAGTGCTTAGAGTATTTGAGAGAAAGATTCTTCGTAATATATATGGAGCAGTTTGCGTTAATGGAGAATGTAGGCGACGTATGGACCACGAGCTGTATGACGACGATAGCATAGTTACACACATCGAAATACAATGGCTGCGTTGGCTAGGTCATGTTGTCAGAATGGATGAAGAAGCTCCAGCAAAGAAGTCTTTTGAAGGCAAACACGGTGGTACACGCAAACCGGGAAGACCAATAGCCCTATGGAAAGATCAAGTTGTGGGAGACACCTCGAAACTTGGTGTCAGAGCGCAGAAGATCGAGGTGCTTGGAACGCTATCCTACGTTCGGCTAGTGGAACAAATATTCTGTCGTAGCCAATTAAAGAAAAGTAAAGTAAAGTAAACTAAACATAATATTTATAAATTGGTAATAACGTTGTTAAGTGGTGCTGCTACAGTAGTAGTTTTAATTTTGGTTCAATTAGGTTTAACTAGTTTGTAAGTGTGTAGATTTAACTAGATTCTAGGTTTGTAGGTTTCGCTAGTTTTAAAGATTTAACTAGTTCTAAGTATTTGTACTGTAAGACTTTAGTTGTTTTTTCTCTTTTAACTGGTTTAAAAGCTATACAGTTTTACTTTAGCTTGTAAGCTTTCATTTAGCTTGCTAGTTTGCTCCTAGACGAAGCCCCCACAATAAAATTAACACACTACAGCTGCTTTTGTAGATTACTGCTTTTGTTGATTGTCACCTTCACGATTGTCTTGCTTAGGCAATTGGGACACTGTTGATTTGGAGGCTTATGCCTTTTTACCGTGTTAATTTTCGGCACAAAGTTCAAAAAAAAATGTACTACCAAATTTTGATTGCTTTTTTTTCATTTGTTTCTTTACGTTGGGTTAAGTTAATGGGCTACTTTGCCGCGAAAGTTCTTTGAATCACTCACTCTATTTTTCACTCGTCTCGACGTCCAGCCAACTCCACTTTTCAAACCAAAGAGACCGGAAAAAGCTCCGAAAATCTGCAATTTTCCACAAATCTTCTGTCATGGCATTTTGTCTTTTACTTTTCCTTTTGTTTTCATCTTTGTCCCCAAGCGACCTGACATGCCTAGAGTCAAATAAACATTATGCATACCATTCGCAGTAATATCAATAAATGACAATACTCACGGTATGTCATCGCGCACACAACAAGACGCATGGCTGAATTACTTTTAAGGTTGTCTCATTTGTACAACAACCTAAAAACCATATGGAGACATCGCCATCTTGCCATCAAGTTGATCGCCTACACAAACAAAGAAATTTGTGTACGTGTGTGTGCACATGTGCAGAAAGTGTGCGTACGTGAGCAGAGAATATGCGAGAAAGAAGATAAAAACAAAGAGAATGCAAACAAAAATCTGTCATCTTTATACCGTCATATCTGGCCGGCTGATAACAGGTGTTCGCTCAAGATCACCTTTTTAAACCCGCCTTGTAGGAACCGTTGCCTCCCGGCATCACCTTGAGACTCTACACTGAATACCACTGACTGCAGTTCCAGCTACTCCGTATGAAACATTCCACTATCCGCATCCTGTGAACGCTTTTAGCTCTGCATCTCATATTTACTGTATTTTTTCACGTGTGCGTACATGAGCAGAGAATATGCGAGAAAGAACATAACAACAAAGAGAAGGCAAACAAAAATCTGTGATTTTAATACCGTATAACCTGGACAGTTGTTAACCGCTGTTCGAGACCACCTTTTAAATGCACCTTGTGTTTTATTGTAGTCCTACCCATTGCAAATCAGATGTTCTGAATATCAGTGCAAAGTACAGGTAGGTTATCGATATCATGCGATAACAGATAATAAGAAACGATAAATCGTGATTTGCACTACATCGTACTAAAATAAAACACAGCAAATAACGATGATCACCACACAGATCGGAGCATGTGTCGCATGAACCTTTAATTTCGCCAACACAATGACCAAACGAAATGTTGTACCATGTAAACTATCCATAACGATTGTTAAAATAATTCATCGATTTCGTAGTCGATGTCGTAACGCAAAGTTTGGCCGTTCGTTATGAAAAACACTAATTATAAATAACAGCAATATTAAGAGGTTAACAGACATGGTAGAATCATATACAAGGTATAGTAAGACGCCCAACAACAAATAACTGGGGTACAACCAAGATATATTCATTTACAAGTAGTGGCAGTTGCCCAACAACAAAATATTGAGTGCACTATCTGTCAAAATTAGTGATTAGTGCAACTCTCATTTTGAGTATGTTACTAGTTCGCGCCATTTTTCGTTGTTTGTGTGTTATGTTTCTTAACTATAATACGCACACACACCCTAATCTCGTTGACAGATAGTGTACTTCGCGAGAAAAAAATTGTACTCAGCTGTTAACGGTACACTACCTGGCAATTATGTCATGAGTACAACTTTGTTCCACTAACTTGTCAAAGCAAATGTAGGCACCATAAACAGTAAATTCTTATAGCCTGTTTGTGGAAAAAAACTGATTTCGGTTTGTGTATCTCATTTAAACCGTAGAATTTACCGACCACAAGTCGAACAAAAACGTAAGCATTCCCATACAATAATGGGTTTACGTATATCGTAACAATTGTCAAAACTGCGAAGGAAATATCAAAAGCAGCCACATGATAAATTGCTTTGGAGCAAACATTTTTAAGAAAAAACAAGCTCAATTATAAAATTGCACAAGATTTGTGTATAACACTTTATGGACCTCGCACCAAAGCATACTTCTGCAAATATTTACACAAATAAAGACCAAAACAGAAGAGCGTTGTTTTGAAAAATGTAAATCTGCAAACGATTCCCACAAAAACAACACGCAAAAGTTAAAGAATTTTTAACTTTGACGACAGAAATCGAGCGTCATTCTGTGTTGCCATATGTAAAGTAGTGTTGTTAAAAATTAAACTATATTTGCTTTTGTGGGATTTGTTTACAGAGTTGCATTTGTCAACGAAACGCTCAAAAAACGAAATTCAACGTGCTATTCTGTTTTGCCCTTAAGAGCTTCTGTGAGCTTTATATCTAGAGGTAGTTTTACAATGTAGGGATCGTGCTCATCAACCAAAAAGTAAACGACGATGATGATTTGATGTGTCTATATTATGTTGCGCTTGTGCATGTGATTGAAACAAAGAAAAAACAAAAAATCATAGTAGATTCGGAGAAACAACCATATGGCAGTCCCAAAATCGTAAGCATGTTAAAATGAAAACATTGGTTTTTCGTATGTGTTTGGTGTAAAATTGAATTCGACATACACAAATCGAAAAAGATTCGATATCGAGCGATTGTCGTTTATTCGTATGGACTATTGTTCGACGTCCACAAACAGTCTAATAAAAGAATTAAAAAAATCAATTTTATTTTAGAATGCACCTGAACATGTTCAACGCTGGACATATAAAATTAAATGTTGCAATGAAGCAAATAATTATTATTTGCTTATACTATATGCTGAATTTGTATAAGTTATCATTAAAGTCGTTGTGGTGTCTTGTGTTTTGCTGGTAATGGAATTTGGGACTATTTTTGCGCAGTCCTGGCGACTGTGTTAACATTGTATTGACATCAACTGCTTTGTAGAAAACTTTAGTAAAACGATTGCTTGGTTGAACCGACCTTTGCTCTTAGCTTTTTCCACTCGCATCTTCTGAGGGGAGAGAACAATCATTAACTATACCTTCCATTCCGCAAAATCGTAAAAATACCAAACATAGAGGGTGATTTTTTAAAATCTATAGGAAAGTTTTTCAAAAAAAAAAAACATCTAAAATTCAGAAAACTCCATCTCTCAATGACCGTGACTGCGCCTCAAATGGTCAATCCGCTTACGGCCAAAACAAAATGAGCGCGTTGTGCTATGTTTTTAAGTGTCGCATTGAAAAAATGCAACTCTGCACACAAATCCCATACAAGCAACCAGGATGCACTTATAAGGTGAGGTCATGCGAAAAACTAAGTACAATTTTTTATTTTTGTTTTGGTTTTGCAGTAAATCTAAATGGCAGACTTAATGACACAGCTGTGATTTTTTTTTCTAAAATCATAAAAAGGTGTTCTATTTGATCCGATATTCCACAAATTATGATGAAAATACAAATATAAAGCACATTTGAAGAAGATAAGTTGTAAAACAAAGTTTATATCTAAAATCACGTTGGCATTTCAATTTACGGCATTTGCCACCCAATGTAGTTTCGTTGGGGGTTGCTTTTTGTTGTTGTGCCAATGACGCTACCTCTTAATTGTACCATGACATGCAACGCGGTTAAGTTAAAAAATTTTCAACTTTGACGCTTGAAAATTAGCGTCATTCAGTGCTGCTACATGTAGATATAGATGTGTTTTGCGTTGCTTTTGTGTGGAAGGTTTAATTTTTGCAATACGACGCCCAAAACCAAAGCTCAACACGCTCATTCTGTTTTGGCCTTTAGTCTAATACGGCCGGTATCTCACGAATAAATCGTTCAATGTTGTCTTCTAATGCGTCAATTAAAGCGGGATTGTATGTATAGATCAAGATATACATTCATTTGCACTTCGCACTACACTACCTGGTAATTATGTCAAAAAAGGTTGGATATCATCTCACGGTAGCGCTCACCATTAACAGTTATGTTACGATGATGCCACCAGCCCATAAACCGCACCAAACTGACTTTTTCCGGATGCATTGGTAGCTCTTGCAGTGCTTCTGGCTGATCTTCACTCCAAAATCGACAATTCTGCTTATTTAGGTACCCATTGAGCCAAGGCGGATTTAAAAAGGATTGACTGTATTAAGATGTCAGATTTTTGTTTGCATTCTCATTAGCTGTGTTCGGGAACTTAAAAATTTTAGCAAATTTGCATAAATTTTTACTGGAAGTCGTTCGCGTACTTTATTTGCCAGTAGAGGAGAGCGCGAGAGAGAGCAAATTTTGACAGCTAGAAAATAGAGAACCTGCTAATTTCTACTGAGACTTTTTTTGCTTCAGAATTTTGCAACTTTGAACACATGTTTTGTAAAGGTCAATTGTTATGAAAAGCAGACATTACATAAAAATACAAAAGCTAACACCAAAATGGATCAAAAAGGCAGAGGTGAGTAAAATATATTTATATTGTTTATTGGTAATTATTAAATTTGTTCAAATTTTAATGAGGATTCATGGCAGCAGCCAGTGTTCAGGTACAGAAAACTCGCCAAATGAAGTTGTAATTTTACTTCAAGTCGGGTGTTCTACATTAAGGCTGGTACTATATTCCGTTTTCGCGTTGAAACTCCATATAAAAAAAACAAACGGAAAAATTTGTCTAAATGCGTTCGTTTCGCCATAACTTGTGATGTTGCCCACAAGTATTTACTCTGGTTGGAAAAAATAAAGTGTTTGTGGATGCATAAATAAGAAAGTATTTTTTTTTTCATTATAAGTAAATATACTCGAAAGAAATATAAATACTTCTTTCACAACATGCAACTTAATCAATATGTACGAACTAATAAGGTTTGTGAAAGAATGTGTTGCACTTTTGGTCTTGAAATTACAACAACAACATTTGGATAAAAGTCGAAGATGCTGACAAAGGCTTTTGGAAAGTTGTGCTTATTAAACTTATAACACTGAAAATATTGCAAAATCTAATTATTTTTACAAATAAATTCTGCATTTGTCTCTTGTTAAATTGTTTTGTGTTTTATTATATATTAATTACGACGGGGTGGGTTTTGGTTGAGATTACAAGAACATATGTGCTCGTAAGCAGCTGATAAATTGTTTGATGCCATATTATTTTTTTATATGTAAATGGCAACAAAGAAACCCAAAAAAATCAACCTTGTCAAACCACCGAAAGAACGAATTTCGGAAATTTTTCCGTAAAAAGAACGTAGAACCAGCAAAATTTGCGGAGTTATTTGGAAAATCTTGAAAAATTAAAACATTGTATCCTTTCAGATATCAAGAAAGGAGCAATTATCGTTTTCTTTAGTGTTTTGATGGAGACATTCTCAACGGAGAGCTACGATGAAACCAACACCGTTCCTTTGAATTCGTTAAAGGGGAAGATGGTGCCATGGGATTGAGTGGGTTTAACTGGGCAGTTAAACAAGTGACACACCGTGCAAATTAGTCTGCCAATTGTGAACGGATAGATATCTTCAATGATAACAAAGTGTCCGTAGCCGCCACATGACAAAATAGAAAGCTCCCTTAGCCTCAGATTAGTGGTCGTAGCAATTTATCTAGCCACAATATTCAAAAGCATTAGATGGTTAGTCCAAGATATCTTTGTCAGCATAACAAGAGTACTTTTGTATATCTTGATGGCATGTAAAGCCGTTGTAGTCCTATGCAGCCTTCGAAATGCATGCTGACGCTCGGCGAATTGAAATTGTTCAACGAGAGGAGCGGGAGGAATAGCCCCTCATGCATCTTGGCTGATGTACGACTCCCCCTAGCTCGTGTCCTTTTCAGGTTTCAGTAGCGGGATCAGACTGCTCATCTTCCAGACATCGGGTACTATAATAGTGTTCAGATAGGCTGAGGACAGTTGTAAGGTCATCGACTCCAGGGAGCATCAGTGTAGAGCTTCCGTCTGGAACTAGCGCCTTGCGCGACTTGGCTCCACGGATGACATTCGTAGCTTCGTGCACGGTTGTTGTTGTTTTAGCAGTGTGTTTTAAACTGAAAGACTCCATCGTGCCAATGAAAAACTCCATCGGGCCAATGCGGTACGTAGAACCGGCTGCTATGGGATTGCACGATAATTTGTGGTGGCTGTCCAGCGGCACGGAGATCACGGATATACGAATGGCTCCCCCTATTGCCTTTTCACTCTCGGGTGAATAAATTGATGTTCATCTAAGGAAAATACCTCAACATATTGTTTTCCGAGCAAACAAATAAAAAACCAAACAAAACAAAAATCAGATGTTTTTCTGCAAATTTTTACTGGAAGTCGTTCGCGTGCTTATGTTTGCAAATTTTTTAAAAAGAGTAAATTGGCTCTTACTCTCCTGCAAATTTTTACTGGAAAAGTACGCGAACAGACCTATTTTTGTCATCTTCTTTCTCGCATATTCTGTGATCATGTACGCACACGCATATACACAAATTTCTTTGTGTGTGTTTGTAAAACGTCGATCAGCTTGACGACAAGATGGCGGATTGGACCATATGATTTATGATTGTTGTACAAATGAGACCACTTTTAATTGTTTCTCCATGCTATTGAGCCAAAAATGAGCTTTGTCGCTCAATGGAAGAAGCGCGCGATGAACTTCCTTAACATAGCACCAATTTTGGTAATAAAATTCCATAATTTGCGAGCGTTGTTCGTTTGTTAGCTCATTCATGGTAAAATTGTAGACCAAACTGAAGATGTTTGACATTGAAACAAAACACGAAACGTGTCTGAGCTGTTTAAACCAGTGTTGCCAAAAAGATAAAAGCAAAAAAATCACCCTTTATTTTAAATTTAACCAAACATGTTTTTATCATATTTTATTGCATAATCCTCCGGAAATGCGTAAAAAAAACACAACGAGAACCCAACGAAATGATTCTCTAACGCGACCATTTACGACACCGCAAAAGATATTCTGTGAGGGGTTAATAAATCACGAAAACTTACTCCTGATTGATATTTTCCATGCTGAGAGAAATTCGCTCTGGAATCTGCTTATTAACCTCCTATTGCAATCCTCAGCGAATCTACCGACATTATGCAGACCAAAATACCTGCCTGGCTTTGACATGAAAAGAATGTCCGGCTCCCACGGGAGCTAACTTTAAGAAACAAAAATAATTTTTAGATTATTTTAATATCAACTCATAAGTCTAACTCATCCATGTACCTGAAAAGAGAAAAATATAAAACATTAATTTTACAATTCTCACTTTAACTTACAATAAATACTAGTCAGTTTTGCTTATTTCATTATACTAACCTTCTGTGATATCGTGTTTTTTGCACATTCATTCAACAAAACATATGCTTTACTTTAACGCACATGTAAACATACGCTACTGCCACAATGTAGGCTAATTCGTTTTGTTATTTATTTTTATAAATTCCACCATAGGGGTATAGTAATTTCGTCATTCTGTTGGGAAAACCTCGAAATATTCGTTTAAGGCCCCATAAAGTGTATATTGGTGATCGCCATGACATTTTAAGTCGATCTAGCCATGTCCGTCCGCCTGGCTGTCGAAAGCACTCTACCTTTCAAAGGAGTAAAGCTAGACGCTTGAAATTTTGCACAAATACTTCTATATTAGTGAAGGTCCGTTGGGATTGTAAATGGGCTTTATTGGTCCATGTTTTGATATAGCTGCCATATAAACCGATATCTGTTGTTGAGCTTCTGGAGGGCGCAATTCCTAACCAATTTGGCTGAAATTCTGCATATGTCGTTTTGGTATGGTCTAAATTTGTCTTTAACCTAGTATAGCCATTATATAAACCGATTTTGGGTCTTGATTTCTTGAGATTTTAGAGGGCGCGATTCTTATCCAATTTGGATGAAATTTTGCGTATGTCGTTTTGGTGATACTTCTAACAAAAGTACCAAGTATGGTCTAAATCGGTGCATAACCTGATATAGCTGCTATATAAACCGATGTCCCAATTTGGCTTTCTAAACCTCTTGAGGGCGCAATTATAACTCTATTTGTCTGAAATTTTGGGGGGGATATTTTTCTATGACTTGTACTCGGACCGGCCGAACTTAAGGTGCCACCACACTACATGGTCACATAATGAAATACCAATTATACATTAAGAGTGAGATGTCATAAGACAAGAAGAACATATGGTTTGATAGAGCCTTAAGTGTTGTGTAGATGTTGTTTATTTATTTCAACAGACACATAGCTCTGTAAGTTGAGAGCAAGCCTTGTCTCACTCCAACTCACTGAATGCTTCCGTGCATCTCCCATTTCAATTAACATATAGCTAATATACTTTATTATTAATATTAGAACAAGACAGAAATAGTTATAATATTTATATATTTGTTAACCATTCGTTAAGCATGTAATGTAAAAGAAAAACCTCTCAAAGCATTTACTTTACATTAATGGTACAATTAAGACGAAGCGTCATTAGCACAACAACAAAAATCTACCCCCAAAGAAACCACCTTGATTGGCAAATGTCGTAAATGCAATGTGGGTTTAGAAATAAACGATGTTTTACAATTTATCTTATTGTTGTTGTTGTAGCCACATTTCCATGCGGAGGTGGCGATCCTCGTCAAGCTCCTGTAGATGAGCTCGTTCCGGTCCAAAGGACCGATCGCCGCGGAAGAAGGTCGCCTTGTCATATCGAGCATCATAGTCATTCAGTATTTGAGGCTCTCCGCTAGATTCCACTGATTGTCCGTGATTGCTGTTGCAGCTATTCCGTATGGAGCATTCCACAACCCGCAACCTGTGGACGCGCCCGGTAGCTTGCAGCCAAGCTTCTCGTGACAGCAGTGAACACCACAGAGATCGGACATCAATGTTCCCGCCAGTGGGGTGCTCACAGCTATCTTATCTTATTTATCTTCTTCAAATGTGTGTTTAAGGTTGTATTTTCATCATTATAACCATCACATAATTACCAGGTAGTGTAACGTAAACAGCTGAGTAAAATTTTTTCTCGCGAAGTGCACTATCTGTCAACGAATTTTGGTTGTGTGTGTGCATTATAGTTAAGAACTGTGTGTGTGTATTATAGTTAAGAACCAACTAATTTCACACACAAAATCAGAGTTGCACTAATCACTGATTTTGACAGATAGTGCACTCAATATTTTGTTGTTGGGCAACTGCCACTACCTGTAAATTAATATATCTTGATTATAACACTGTTTTGTTGCTAAAGCCTAGTACTAACTTCGACTTTTCACATGAACAACTGTAAAAACGCATTATAAAAAATGGTGACGAATATAATGCGAACACATTCCGTGCAAGTGGTACTGAGTTCTATTAGCATAATAGTAGTGACATGTTTCTGAATCAGGATAACTTTCGCACAATTTTAATTGCAAATGTTATTAAATGCTTACGAAATGGGCCGAATCAACTCTGCTTCGGTACTGTTGACTTGGTTGTGTGTTGTTGTTTGACTTTTTTTGTGTTCTGACAAAGAAAAGAGCCCCTCAGATTTCGCAGTAATTTAATAGGCATTTTCGCTGTGCATGAAGTCAGTATTAGGCTTTAAGGTTGGTACTGTAATCGATTTTCGCGGTGAAATTCCATATAAAAAAAATAAGTGGAAAATATTGATGAAAAGTGTACGTTTCGCTATAACTTGCTATTAGTCTAGGAAAAATTTATATTTCAAGACGCCAAAAATGAGGACAATCACAGTCGCTGGGCAACAAGTTGTTTTTTACGTAAAATAAACGCGATCGCCAAACTTCTAATTGTAACTGTTTGTTAGTGTTAGTGATCTTGCTCACATACATGACATAATTACCAGGTAGTGTGCCGTAAGGTAGTACAATTTAAAGCAGAGTACAATTTTTTCTCGCGAATGTATATATTATAGTTCAGAACCACAAGACACACACAAAACGAAAAATGGCGCGAACTAGTAACTTACACAAAATCAGAATTGCACTAAACACTGATTTTGACAGATAGTGTACTCAATATTTTGTTGTTGGGCAACTGCCACACCTGTAAATGAATATATCTTGGCTCACATGTACTTGCTCGTGGTGGAAAACAATTTGTTATTTGTGGATGTATATATAAGAAAGTTTGTGTATAAATATAAGGTCTGTTCGCGTACATTTCCAGTACATTGCAGGAGAGTAAGAGCCATTTTAGGTAAGGGTAGAACCATTTTACTTTCTTTTTAAAAAATTTGCAAGCAAAAGTACGCGAACGACTTCCAGTGAAAATTTGCAGAACAACAGCTGATTTTTGTTTGGGTTGGTTTTTATTTGCTTGCTTAAAAAAAAAGATTACCACATTTGATTCTTTGGCCAAAATGTTGCCATTTACATATAAAAATTAATATGGCATCAAACAATTTAGCAGTGCATATGTACACACAAATGTGAGTGTTTGGGTCGTACTGACATTCATGTATGTGTCGTAATTTCAACCAAAACCCACCCCGTCGTAATTAATAAAAAATGATTCACAAAACAATTTAAAAAAGAGACAAATTCAGCATTTATTTGTAAAAATAATTAGATCTTGTAGTATTTTCACTGTTATAAGTTAAAGAAGCGCCTTTGTCAGCTTTTTTCACTTTTATCCAAATATTGTTGTTGTAATTGCAAGACCAAAAGCGCAGCACATTTTTTCACAAACCTTATTAGTTCGTACAGATTAATTGAGTTGCACGCTGTGAAAGTAATATTTATTTTTCTTTCGAGTATATTTACTTATATTAAAAAAATACTTTCTTATATATGCATCCTCAAACACTATTTTTTTCCAACCAGAGTAAATATATGTGAGCAACATCACTAAACTAACAAACACCCAGTTACGATCGCGTTTATTTTGTGTAAGAAAATGATTTGTTGCACAGCGACTGTGGTTGTGCTTTCAATGGGCGTTCCGAAATGTAAATTTTCCTTAGATGAAAAACAAGTTATGACAAAACGAACACATTTCGGCAATTTTTTCCGTTTATTTTTAAATGAAGTTTCAACGCGAAAATCGAATAGCGAATCATAGATGCGTTTTCGCTATTAATACGATTAAAATACAACATACCAACGCACGGCCCTTAAAGCCATCACACCTAATATGGTTGTAAAGTCTTCTAACCAGAGACGAAACGCATCCCATAATGGTTGGTGTGTGTTGCTATCTTTGGCGCTGCTTTTCATTTACATCTCCGATCATTAAGCTCGTATCGAAAGAGGAACAAACAAAAATTGTAAAATTTAATAATCTTCGCATTAACAGGCAAAAAACTTGAAAAAAGTTTAAAAAGTATCAAAAAAAAGTACCATAGTATTAAAATTATCATCCCTGGTCTACAAAATCGATTATTCGACTTCAAAATCGATTATTTGACTTTTCAATCAGTGAAAGTCGACTTCGACTTTTCGACGTTTTTACAAGGGATGGAAAATACAAATATTAATGGTACTACTTTTGTGGCCGAAATCAAAAATATTTGAGTGCAGAAATCTAGACCACGTTGTTAAAAACTTATTTGCACAATGCAAATTCGACGGTGGTGGCCACTGTAGCTCAGAGGTGAGCAAATTCTCAAATTCTGGTGTGAACATCAGAAAAACAATGTTAGGCTGTGGTTATTCCCTTCTAGTCAGATATTTATCTAAGAGCGGCCAAAAATACATAAAAGCCACATTTATTACCCGATTTCTCTTAAATTTTAAACTGCGAGTTGTACTATGCCTACCAAACCGAATATTGTCTAAACCGGACTATAATTCAATTTAGACCGATCTTCCGATTTGTAGTCTTAAGCCCATAATTGCCGTATTTATTACTCGATTTCATTAAAATTTACAACAGCGAATTGTATTATGCCTACCGACGTCCCAGATCCGACTATGTTTCGATATAACTGCCATATAGACCGATTTGCCGTTCTGCCCAGTCAATTTTCAGTTGTTCATAGTAATTTATCAACATTTTCACGAAAAATTTGCACTTTCACAAGGCAAAAACTGACTGAAGGAGCGTTCTAATGAATTTGCGATGTAATAGAGAGTTCTTAACTATTTTCTTGGTTAAAATTGTTGTCTTAGTATTGGATCGAAAATCTCGATGGTTTGGTTGTTATACGCCAAATTATCAAAAAAAAATGTGATAAAAGTCTTAGAAATCAAAATCTGGATGCTGGATTTTCACCGTAAGCGTATGGTCTAGAACTTTTTTGGTCAGTAGAATCCCAAATATCAGAAACGCGAAGGGCCCATTAAGACTTTTTTCCTTCTATACTAATCGCCCCCACTAGTATGTATATAAAAAAAGTAGAAAACTGACAACAAAAAACATGCAGGTCTCTCTCGTATTTTGGTCATAACGTCAAAGATTGCAAAAATGTGCATCTATAATTTTGCAGGTAGCATCGTAAGACCACCATTGAATTTGTTGTAAAATATCAAGTCCAAGGGGGAACATTACAAAAAATCTTCTTGAAGCTTACTTATACCGGCGAGATAACATTACAAAACATACCAATAAAACTACATAAAACTCAAGTTAATACCTTTCTTTTCACTATAAATTTTTCCAATAAAAGCTTTGTTTTTTTTATACATTCTTTTCATTTCACTTTTGCACTTAATTCGCGACTGAAATCAACTAATTCCATCTTCTCTCTTTTTGTGCTATTCTTCAAGAGTACCGTTAGAATGAACCAATCACATGTACACTTTCGAGATGCTTAACCTCTTAAGAGTTAATGTATGCATATATAGTACCAAATGTTAGACTCACCACTGTGTAGCTATGTAAACTTCTCTATTAACCGGTGTCGCTCTGCGGAAAGTCGTTCGGAATCGGCAATAGAAAGGAGGTCCCATAGTTTGCCCCTGTTTCTTAATGGAATGTTCATGGGCAAATTTGCATTGTATTTTGTCATTGAGCTTTAACTTGTGTCAGACAGCACTCATTCATATGAGAGAAGTATCCCCGCTGTTCCTTAACGAAATGTTCATGGACAATTTTGCAAATTCGACAGTGGGACGCACATAACCGACTAAAGGTTGTCCAATTTTTTTTTGTGGAAAAAATTTCCGAAGATATTTCTTTCATTGGTTTGAAAAGGTTACCACATTTGATTTTTTTTTGGGTTTCTTGGCTAAAATGTTGCCATTTACATGTACAAAAATAATATGGCACTAACCCATTTATCAGCTGCTTACATGCATGTGTACACACAAATGTGAGAGTGTGGATCTTACTGTAATGCATGCATGTTTTGTAATTTCAACCAAAAACCTCCCCTTCAAAATTAATAAATAAAGAAGACATTCAAATATTTAAAAAGGAAATAATGCAACTTTTATTTGTAAAAATAATAAGATTTTGTAGAATTTTTACTGGTATAAGTTAAATAAGCACAACTTTCCGAAAGCCTTTGCCAGCAACTTCTACTTGTATCAACGTAATGTTGTTGTAATTGCATGTCCAAAAGCACAACACGATATTTTACAATCGTTATTACGTCGTATTAATTTATTGGAATAGCTTGTTTTGATAGAAACATTTATATTTTATTTCAGAAGTATATTTATTTATATTTATATACAAATACTTTCTTATTTATGCATCCACAAATACATACTTAGTTTTTTCCACCCCAAGTATGCACTCATGCAACAGCAATGTGGGCTCCAGAAAGTGGTCTTGGTATAAATCCGTGCAAGACAGAAGTAGTTCTTTTCAGCAGGAGATACAAGCTGACTACAGTGGAACCTGTCTCTTTGTTCCAGGTTCCTGTTCCATTTACAGAAAGTGCAAAATACCTGGGTGTTTTGCTGGACAGGAAATTGAACTTCAAATCCAACATTTTGGAAAGAGCAAGAAAGGCCACTCTTAACCTATACACCTGCAAGAGAGCCATTGGCGAAATTTGGGGATTTAGACCGCGTGTCATGCATTGGGTATATACTGCAGTTGTCAGACCTATAATGATATATGATGTTGTGGTCTAGTGGAAGGCGCTTGAAAAATTCACCTACTGCTCAAAACTTAACCGGATCCAAAGGATGGCTTTTTTGTGCATCACAGCCGCACTGAGGACGACACCATCTGATACACTGAATATAATGCTTCATCTTATGCCTCTGCACATTGTGGCTACCCAAATTGCAGCGACCACTGCCGTGAGGTTAAGGGAGCTTTCTCATTGGTCATGTGACGGCTACGGGCACTGTGTTATCCTTGATACAATATCTGATGTTGCAGGCAGTGTGGATTACTCCCTACCTGTGCCGCTTTTTGATAACAATTTCTGTACCACTATTCCTGATAGAACTGACTGGAACTGCGATATCCCTGGTAACAGAAGTTACATAAACTTTTATACGGATGGTTCCAAACTAAACGACCGGGTGGGCTTTGGGGTGTGCTCTAAAGATCTAGAACTGGTCATATCGAAAAGGTTACCCGACCACTGCAGTGGGTATCAAGCAGAGATCCTTGAAATTAAGGAAGTGGTGGAATGACTAAGATATAATGTCATTACGACGATTGGCATAAATATCTTCTCAGATAGCCGGGCAGCCATTAAATCCCTCTAGAACGTTGTCGATGATGGTCACTCTAAAGTGGGTGGCAAAGATGGTCACCCCCAAAAGTGGTTGGCGAAGATGGTCACCCCTAAAGTGGGCAACGCAAAAGGGGTTGGATGTGGTATGAACCGCATCCATTGAACACTAATTATTATTGCAGTCTGATCATAGACAGTAAAATTGATAATGTATTTGTAAATTTAGCATAGTATAAAAGCCCTCCAGGCCTTGATTCTTTCCTTTTTTGCTTGGACAACTTAACTAAACACGTAAGGTTAACCTTTATAACTTGTTAAATTTTTGTAAATTTTTTTCTTTATTTATTAGCGAATAAACATTACACAAACATTTGTCATCAATCATTTAAACAATCAATTGCCTTGTTATTTGTCTTGGGTGCCAACTAGGATTATATTACTGCCTTTTGATTGGTAACTTGTTTGGTTTATTCACTGCCGTCAGCCATAAGCAAAGAGGACAAACGTATTTCTGAACACAAAAACTCCCTTGACTGTCGCAGATCTCTCAACGAGATGGCTGAACAGTTCAAAATTCACATTCCAGAGATATCCCAGGGAAGCGTAAAGCGGATGAGCTTGCGAGACTAGGAACTACTCTACACATTCCAGGGACACTGGAATCTGTAGGTACGTCTCTAGCGACATTAGATGGTCACAAAGAGGGCGCTGTGAGCATTCCAAAACTATGTGACCTAATCTAGACTGGAAGAGGTGTACTGCTTTGCTGTCGACGAAAATGTACTAAAAAAGTACAAAAGTACAAACATTTCCATCCCTGGTTTCTACACAAAAAGTCGATTAATCGATTAGACGATTTTGGGGTCCCTGTTCCAACACTTTTCTACTTGTTTCTGGCTATATAAAAGGCTGGATAAATCAAAATCCACGATTTTATTTATTGTGCTCTCGTTAGGTTCGTAGTCCGTTCTAACTTTTCGTGTAGTGGGAACAATAGGATAACAATACAATAATATTACGAATTCAGTTAGTTAAAAAATCTAAAAATTTTAACGCGCATATTTAATCAATTTCTTTATTTTATTTTTGTATAAGGTTTTGTCAGTGGTTACCATATTTACGTGTTTCTTTTTTTAATTTTATTTTAAACAGAAAACAAGAAAATCAAACAGCAAAATGTCTCGCGATAGTGCCGCTAATCAATTGGTTGATTACAAAAACTCCTTGAGCGTGAGTACTTTTTTTCTTGTATTAACTTAATCTTCAATTTAAAAACTTTTTATATGAAAAATTATATTGTGTGTGTGTGTTTTTTTTTAATTACGAAAAGGTAAAAGTGTTCGTTTATATACTCAAAAGAAATAAATGACCGGCTTTTGTGCTCTCATCTGACCTATAGACTCGTCAAATTGTTTTGTGGAATAATAAATTGTCAATAGCCGCGTTTTTCTCTTTGCTAAATAACCATGCAACAATGCCACTCACACCACACCTTCCCCACAGAAGACCTCACAATTGCACATACAACAAGTAAATACAATAGTATAAGCAAGGGAAAGGTGTTGGGTTAATGGCAATCATAGAAAACAATTTTGTGATTGTTAGCAAGTAAAGAATAAAGAGAATAGGTCATTTCGACTTTGGGTAAGCGCTAAACTACTTAGATTTGGCTCTTCAAAGATATCATGGAAAAAATGAAGATTGCTCGATGGGGCTAAAGCGCAATTTGTGGGAAGTTGAAGAATTCAAAATCTTGATTAGGAAGGAAATTTGAATTGAAAGCTGTATTGGTTCTTGGAGTTTTAAAGTTGCTAAACATTTTAACCCTCCAACGGTTGAGTCATCCATTGCCTTTGCCGAAGTACAAGGTCCACAAGGTCTTGTACTTTTATATGGAATTTTACATGAAAACGCATTTTTTAAATTGAGTTTACGTGTTGAATGTCTGATTTCAACTTGTGGCTGTTGTTGTAGGAAGCAGTGTGTTGTGTTGCATCCATTCGTCTGTTAAATATCCATATCTAGGATCTCTGCGACCATGTTGGGGTGCATGCAGAGGGATCTGGTCTTAAACCTGGTAGGATTCGCTAGGCGGTTTAACAAGTGGCGTGTGTCTTGTGGTCTCAGGTTACAATTTGGACAGTTCGTGATACGATATATGTATATATTACAGTCGTACGATCGTGATACGATGTCAATACCGTCTGAATGTTGTGTCCTTGGTAAATTCCCCGTTTTACTCTACGTGGCTTCGACTACTTATCTCAAAAGATGGCTGGCGACCACACAGATTTTTCGTAAACCAACGTTTTTGGACTGGCGGGAGGGACGTGTTGGCGATGACCTCAAAAGACTTGGCATGACTGAACGTATCGAAGGCTTCCCAGGGACACGAGGACCGCCCTATCGCATGGCCTGGCCTGATTTAAACTACGGTTATGTGTGGTGATGTCGTGCAAAGCAGTCGTCATGCTATACAACCCACAGAATCCGTGCTGGTGCTTAGCAAATAGAAATTTTCCAACTAGACTCGCGAGGAGAAGTACCTGAGGCGTCTTGGCTACTAGCGACAGAAGGGAGATCGGTTTGTATGACTCTCTTTTATGCGGGCTTCAGGTAGCGGGACCACTCTGCCCATCTTCCAAATATCAGGTACTAAAAGAGTGTTCAAAGACAGTTTGAGGATAATTTTAAGGTACTCGACACCAGTTTAATACAGATTATTCAGCATCCGTGTAGAAATTCCGTCTGGGTTCAGCTCCTTGGACGACTTGGCGCTGCGTATGACATTTGTAACTTCATCCACGATGAATTGTGATGGCTGTCCACCGTCTCAGAGACCACAAATTCGACACATGGTTCTCCTTCTAGCTTTGTTACTCTCAGGATGCTCAATAAATTGACGGTTGATCAACCTGGCGCATTAACTCGGACAGAACTGCCAACTGACGGAATGCAGTCGTTGTATGGCTCGTATCAGGACAGTACGTACACGAAGGCCAGAACAATCCACCAACTCCACTCCATATGCGATACTTACGTAGCACATTGTAAACGTGACAGCTGTGCAAGCTGCTGGTATTGGACAGCTTTGTCTCCTGGATCGGCACTGGCCTGATTGGGGCTGGGATGTTTCTGTTGAGAATTCTAAGGGGTCACATAGCCAAGTATCTGCTGCCAATGGAGGTTGTTGTTGTAGCCACATTTTCATGTGGAGGTGGTTATTTAAAGGCGCCCGCCTTGTCATATCGAGCATCATAAGGATTCAGTATTTGTGCAAGCGCCTTTCACTAAGACTCTGCACTCCGACTCCAACTTCCGTTGCAGTTATTCCGTGTGGAACATTTCACTTTGCGCCAAACTTTGGACGCGCCCGGTAGCTCGCAGCTAAGCTTCTCGTGACAGCAATGAACACTTCATAGATGTGGTGCTCACAGCTATCCCGTGCTGGGACCAATGTAGGTGTTCTGTTGTAGCGAAGGATTTCTTTCCATACACCTAAAAATGTTTCCACGGTATACACTCACGCTTACGAGCCAAAAAAATATTCACGCACGCCTTTTATATTTTTACTCACGTTCACGCACGATCACGAGACAAATTGTACTCACGCACGATATGCTTGATCATGCACAAACCTTTTATACCCTTCAATACAGTCCTCTGTGTTGATGTATCTCTATTGGTCTCTGTTTTAAATGGCGGACTTAAGCCGTTAATACATAAAGCTCCCTAGCAAAGTTGGTTCAAGATTTTTACTTGTTTTAAAATTAATTGGCGAGAAAAATGCGATTTAAAAAAATATTTTTTATATAAAACGAAAACTTAATTTTTGGAGAGCGTCCTCTATAAGGGACGATATGCGGGAAGTGCGCTCAATACCGGGCAATCTGCTTGATTCTCATCATAATTTGAGAGCGCACATTCTTAGGATTTGTTTCCACCAGCCGCAAAAGTAAAAATATTGGTCCTCTTAACGTACCATGAGTTCTAAGTTAGTTGTCCTTGTTTTGATTTACCTGCCACTTTTGCTTTTTAGACTTTTTTTCCCATTTTTGTTAGTAAACAATATCTCTAAAGTTGAAACTCTATCAAAATTAAATAGGATAACTGTAAATTGTGATATATTCTAACTTATTTTCTGTATAGTTTTTCAAAATACTCATATAAATGAACACGTAGCGGAAGAAATAAAAACGTCCGATAAAAAGGACATTAAGCACTAATGGGTTCAAGCTCCTTAATGGTTCTTAGCTCCCTCTTAAAGGTGCTTGATCATGCACGAGCCTTTATACATATCTCTGTCGTTCTCTTCAGTTAATTCCGCTATTAAGAGATCTTTCGAAAGGTTCTCAATTATGTTTTTAGAATAGAAATGCTTGATCATGTACTAGCCTTTTTATACTCTTTAACAAGGTAACAAAGTGTGACCAAGCTTAACTCTTTGGTGAGTAACTTTTCGTTCATAAGTTGGTTTCTGAATATACAAATTAAGCGCTCATCATTCATTTTTCAATCTATGGGCAATCGCTCTTTCGCTGTTATTTGGCGGATATGGAGTTTTCTCTTTGTAATATATGTACTCTCTCTTCATTTCTCCTACCAATCGTTTTGATTTGAAGCTTTCTCTTTGATCTAGGTGTGATTGGGAAGCTATACGAATTCGTTTTAAATTAAAATATCTTCAAATGTTGTCTTTGCTTTGCCTTTTTATCATTTTATGAAGTTGCATTGTTGTTTTCCAATCCAATGGTACAATACAGAGGTTCTCACAACTAGTACATATGTGGTTGTTATCAATACGATGTCAAAATTGTTTGTGTGTTCTTAAAAAACAAACAAACAACAACACCTTGGGGGTTATAATTTTCAAACTAAGGGGACAATACATACATATGTATGTATGTATGTATGTATGACACATCCAGAATACCGTTTGTGACTTATAAAACAGCAAAAGAAGAGAGACAGCAATCATTTATTGACTGAAGGGATATGTTAATAAACACAATTAATGAATTCCATGTTTATGCATAAGATAATGGTGCATAAAGTTCACAATAAGCATTTATTTTGTTTTGGCATTTGTCTGGAAGGCCTTAGAAATGGCAGCAGTGGTGTTTATTGGAAATTTTTAAAGTTTCTTGCTTTTTTTTTTTGAATAGAGATTGTGTACGTACAAACATAAATACCCCGCTTAGAAGGTGTTTATTTAATCTTAAAGTAAATAAAATTAAAATCTAAATTTTTGATTGGACATTTTTTAAAAAAATATGAAACAAAGTCAAAGGTAGATTATTAATCAAATTGGCTCTCTTATCTTGAAGCAGGGGGGGTTTGGACAATGCAGTTTAAAATTAAAAAAGTTGGATGGAAACACCATTCTGTATTTCAAAATTGAATTTCACAACGTTAAGTTTTTTTTATCACCTTTCTGTTGTCTCTGATTAATACAACTGCAAACCAGAGTTTACTATTTAAGATTAATGCAAATTGGATCACGAACATTCCATGGCGGAACAGGGGGCAAACTTCCGACTTTAGCTCAATGATAAGAGTAAAGTAAATTTAATTTCACCACCAGCCACCTTTCGGGTTGTACTTCACTTAGTTACCTATAGGCCAGCACATTTTTTTAAGTTTCCTCCAATCTCTGACTAATACAATTACACGATGATAGTAAAGTTAACTTAATTTCATCACAAACAAATATTTAATTTTGCCTCTCTGGTTTTACCCCACAAGTTGCCTATAGGCTTGAATTGTCTCTTTGGTTAGGGGGTGAGTGGCATTTTGATGACTCTGTTATCATATGACAAAGCTTCAATAAATTTAATTTTTTCTCACTTTACCCTGCAATGAATAGCATAACATAGTGAATGGTGCAATAACCCAAGTGTACAAGTAAACAAAACTAAAGCAAATACTAAAATTGCCAACATTTAATAATTAGTTTTTTTTTCTGGAAGCAGAATCAGTGCTGAAAAATGAGACTTCCTAAATGCAAAAAGATTATATTCTTCATTTTGTATTTTAATTTTTATTTACTAAACATATTTTAGTTTTAACGCTTTATTGCCGGTTGCCTTAAGATAAAGAGTGTTATCGTTCCAACTGCAATAGATTAGACCTTTGGAAAATATTAAACTACTCCACCATTATCTGCAGCTGGGCAGCAAGAGTCTCTTTACGCCAAGAAGATTACTAAACGCAGTTGGAGATTAATTATTAAGGAAAACAAATATGGCAATGCATGTGTGTTGGGGAAAAAATGGCTTTTGAACTTTGCACGTACGGTCCATTGGACAATGTTAAAATGGGTTAATGGGTGTGGCATTTCTTTTAGAAAAATTAGAAAGCATGTTCCTAGGCTATACATTTTTTGAATTTTTAATCAACTTCTTGTCACTCCGGTACGACATTACTGATGGAAATCCATTCCCAAATACTGAAAAAAAACATGATCCTAGGCAAGACATTTTTGGACTTTTTAATCAACTTCTTACCACTCAGATACGAAAATGCTGATGAACTTGCTCAAAGCCACTCCTTCAAGTTCTGTAAATCGCGCCCTGTGCCATATCTGCACCAAAATTAACATTTTTTACAGTCGTCTTCCTATGCAATTTACGAAATCCATGCTTATGGTCACAACACAATGATATTGTCTTTGTTTAAGTATATCTATTGTTTGTTATTGTTGTTTTCGTAGCCACATTTGCAGGTGAAGGTGGCGATACTCGTCAAGCTTTTATAGGCGAGCAAGCTCGTTTCGGTCTATACGACCGTTCGCTGCGGGAACATGATGGTCATTGGCTATTTAAAGGCGCATTATGGGCGGAAATAAAAAAAAACGCCAAAATTATATTAAAATTTCGCTTATGAAATTGCATTAAGCAGGTATTGGTCTCTGATCGATATATATTGACGGTAAGTCTGGCTTATATCTGTCCAAAATTCTGAAACATGAGAATTACCCAATTTTTTTTTTTACATTAAACTTTACAAATTCTTAGAAATTTATGTCATTTTGACACAAATTTAAATGAATGCAATTCTGATACTCCTTTGCTTTCTAGTTAATCTAGAATTTTTACAAAATTTTGGATTTAAAATGGATTTAAAAACAATTTGATATACTTTTCCTGTAATAGCTTAGCGTCAGCGACCGTTAACTAAAATTTAAGTTAGATATCTTCAGCAAAGTCCTTTTTATTATATAGCAACGATTTTTTGCACTTTTTTGCGTTTTGGCTGATATAGCCATTTTTCTGATTTAACAGCTTCAAAAATATGTCCATTCGTCTTTAATAACATCACATCAGGGGTATCCACTTGAAATTTTGCACAGATCCTTTTTGAGTGAGCAATTCATGGAAAATTGATTATGTGCCTTGTCCATTTATATTTAAGTATGGTTCCCATATAAGCCTATGTTGCGATTTTACTTCTTGACCCATAAAATTCAAAGTTTTATTAGAAATTGGGCATTTAATGCAAAATTATGACTTCCAACACGTTAAATAACTAATAGCTACCGAAATCATTTGAAGTGCGAGCTAAAAAAGACTTTCATGCGGCAAATTTTGCAATTTAAGGCAATCAGTGTATCAGGCAGGCATACCTAAATCTGTACCGATTGCAACGAAATTTAATATGCCTTGTTAGAGGTGCAAAAAACTTCTGCGTGGCAAATCTCGTCAAAATCGCTATTATCAAACTGTCGAAGGCGAATAAGTTACAGAACACCACGATATGTGAAATTCGCCTTCGACTACGACTGCTGTCGATTTTCGCCTTCGACAACGGAACTAAGGGTTATTGTGATAAAATTTCATCAAAATCGGAGCACATTTGTGGGTTTTATCGAATTACGGCACATTTTCCTATTTCCACCCATAACAATAACTCGAGCATCATAGGCACTTAGTATTTATGCAACAGCCGGTGCCGCCTGGCCTCTAACTGAAACTCTTCGCTCGATAGCGCTGATTGGCCGCGATTGCCCTTAAAGCTACTCCGAATGGAGCATTTCACTAGAATAAACTAAGGCCAATCGTCGTTATATCTTGGTCATTCCATCACTTTAATTGCAAGGATATTGATACACACTGCAGTCGGGTTACCTTCTCGATATGACCACTTCTAGTTTTTCAGAGTACACTCCATACCTCACCTGGTCGTGGTAGTTCCACCGTAGCGCGAATCCTGGCGAGAACATCAGAAAAATTTTCAGCGGTGGTTATACCTTCCTAATGCTAGCGACATTTGTAGGGTACTATGCCATTTGAATCGTGCTAAGTTCGGCCGGGCCGAATTTTATATGCCCTCCACCATGGATCGCATTTGTCAAGTTCTTTGTCCGGTATCTCTTTATAGACAAAAAAAGGTTAATGGATAAGAATTGCTGCGATATTGGAGCTACGTCAGGTTATAAACCGATTTGGGTCATAATTTGCTTAGTATATCCTACTGTGCAAAATTTCAACCAAATCGGATAAGAGGGAGATCGGTTTGCATGGGAGCTACATTAGGGTATGGACCGATTCAGACTATATGGCACGTATATTAGAGGGCATGGAAGAAGTCACATTGCAAAATTTCAGCTAAATCGGATAAGAATTACGCCCTCTAGAGGCTCAAGAAGTAAAATCGAGAGAACAGTGTATATGGTGTATAAAATCGAGAGAACAGGTTTTAGACTGATTCGAACCATACTTGGCACGGGATAGCTATGAGCACCACACAGGCTGGAACATTAAGGTCCGATCACGAGAAGCTTAGCTGCTCTCTATGCGGAGTAGCTGCAACGGGACTCGCGGAAAATCAGCGGTATCGAGCGGAGTGAGAGGCCGGAGGGTACCGGCGCTTGCACAAATACTGAGTGCCTTTGATGCTCGATATGACAAGGTGGGTTATTGGCGCCTTTAAATAACCAATGGCCACCTTGTTCCCACGGCGATTGGTCCTTTGGACCGGAACGAGCTTGCTCACATACAGGAGCTTGACGACGATCGCCACCTCCACATGATACAAGAACAACAACATTAAACGTCATAAACGACGTCATAGTACGAAATTTCAGTCAATCGGATAAGAATTACGCCCTCTAGAGGCTCAAGAATTAAAATCGGGAGCTAGGTTTATATGGGAGCTATATCAGGTTTTGGACCGAATCAGACCATATTTGGCACATATTATTAGAGGGCACAGAAGAAGTCACTGTGCAAAATTTCTGCTACATCGGAAAAGAATTACGCCCTCTAGAGGCTCAAGAAATAAAATCGGAAGCTCGGTTTACATATATATATCAGGTTTTAGATCGATTCGAACCATAGACGTCATAGAACATAATTTCAGCCAAATCGGATAAGAATTGCCTCCTCTAGAGGCTTAAAAAGTCAAATCGGGAGGTCGGTTTATGTGGGAGCTATATCAGGTTTTGGGCCGATTTGAACCATATTTCGCAAGTAAGTTGGAGGTCATTGTGCGAAATTTCAGCAAATTCAGAAAAGAACCATACTTTGTATTAAATGTCATAGACGTCATAGAACATAATTTCAGCCAAATCGGATAAAAATTGCCTCCTCTAGAGGCTTAAAAAGTCAAATCGGGAGGTCGGTTTATGTGGGAGCTATATCTGGTTTTGGGCCGATTTGAACCATATTTCGCAAGTAAGTTGGAGGTCGTTGTGCGAAATTTCAGCAAATTCAGAAAAGAAACAAGTCAAATCGGGAGGTTGGTTTATATGGGAGCTATATCTAAATATGGACCGATATGACCCATTTACAATCCCAACCGACCAACACTAATAAAAAGTATTTGTTCAAAATTTCAAGCACCTAGTTTTACTCCTTCGAAAGGCAGACAGGCGGACGGACATGGCTAGATCGAGTTAAAATGTCAATGTCGAGTTAATGGCCAAGAATATATATACTTTATGGGGTCTTAGACCAATATTTTGAGGTGTTACAAACGGAATAGCGAAGTTAGTATACCCCCATCCTATGTGGAGGGTGTGGCAAAGTACCACAAATGTCGCCAGAATTAGGAGGGGATAACCACCGCTGAAACATTTTCTGATGTTCTTGCCAGGATTCGAACACAGGCGTTCAGCGTCATAGGCGGACATGCTAAACCCTACGCTACGGTGACCTCCATTATAATGAGACCCCTTTTTCATTGAGCTTAAACTTGAATCGTCCAGCACTCAGCAAGCAAGTTTGCCCCTGTTCCTTAATGGAATGTTCATGGGAAAAATTGCATTTTCATAACTATTATTGAGAAATCTTTAATTTTAACTTTTTCCAAGATTTTTTACACCACTAATTTGTGTCATGCCACTTTTTAGTTTAGTTTTTGTTAGTGGTTGTTCGGTCAGTACAATTTCATAGTCTAAACCCAAGCAAAGAGTTAAGAGTTTGCGTCAATTTGTTTTCATACATTTCTGGCGGGAAACAAGAAACCGCTGACGCTAGCGTCAGAGGCCGGCGACATGAGCTTCCAATATGAAATGCATGTAAAACAACTTGACGTTGACTCTTGACTCTTTGATTGGGTTTAAATTTTTACTTGCGCCGTATTTCCGTTGGTAGCATTTTCATTAATTCTCTCTCCCTCTAAAACTAAGATTTGCCACAAGAGCAAAATTGCCTAGTGTGAATCTAGTCGTAGATTATTGGATTTTCCTTATTCCTTTTTTAAAGCTGTAAATAAATTGACCTTGCCAACTTCGTGTGAAAATGAACACCATTTTTTCCACACCTCCCTCACTAAGTAATTATGAGTTTTTTATTTTCAAAAGAGACACGTACAACATTGAAAGTATTGTAAAATAATTATTACTATGATTTAACTAATATAGCAATTTGTCTGAATTTTAAATGTAAACAAAAATGTATTACAACAATAAAAACATGTGGTGTAATTGTGATAATTGTTGTGATAATCTATTGATGGTAACCCAACCAACTGTGTGATTAGCAAGTGTTTACAGCGTACTGTAATTTTCTGACAATGAGTTTTAGAAATTGTTTAATCGAACAGTAAAATTTAAATTGAGAAATTTTGTATAATAGTTAATTTAATATTTTCGCTAGCATGGGAAAAATAAATAGAACCTAAAGAAATGAGTGGTAGGGATACAACAGAATCAACTTAACAATGGATCAAAAAATGTTTTAAAGAGTCGTGCAGGTAATTTATGGGTGTATAGCTGAGAACTGCACTATACCTAACAGACACTTATGACAAACACTCAATAGACACCCATTTTTTGTTTTGAGGTACTATGCCATGTAAAACTTCTCTCCAAAGAGGTGTCGCACTGCGGCACGCCGTTCGGACTCGACTATAAAAAGGAGGCCCCCTATCATTGAGCTTAAAAACTTGAATCGGACTGCACTCATTGATATGTGAGAAGTTTGCCCCTGTTCCTTAGTGGAATGTTCATGGGCAAAACATGCAATTTGCATACCAGTTTATATACCGTTTTGAACCGTAATTGACACAGTTGTGGAAAGTCGTAACAGAATACCGTATGTAAAATTTCAGCCAAATCGTACAAAAATTGCGGCTTGTAAGGGCTCAAGCAGTTAAATCGGGAAATCGGTTTATATGGAAGCTATATCAGGTTATGGATCGATTTGGACCGTACTTGGCATAGTTGTTGGTTGTCATAACAGAACACTACCTGCAAAATTTCAGCCAAATTGGACAAAAATTGCGGCTTGTAAGGGCTCAAGAACTCAAACCGAGAGATCGGTTTATATGGGAGCTATATCCAAATCTGAACCGATATGGCCCCTTTACAATCCCCCAACTACGTACATCAATACTAAGTATATGTGGAAATTTTCAAGCGGCTAGCTTTACGCGTTCGAACGCTATAGTGATTTTGACAGACGGTCGGACGGATGGACATGGTGAGATCGACTCAGAATGTCGAGACGACCCCGAATATATATACTTTATGGGGTCGCAGATACATATTTCGAGGTGTTACAAACGTAATGACTAGATTAGTATACCCCCATCCTATGGTGGTGGGTATACAAATAGAAATGGTATATGTGTAGTTTAGCCAGTATATGTATAAAAGATAATACTCGTATTTTCATTATTCCCGCTTGCAATAGTCATAAAAAATACTGCCAAACAAAAAAACAAAAAAAAAAATAAAATAATTGATTTTTATTTGAACACAGAATAAATATTTTTCGTATCAGGACATCGAAAATGCTATGGTCAGTTTTTGTTATTCAACTGACCATGACTATTATTTTAAAATACTCTCCACTCTAGCCTCATTTTTGAAAGGACATGCCACTTTACAATTTGCCCTAGAGTAGCTATAGCAACAAGTAATTTTCCACAATTAAGTTCTTTTTTTATCTAAAAAACTTTATCTCTCATATTGTTGGTGTATGTATACACCATATACATACCTACGTGTAGATATTGCAGAAGAGTAAACAAGAATCACAGTGAATTATAATTACTTTGTTATGCAGTGTTGTATGAAACGATTTGCATGTTAAAAGAATATCGATTTGGCAGAGGAATTCAAACTGAACAAAATCTATTATTCAGGAATATTAAGGTGTAGCAAAATAAAAGTATTCAAGATTTGCTAAAACATACCCCAAACCATAAATTGCGAAGATGACTCTCTTTTTCCCCCACCCCTTAACACGAAGCATATTTTTGTTCTTTTCTCTGTTTTACTCTTATTAATATTCATCTACAATGACTAGTCTCTTAAAGCCTTTTGTGTGTAGTGATTTGAGTAGCATAGAAGATAATATGGGTCTTTGTTTTGAGGGGAAGTGAACACAAAGCCGTTGGTGATGGTTTAAAATAAATATTAAAAAAATTATGATGAAATAGGCAAACATTGTTTTATTGGTGTACAATACAAAAAGAGTTTCCAAGAAAAATATTAAATATGCAATACGTAAACAACGAGGCAGGCACAAATAGAAGACACTTGTAAGATTATATAATTTTCGTTCAGTATTTCAAAGCAGCAAGCTTAGTTTTCGGCAGAGCTGCTCTCTCTCTCTCTCTGCCATTTCAACACTGCTCTCTCATTTTATAGAGAAAATATAAACCTCTGTGAGTTTAAGTCTTGCTCCTCAATTCAAGCCTCGTTATCTATTTTAAAGCGGCATGCTTAATTTTTAGGAAGGTGCTTGACAACTGCTCTCTCATTTTCATAGAGAAGACATAAATTCTGTTATTGCCCTTTCTCTGTGATTGTCAGAGCTGACCAAAGTTTGCTTTCTTATTCGTTAGAGAACAAAATCTCTGTTGTTAAGAATTAGAACCTCTTTGAATAGGCCAAAAATGCAAGCTTAGTTTTCGGAAGGGGTGCTTAATAGCTGCTTCCTTATTTTTAAAAGGGACAAATCTGTTATTTGTATCCTTGTTATACAAATTCACGCTCTAAGGTTCAGTTTTCGGCAGAGCTGCTGCGTTTTAAATCAACTCAAAATCCAGATCCATGGTTGTTGTTGTTGTTGTAGTAGCAGTGTGTGGTACACTGAGGCGGCAGCCCTTGCCGATGAAGGAATTCATCGGGTCAATCCGGTACATACAACCGGCTGCCATGGGATTATAAGCTGCTTCCATGGTCTTATAAGCTGCTTCTTCTTTCTCACTCTTTTTTAAGGCAAGAAATAATACTGTTATTTCAATTATCCTTTAAAATACTAATTGTTGGATTTGTTTGTCGAGATGAAACCAATAGGCTTTGATTTTGCTTCTATTTAGAAGTGAAAGCAAAATAAAAACCTTTTTTAAAAAGTTAAGGCATATGTGGTGTGTTGTAATGTATTATGGAGATTGCGATTTCAATGCCGACCAAGGCATCTCATCAGTCCAATCAGCCCCAAAAAAGATTACATGCTTCCAACTACTCACTAATTAGTGAGCTGTGCAGTGGGAGAAGCATGCCTTTTTGAGACGAACATTGGATCATATAAAGCTAAATTTTTTAATTAGCTTTATAAATTTTTTTGGTTTATTTTTTTTTCATTTTATTGTTTTTTTTTTACATATTTCAATATTTTAGCTAATCTATTTTTGTTTATTATCTACTTAATAAATTTTTCTCTTTGACCCTCTCTATTGTTTATGGCGGGATTGATAGGAAGATGTAGAGTGCAACAGATGATGCCAACCGGCAAAAGTTGTTTTCTCTATACCGACATCCCCACCCCACCCTAGTCCAACACCACACATGTATAGAAATTTTATTGTTCTGATATCAAAAAATTGTTTTTGCTTAAAAGTTAAAGCGCGAAATCTCGAAATAAAACGTAGAAACATATTAACACACATATGCCATAAATGAACTTGGCAGTTTATTTTGCTATATACGAGATAACTGAGTTTAAAAAAAGCAAAGCAAAACAAATAGGATGACAAAACAAGAATGGGAGACCATAATATATAAACAAAGATAATTTGGTATTGTATAAAAAAAAAAAACAACAATATACAAATGCATATAGTATATAAGAGTGTATGCATTTGAAATTTGCATTTATTATGGTTAGCAGCAGCATATACATATGTATATATTTGAACTTGTTATCAACTTCTCCTCTGACATAATAAGTCCAGAAAGTTTCGTTTATATTTTTGGGAATTCTTTTTAGAAAAATTAAAAATAGATTTTTTTTGAAATACTTATAATAAATATTAAAAGATTGTGCAAACAAGCTGATGCAATTAGCTCAGCATTCAATCCATAAGCTTTCGCTGCCTTGTTATTTCCTATAGAAATAAAAAATTGAAAGAATTTTCTTTCAGAAACAAATTTATTAGAAACAAATAAAAAATATAATCATTATTCTACATCTTTCTTTGTTTATTTTTGTTCTTTTGCAAATATTAAAAAATTGTATATATGTAAAGGGCGATTTTTTAAGAGCTATAGGAATGTTTTTCCAAAAAAAAAAACACATAAAATTCAGAAAAATGCATGAAATCTTTATCGATAGTACGGTCCATATAATTCCATATAATAGCCCCAGTAAAAATAGTCTATACGCGTTAAATCGCACGATCTCGGAGGTCAATTGACTGGTCCTGAACGTGAAGCAAAATTTTCACCGAACTCGCCTTTCAATAAGTCCATTGTTATGCGTGTTGTGTGGCACCGTCTTGTTGTAATCAAGTCAAGCTCTTGCATTTTGGCAAAAAATAGTTGGATATCATCTCACGATAGCATTCACCATTCACAGTTACGTTACGATTCGCATCATTTTTGAAGAAATACGGTCCAATGACGCCACCAGACCATAAACCGCACCAAACTGTGAGTTTCGGGATGCATTGGTAGCTATTGCAAAGCTGCAGGCTGATCTTCACTCCAAAGTGGACAATTCTGCTTTTTACGTACCAATTGAGCCAAAAATGAGCTTCGTCACTGAAAAAGAAGAACCCCGCGATGAACTTTCTTAACAGAGCACGCATTCGTGATTAAATTATAGACCAAACTGAAGATGTTTGACAGTGAAAAAAAAAAACACGAAACGTGCTTGAGTTGTTCAAATCAGTGTTGTCAAAAAGATAATAATTAAAAATCACCCTTTATAATTAATTAATTAGCATTGAAAATTTTCAAAACACATTTTTATTAAATATCTTGCGTAGAGTTATTTAACAAAAGAAGCTTTTAACAAATTACCATCAAATATAGAAACATATCAATCAAAACAAGTAAAAGCGTGGTAAGCCAGGCCGAATCTTATATATCCTCCACCATGGTCAACTTCTTTGACCATATGTCAACTTCTTTGACCATATGTCAACTTCTTTGGCCGATATCTCTTTATAGACAAACAAAGGATAATGGATAAGAATTGCTGTGATATGAACCGATTGGAGCCATACTTAGTTTGGCTGTTAGAAACCAAAGTGGAATTCATTGTGCAAAATTTCAGCCAATTTCAGCCATCGGATAAGAATTAGGTCCTAGAAATAAAATTGGCTCAAGAAATAAAATTGGGTCATCGGTTTATATGGGACCGATTCAGATTGTATGGGAGCTATATCAGGTTATGAACCGATTTAGGCAATACTTGGCGCAGTTGTTAAAAAACACTTCGTGCAAAATTTTAGCCAGATTGGATAATAATTGCGCCCTCTACCGGCTCAAGAAGTATGAGCTGAGATCGGTTTATATGGGAGCTATATCAGGTTATGAACTGATTTAAACCATACTTGGCACAGTTGTTGATGGTCAAACCAAAACAAGTCATGCAAAATTTTGGACAAATCGGATAAGAATTACGGTTTATATGGCAGCTATACCAAAACATGGTTCGATTTGGCCCATCTACAATTCCAACCGACCTGCACTAATAACAAGTATTTATGCAAAATTTCAAGCTCCTAGCCTTACTCCTTCGAAAGTTAGTGTGCTTTCGACAGACAGACAGGCAGACGGACAAGCGGACATGTCTAAATCGACTCAAAATGTCAAGACCTTCAAGAATATATGTACTCTGTTGGGTCTCAGATCAATATTTCGATGTGTTAAAAACTGAATGGTGCAATTAGTATACCTCCATCCTATGGTGGAGGATATAATTAAAGTAGGTATGTACTCGAATATTACAATAAGTGCCCGAAAATTAGAATTTTTCATATTTCAAATTGTCTCATCCCGGTTTTGGCCAAGCCAAAGCCAGGTGTTTAAATAAACATTGTAGAATGTGTGAATGGACGTGTCAGAAGATGGAAAATTTTAAACACTTATTATACTTGTATTACCTAATTTGTTATAATTGGTGGCAATGCTTAAAAAATGAATCATTTTCGCACGTAGTTTCGCGGAGCTCGTGTTAATAATAAAATTAATTAGATTCTTAAAACAGAAAATTAAAACAATTCCTTTGTTCAAAGTCTTAGACTAATACTTAAACAATGTAAAATACTAAAAAGCAGCATTACATTACATTTTTATTTAATGGCTGAGTGAAACCCAAAAATAATTATTTTTTAACAATTATTGGCCACAATACATCATTTATCCATTGTGTTTAAGAACAATTAAAGTTTTGTAATAAAGTTAAGTGTAACATTTTTTTTTTCAAATTACTCACAGGAAAAAGTTTTTAAAGCCGAAAACACGGCGAATATTTATTAAAGCCCCTCATCAAATCTTTGCAACTTCTTCTCTGTTTCTCTCACACTTTTTGAGTATCTGGTAATGCATATGCCTTCGTCAGCATTACTAGAGAGTCGAAAAGTGAGAGGGAGACAGGGAGGGAATTGCATAAACATATGTATGATTGTATATGAAGTGTGGTATATTCAAGACCCGCTTTAACTGGTTTCCTCCAACCTGTTGCCTTTTCAGCTTGCCACTTACCTAAAGTTTATTGACTTTGTCTGATGGCAAAGTTGCTAAATCACAAAGAAATCTATGCCACACTTCATTGCAGTTGAAGCAATTGAAGGCTTTAGATTGTTGTTGTTATTGGCTTAGGTATTTCTATGTTTTGCTTTTGTCTCTTGTTTTGCGGTTTCTTAGCATTGGCAGTCGTAGTTTGCAACTGGGTCTTGTAGGCTTTTTGTAATATGCGTGTGAGCAAACTAGACACGCGCACTCATTTTCGTCAACCTTTTCCTCTCTCTACGTATACTAATAGGCCGCTGTATGAACTACTCACTCATGTTGAATGTTCTCTCCTTCTCCGGCTCTGTTGTGTTTTATTCATTTAATAACATTACCACTAAAACCATATCTCTTCATATTTTCCCAATATAGAGCGGCTTTTTACACGACTTGTTTTAATGCAACGATTTTTTTTCTGAAGTTATGAATCCCACCTCTCACTACACAGCACTGAGGGTATTTTTTGTGCTCTTTTACAGTGCAGGTCATTGAATTTTTTTTGTTAAGTATTGTGGCCGGTTTTAACATTGATTCGGAAAATTTTGTGTAAATATGGACAAGGTTTTTACTTGACTAGTTGAGACTAAAAACTTAGGAGTTTTAAGATACAATGTGAAGAACTTTAATTTTAAGGCACACCATGCTTACTTTAATTACTTCTCCTTTTTCAAATGTTTCTTAACATTTAACATTTTTGGTCATTATTTCAGCAACTGCAACCCCTCTTAAGTCACATTGACAAATTCGATGTAATTAAGCCAAAAAAGGTTGATGTGATTGTTGAATGAAACACTTTGAAGCTTCAACAAATGTTTGAAGCTGAAAATGAAACAAGTTGAAGTGTGTTAAGATCGGCTAGGATAAATCTTAAATACCCTTCACATGGATCGCATTTGTGAAGTTCTTTGCACGCGTTTTCCTTAAGGGTGATGTGCACGTCAAACAAAATTTTCGTTGCCATAAGAAGTATATTGACATATCTTTTTTTTTTTGGTTTCATTGCAAGAACACTATTGCATTGATAATTTTTTGCGCCACGTAAACATTTTTGTTGTTTTTACTAACAAATTTCTATGAGTGTTCGAAATTTCCAAAAAATTCTTTTAGACAAGCTTTTCTTTAAAGACAAAATTTATTGAGAATTGTATACTCAAAAAATAAAATTTTATTAAATTTCCATTACATATTCTCTAAGGACAAAATTTGTATGAAATTTTCTATTTGTAGAAAATTTTCAAGAAAAGGTAAACATTTTTTAAATTTTCTCCTAAGGACAAAATGTCCTAGAAATTGTGTTTATATAAAGACTCCGTCCATTTTCTTTTATATTTTTTCTTTACAAATCATTTTTCTTAACCTATAATACCTTATACCATAAGAAGTGCTGTCAAAGGCCATACAACACAACCAAAATTCCTAACATGCCTCACATGTCAGTCAGTGAATATATACACAATTGCAAATGCGTTTGCAATGCACACATCGAGTATTCAATTCATTACCTTACTCAAATCAATATTTCAATTTCAAGCCGTTCTAAAAAAACCTATAACAAAAAATACAAAATTCTCTCTCGTATACATGCATTGTTTTTTTTCAGAACTTTTCAAATCCTGTTTGCATAACTAAAAAAACAAACCAGTCTTGCCTTTAAAATTGTTTTAATCTTATTTTGGTTTTTTGGTTATATGCCCAAAATTTGTGTATATGCGATTTTTTTTAATTCGCCAGCACTTGCCCCTACCCTAATCTGTGTTTTGAGAATTTTTTGCATGTTTGGTTTTTTCTGGGCCAATCTTCTGTTTTTGTATATAAGGAATAAATGATAAGATACGTAATCGAAGGTGAAATTGTTTTTGATTTTCGTTGCATAACATCATCTACCGGTTTCAAGTTCAAATTTCAATTTGGATTTAGATTATTTCATTTGTAGAGAAAGTGCTTTTTATGCTACAAGTCACCAAGGTAATGGTTTTTTTTTATGGATTGATTAGGGGTTTCATTGGGGGTCGTACATAAAATCTGTCGAACATAACCCTAAGGATGGCTTGTTTAGATTGAAGAGATTACACGCGATTTCAACGGTCTCATGTCTTGGGTTGGTTTGAACCTTTCCTATTTACTTCCTCGTTAACAAGTCTAAAGACCATGTTTTGATATTGCTCCCATTTAAACTAGTCTCACGGTATTTTTATCCGATTTGGCTGAAATTTTGCACATAGTGTCTTGTTACGTATGACTTCCAACAACCATGCCAAGTATCGTTCAAACAAGTCAATGATCTGATATAGCTCTCATATAAACCGATCTCCCGATTTGACTTCTGACTTTTGTGCCTATCTAAAATTTGGAAAATTAGATCATTTTTAATTTTTAATCCCCACAACTACCTACGCAATGTTTGTATCAAATAAAAGATAGTGGTAAGCAGACATGTATATGCAAAGGGGACCTGTATGGGATTATATTAACAAATTTAGTGCCTTTAATTTGAAATTCGTGGAATTGGTACATTTAGTATCCACAGGAACCCTGTAAAAAGGATTTAGATTCTCATTACTTCGGAAATCAATTTAAGACGTATTTTTGTCTGTTAGGGCGAAGATCATTTTAATTTTTTACAATTTTCCTTTGTTTCTCTTCCGAGACGAGCTCAATGATCGTAGATTTTTTTTAAAAATTATTTTCAAATGTACAAATGTTTTTATAATTTTAATTTTTTGTAAAATTTCTTGTTTGTTAAATTTATGGTTCAAACCCTAATGAAAATCAAAGGCGGTGGTCGAAATATTGGTAAAAATTTCAAATAAAGCACCAACACCTGTTTTTGTAAATTGTTCGATGACCTCGAGCCAAACCAAAAGGAAAAATTTATTTTTTTTAGTTTTTTTTATTTGTGTTTTTAATTAAATTTATTAATATAGTTTTATGTATTTTTAAAAATAAAAATAATTAAAAAGTAGAGATACTCTGTTTTCCGCCCTTTAAAGTACAGTACAGTACAGACAAATGGGCAAGTCTTATTTAATAGCTTTTTTTTGAGATTAAGAAAGTGTGTAATTCTGTCTTACGACCTTTGAAATAATTCCCAATTTTCTTATTAAAAGTTATTATTGTTTTTTCATATATTATTTATTTTTTTTTATATTTTTATATTTTTTTATGTTTTTTCATTATTTTTTTATTTATTATCATTTATTTATTGTATTTTTCGTAATTTTTTTTATTTTATATATATATTTTTTTTTATTTTAAAAATTTTAATTTTTTGTTTTATAATTTTTTGATTTTCTTTTTATATTTATTTTTTTAAATTTTTTTTTCATTACTTTTTTTATTTTTTATCATTTATTTATTGTATTTTTTTGTAAATTCGTTTTATATTTATTTTTTTTAGTTTTAAAATTTTTAATTTTTTTTCATTATTTTTTTATTATCATTTATTTGTTGTATTTTTTAGTAAGTTCTTTTATTTGATATTTATTCGTTTTTAATTTTAATCATTTTTTTATGTTCCATTTTATTACAATTTTTGTTTGTTTCTCTTTCGAGACGAACTCAATGATCGGAGATGCAAATGGAAAAGGTTTTCAACCATATTAGGTGTGATGGCTTCAAGGGCCGTGCGTGGGTTTGTTGTATTTGAATCGTATTAATTGCGAAAACGCATCTATGATACAATTACCACATTAACCAAGCTCGGCAACCCTACTTATTAGCTGTACTTTTTCCAATGCATTTATTTTTGTATAATGGCAGACATTCTGTCTGTGGTAAATTACACTTCTTCCGTACCACACATGATTTTCATCTGTTGGAAGTTGTATTGATGGTGGTAAAGTGTAATTTACCACAGACAGAATGTCTGTCATTGCACATAAATAAATGCATTGGAAAAAGTACAGCGGTACAGTGGTAGTCGTCAAGAAAAGCGTTGTGTAAAATTTGGTCAATAAATGCGCTTGCAATGGCTCTAGAAGTGAAAATCGGGCGATATACATATATGGCAGCTATATCTAAATTTAAACCGACACATTTCGACACAATCGGTTAATAAATGAGCACTTTATTGCAGTATTTCTCAAAATTGGACGAACACATTTATGGGAGCTATGTCTAAATCTGAACCGATTTCGAGCAAACTTCTCAGATATTGTGGTAGTCGTCGAGGCAAACGTTGTGCAAAGTTGGGAAGATTGCTCAATAAATACGCTTGCAGTGGCTCTAGGAGTGAAAATCGAAGAATATATTTATATATATATATATATATATATATATATATATATATATATATATATATATATATATATATATATATATATATATATATATGAGAGCTATATCTAAATCTGAACCGATTTCTTTAAATTTCACCAGTAATGTGGAGAGTCAAGAAAAAATTCTTCTTGTTAAATTTCGATAGAATCGGCTAACAAATGACTACATTATTGTAATATTTCTCAAAATTGGACGAACATATATATGGGAGCTTTATCCAAATCTGAACCGATTTTTTCTAATTTCAATAGGTTTCGCCTCTACGCCATAAAATGTATGTGCCAAATTTGAAGACGATCGGATGAAGACGATCGGTAGTTTGTACACAAATTAACATGGACAGACTTATCAATTAGTCTATCTCTCTTCTTTCTGGGTGTAACAAATAAATGCACTAAGTTACAATATAATGCCCTGTACCACAGTGGTGGTGTAGGGTATACAAATTTTGTCTTGCGCTCTTAAAAATAGAGTTTTGCCTAATTTTCTTATTTAATAGTTTTTTTATATTGTTTTTATGTTTTTTCATGTTGTTTTTTTTTGTTTTTTTTTTGTTTTTTAATTATGTTTTTTTAAATTTTTCTATATTTGCACTTTTTTTTACCCATCACCATAGGATAGTTGTATACTTATCTAGTTATTCCGTTTGTAACACCTCGAAATATTGATATAGGACCCCATAAATTATATATATTCTTGATCGTTTCGATATTCTGTGTCGATCTAGCCATGTCCGTCCGTCTGTCGAAATCACTATAGCGGTCGGACGAGTAAAGCTAGCCGCTTGAAATTTTGCACAGATACTTACTATTGATGTAGGTTGTTGTTGTTGTTGTTGTAGCAGTGTGTTATACACTGAGGCGGCAGCGCTTGCCGATGAAGAACTCCATCGGGTCAATCCGGTATCGGGATTGGGATTGATGTGGGAAGTTGGGGATTGCAAATAGGCCATATCGGTGCAGTTTTGGATGTAGCTACCATATAAACCGATCCTCCGATTTGACTTCTTCAGCCCCTGGAAGCTGTAATTTTTTTCTTATTTAGCTAAAATTTTGCGGATTGTGTCCTGTTATGACTTCCAACAAGTGTACCAAGTACGGTTCAAATTGGTCTATAACCTGATATAGCTCCCATATAAACCGATCTCCCAATTTGACTTCTTGAGTCACTAGAGGGCGCAATTCTTATCCGATTTGGCTGAAATTCCATCCAACAACTGTGTCATGTGTGGTATAAAACAGTCCATATCCGGATATAGTTGCCATATAAACCCATCTCCTAGTTTGACTTCTTGAGTCCCATACGTAATTCTTATCCAATTTTGCTGAAATTTTGCATATGTCCTTTTGGCATAACTTCTAACAACTGTGCCAAGTATGGTCTAAATCGGTTCATAACCTCATATAGCTGCCATATAAACCGATATCCCTATTGGACTTTCTGAGCCTCTTGAGGGCGCAATTATTACTCGATTTGCCTGAAATTTTGGAGGTGATATTTTTCTATGACTTGTACGGCATGACAATTGTACGGTCCATATCGGTCAGTAACTTGATATAGCTCATGTATTGGGTTGCCCAAAAAGTAATTGCGGATTTTTTAAAAGAAAGTAAATGCATTTTTAATAAATCTTAGAATGAACTTTAATCAAATACTTTTTTTACACTTTTTTTCTAAAGCAAGCTAAAAGTAACAGCTGATAACTGACAGAAGAAAGAATGCAATTACAGAGTCACAAGCTGTGAAAAAATTTGTCAACGCAGACTATATGAAAAATCCGCAATTACTTTTTGGGCAACCCAATATATTTGAAAAAATAATTAAAAGACCTTGACAAATGCGGTCCATGGTGTAGGGTATATAAGATTCGGCCCGGTCGAACTTAGCACGCTCTTACTTGTTTTTTTTTTATTTATTTTTATTTATTTTTTAATCCTCTTTTAATTATTTTTTTTTTAAATTTTTAGTTCCTTTTATTTTTTTTTTTATTAATTTTTTTTTCTTATTTTTTTAATTTCAAATTTAAAAAAAAAATCTCATTTTTTAGTTTTTTTATTTTTATCATTTTGTTTTATTTTACTTTACTTTTTAAGTTAATTTTATTTTTTTAAAATTTGTTATACGTATCTTTTTAATTTTTTTTTTAGTTTTATTTTTTAATTTAATATTTTTTAACAATTAAGTTTCATTTCTTGAAGCTCTCTATAACAGTGGTTATCAAAGAATATATACAAAATAATACAATTTCTCTTTCAATGGTACTTTTCATTATTAGTTTTGCTTTTTATTTTATGGATTACTCTTTTTTAACAGCTCATTAATATTTAAAAAACATTTTCAATAACCACAATCATTAGCTGCTGGTCCAACTTTAGACATCATACCCAAATTCGATGTTAATGAAGTGAAGATAATTTTAATTTATATATGTATATTGATTTTTTTCTGTTATAGGGCTCTCGATTGTTATGCCCCTGTAATTGGAGCAAAAAAGTAAATATTTTTTGTTAGTTTAGTTCAACACGTTGTTACTTCTCTAACAAGCACTTTTAGAAATTTTGCCACAAATTCATGTTTTTTCAAATTAATAATGTGAACAAAAAAACTGCAGCACATATTGACATAAATATCTCTGAAAGTTTGTATTATAAACAAAACATTGTATTTATGTTAAGCCATTTGTGTACTAAAAATGCAAATAACTTTCACTTAATAATATGTAAACACTAGAAAAATACACATACTACTGTTTTACCAAAAATTAATTTTAATTTTATATTTTCCAATAGTTGTCATTTATTCAAAGAAATGGAATAGAGATTCTTTAGTTATGTGTTTATACGTAAGCCAGTGAAAGAGTTACCCAACCGCTATATCAGTCACAAATATTTCCTTTATTTGATCAACTTTTGCGAAACTTCGTAACTCACAAGATATAACAGTAATCGGTAACCTTTGGAGAGCTCACAAAACGAAATTCTGGTTACAATTTTATGAGGTGGCCAGCAAAGAGTTGAGTAGTAGCCGATGATACATTGTATAGATGCAAAACTGGTCACTACTCACTATTAGGATGCGTTATGTAACACTTCGCCTCTTTGTTTTAAACTTTAGTATTATATTTGAAAAGGTACAAATTTTTCACAAAACGACGTACTCTCATTAATGTAAATTAATATTTTGTTTCCCAATAGAAGTTTTTAAGTTAAAAAAAAAGGTAAAAACATTTTCCCAATGCCCTAGTTGATATGTCGTTTTCAGCTTGAAGTCCTTTAGTACAAAAATATTTTGGGGACACTTTCTCAGTACAACTTCCACTACTTAATGTGTGCTTAGCAAACACTAATTTTTGAAAAGAAAACTTTTTCCTTATATTGACCCCAAAACCCAGACAAGACAAAGATTTTACTTTAAATATGATGCACGTATTTCCCGTAAAATTTGAATTCAATTGAACACATAACTAGCATGGGAATTTTAATTTTTTCATAACCGTGTCTTACTGCTTTTTAATTTCTACACAATATAAAGCAGTGTTTGGGGCAGCACCCTAGGTACATGCACCCTATCATGTACTGCAATGTACTGCTTTTGTCATACTCTCTTACTATAAACTGTGTTGAATGTTGTTGTTTTAAATAAAATGATGTGTGGTGGCGAATGGATTCATATGCAATAAAAAGGCACTCAATCCGTCATCTGATTCTTTAGATTGATCTAAAAACTAAAATCGGACTCTAGACATTACTTTGAGAGACTTTTACCAGCGGTTCCTTAATGGAATGCTGATGTTCCAAATTGTCTTATAAGTGTAAGTGGCTTGGAATGGCAAATGTGCAAAATCGGCCCAAGTTTGTAAATAGGCACTGTATAAATCCTTTCTCCTATTCACTTGACTTGTACATTTAGAAGCCGCCACTCGTATTTGATTGTTCATGAATTATTCTCCCAATTACCCTTCTACGGCACCTAGAAGCTTCAATATTTGCTTGATTTTGCAAAAAGTTGGTATGCAGAATTTTTTAGCAGAATCCAATATACGGTCCTGTTGACCTTAGCACGTTGTTACTCGTTTTGTTTAACTTAGACCAGTTGTTACTTAGATAATAAAAGCAAATTAATAAAAAAAAATGTTTAGGTAAAATGCATTGGGCATGCTACAGTGATCGCGATTTCGGTTATACCAAGGCTCTCATCAGTGAGTCTGATGAGTGCCCTCATCAGACTTACTAATTTGTGGGCAGTTCAATAGCAGAAGCATGTATTTGAAATGAAACGTTGGGTCTTTTTGGTTAACTTTTTCTAAGAGCACAATTATAAATAATTAAACCGCAACAGCCAACATCTCTTCAAAAAAGAACATCTAGACTCAGCAACACCCACAAAGCCAAAACTTGTTACTTAGCAATTTTCGATTGCCATAGAATAATATTTCAAGATGAGCACGAAGGCCACCGTGACGCAGAGATTAGCTTCTCTGCCTATGACGCGAACGCCAAAACTTGTTACTTAGCATTTTCGATTGCCATAGATGAGCACGGAGGCTATCGTGATGCAGAGATTAGCATCTCTGCCTGACGCGAACGCCGGGGTTGAAATCCCGGCGTGAACTGTAGAAAAAATTTTCAGTGATAGTTACTTTACTTTAGACGCTCGGCAGCCAAGTTGTTAGCGCGCTCGTATTGCCAGAGGTGGGGGTCATGGGCTCGATTCCCACCAGTGACCTTGGTCTGGCGCTACTGTGGTAGCATAATGGACTTCAAATTGTCAAAGTGAGTCTGCAAAGGACTGCCACTTTTACCTAACCTAACCTAACCTACTTTACTTCACTTGGCCATTACAGGAAATGTATTTCTCTACACGCAAAAAATATTCGTTTCACATAAAAGAAATTTTTAGCCAAGTAAACTTCTTTTCTGAAAAACGTTGAATTTTGTTTCTACCACTCTTATTACTTCACCTAACCTAACCTACTTTATTTCACTTGGCCAGTACAGGAAATGTATTTCTCTACACGCAAAAAAATTATTCGTTTCATTTAAAAGAAATTTTTGCTAAGTTAACTTCTTTTCTGAAAAACGTAGGATTTTGTTTACAATAATAGTACATGTTTTTTGCGATAAATTCTTACAAGAGTTTGTGATTAAAAGTAAAATTAAAAGCTTTTTTACATTGACAATGCCTTTCATTCTTGCTATATAAAATGTAATTCGGGGTTTCAACTAGTTTTTCTTTGCTTAAAATTATTCTAACCTCATGCTTATGTATATGTATATTCTTTTTAATTAAATGTTGTAACACAATTCTAACTAAAATTTTTACCAATTATAAGCAGATCTAAGTTGGTAATTCAAACTCTTCCAGAGTATATTTGGATTAATTTCAAACTTTTTTTTATCCATCACTGGTCCATACGCTTAAATACTCACTCTCTCTCTCTAGTAGGAGAGACTCAAGAAAATAATTATTGGTCCGGTAAACGAATAATCATTTGCGGCTATCAAAACACTTTTGCCATTAAAAGAGCTTTTGGTTTTTCAACAAAAGAAAGGTACTTTTGCCGTAGGCGAAATTGCTAAAGGGTTTACAATAAACAATGTTAGTTACATTCAGCAATATTACGTTTAACGTTTTATATGTTGAAGCGAAACGTTACAAAGTTACAATAAAAGAACAATTTCGTAATAAAAGCATTTTGTTTCTCGTAAAAATGTCTCAAACGTTTTATTTTTTTGCGTGTAGCGGAACGTAGATTCCCAAGCGCCTCGATCCTCTGCGCTCCTTTTCCAATCTTTGCCACCCAGTTTCAAGATATCTTTCACCACTTGATTACTCCAACGGAGTTTTGGTCTTTCACGTTTTATTTCGGGCGGTACTCTTGGGGCGACGCCTTAGTTATTTGGATCCAATTTTTACACCATATAGGTATTCTACTGCCGATAACCTTTCATACGAGACCCATATTGTTCCGATCGGTTTGATTTTTGAAGGTTTTAGGCTTGGGACGGTTTCCTGGGTACTGGGACTCAGTTGGTAATTTCATATTCACACTCTAATCCCAAATACCTTTCATTTGAAACCCATATTGTCCTGATCGGTCCACTTTTTATTTTGGACGCTACTTTTTGGGGCGGTTTTGGGCCTGGGGCGGCCTCCTAGGTACTTGGATCCAATTTTTAATATCATATTCGTATTTAGCCTTCCATTTGAGTGGTGTTGGGGCAGACCCTCAGACACCAAGGAAGAAATTTTTATATCAGATTTGTACTCTACTTTAAAATACCTTTTAATTTAAATAAAGTATACTGTTGCGTGGTGGTGCGGGGGACCCTCCGACGCTTAGGTTAACATTTTTTTGCCAAGTTCGTACTCTACTCTTAAATATCTTTCATTTGATATCCATATTGTGCCAAGCGGAAAACATGTCCGTTCGGGTGGGTTTTGGGATGGGGGTCCCTCCAGGTTTCTTGACCCCAAAATTTTATACCAATTTCGTGTTTTTGGGGTATCATAAGTTGGCATACAAAATTTCACTTCAGTCGGTGCACCCATCTCCGAGATCTAGCTTTTTGAAAATGGGTGTATGGGAGAGGGTCGCCCCCTTCGGATATCAAAAAATGTAAAAACCTATTTTCGCTCTAACTCTATCATCTGTGAAAATTTCATGCAAATAGGTTCAGCCCTTTTTGAGTCTATACGGAAAAAACAAACATCCTAACAAAAAAACGGCAAAAATTTCATTTTTATACCCCCCACCATATGATGGGGGTATACTTATTTTGTCATTCCGTTTGTAACGCCTCGAAATATTCAACTAAGAGCCCATAAATTGTATACATTCTTGATCGTTATAAAATTTTAAGTCGATCTAGCCATGTCCGTCCGTTTATCGGTCTATGTTTCGATATAGCTGCCATATAAACCTTTCTTGGGTCTTGATTTCTTGAGCTTCTAGAGATCGCAATTCTTATCCGATGTGGCTGAAATGTTGCACATCGTTTTGATATGACTTGCAAAAACTGTGCCAAGTATGGTTTAAATCAGTCCATATCCGGATGTAGCTGCCGTATAAACCTATCTCCTGGTTTGACTTCTTGAGTCCTATACGCAATTCTAATCCAATTTGGCTGAAATTTTGCATATGTCATGCTGGTATGACTTCCAACAATTGTGCCAAGTATGGTCTAAATCGGCTCATAACCTCATATAGCTGCCATATAGACCGATATCCCAATTTGACTTTCTGAGCCTCTTGAGTGCTAATTTATTACTCGATCCGCTTGAAATTTTGGTGGTGATATTTTTCTATGACTTGTACGGTCCATATCGGTCAATAACTTGATATTGCTCATGTATGTTTGAAAAAGTGACTGAAAGACCTTGACAAATGCGGTCCATGGTGGAGGGTACATAAGATTCGGAACGGTCGAACTTAGGACGCTTTTACTTGTTATAAATATAATAGATATACTATTGTATTCTTCATTTGTATTTTAATTTTGTTTTATTTTTTCCATTTTTTTGCATTTTTTTTTTGTTATTTTTTTATAGTTGAATTGGTTTTTGGTATATTTTATTGTTTTATGTAAATTTTTATTCGTTAAAAGTTTTTCCGTGTTTACTGTTTTTTTTTAATAAAAGTCTCTTTAAATATTTTTTTACATTATTTTTAATATATTTCTTAATGATTTATTACACATTCATGACGACGGTGTGTTTGCTCTATTTTTATATTTATTTATTTATTTCATAGGGGGATTTAGTTGGTAATAAAACCTTGGTGATTTATTTTCTTAAATTATATCTTTGCGTAATTGTAAGTTCCAATATGAGAATATAAATCTATTATGGACGCAAAGATATTGACCTTTTAATGTTGCGCTTATTTTTTTCTGAAAATGTTAATCATTGTCAATGCTTTTGAATCTCCGATTGAAGACTCAGGTAACATTTCTCAAGTCTTATCATTTAGTCTCGTTTGTATTCGCCGCTATTAACTGACATTAAGATAAGAGAAATAGATAAGGAGAGTAGGAACAGTTTATATTGGGTTGCCCAAAAAGTAATTGCGGATTTTTTAAAAGAAAGTAAATGCATTTTTAATAAAACTTAGAATGAACTTTAATCAAATATACTTTTTTTACACTTTTTTTCTAAAGTAGTGTTTGTAAAAATATTTAAAATGTTGTCCCATATAACTAACGATATAAGACTAGAATATATGCTAGGAAGTTTTGTTCCATAAGTTTGCGCCCTTAGGACTCATTAATAGGATCCAAATTAAATTATGTTAAGCTAAACGCGAGTGGAGCAGTGCTGGGCCAAAGGTGGCCATCACCATTTATGGTAAACTTAACCCGCTTAAGATAAGGTTACCAGTTATCAATTATCAGTTTGAAAACCAAATTTTTTGAAATTTATTTTATAAAGGGTGATTTTTTAGCTAATATCTTTTTGGCAACACTGGTTTAAACAGCTCACGCACGTTTCGTGTTCTGTTTCACTGTCAAACAATAAGCAGAATTGTCGATTTTGGAGTGAAGATCAGCCAGAAGCATTGCAAGAGCTACCAATGCATGCAGAAAAAGTCACAGTTTGGGGCGGTTCATGGGCAGGTGGCATCATTGGGCCGTACTTCTTTAAAAATGATGCGAATCGTAACGTAACTCTGTATGGTGAGCGCTACCATGAGATGATATCCAACCTTTTTTTTCCCTTTGCCTTTTTGGTGAGCGCTACCATTTTGGTGAGCTTTTTGCCCAAAATGCAAGAGCTTGACTTGCATGACATGTGGTTTCAACAAGACGGTGCTACATGCTACACAGCACGCTTAACAATGGGCATATTGAGAGGCGAGTTCGGTGCACATTTTATTTCACGTTCGGGACCGGTCAATTGGCTGCCTAGATCGTGCGATTTAACGCCTTTAGGCTATTTTTTGTGGAGCTATGTTAAAGGTCATGTCTATACAGACAAGCCCGCTTCATTTGAAGCTTTGAAAGACAACATTGAATCATTTATTCGAGAGATACCGCTCGAAATGTTGGAAAGTGTATGCCAAAATTGGACTAAGCGGATGGCCCATTTGAGACATTAAATTATATGCACCGTACTTTCGATTCAAATAAAGATTTCATAAATTGTTCTCAATTTTCTGCGTTTATTTTTTTGAAAAACTTTCCTATAGCTGTTGAAAAATCACCCTTTATCAAGGTTTATATTAGTTTGTCGTGAAGATCGCAAGGAACACTGAACTGAACACTTTCAGCAAATGCTTAAAAAAGCTCAAGAGGAAAAACACATTTCCAAACTAATTATGAAATCTTAGTACAGTTACTAAAATTACCTAAACTGAATAACTACGTACACTTTTGTGGTTTCCTGGGTCTTTCTGCTCAACATTTTTGTTTTTGTAATATTTTCCTTTATATATTATTTTTAATTTTGAATGCTTCTCTAGCCCTTCAACAAATTTATCTCTTTTACCATCTTTAAGATTTTTCTCCATTCTAAGTGGTTACTTGGTTTTACACTTTTTTTCCTCTAGATCTATGGAAATCTATAATCCTTTTCTATTGTTTATTAATTTTTTTTGCTGTATTATTTTTCGTCATTTCAGTCTGCTCCTGGTGCTGTGACCACTGGTTCTGGTTCTCCCATTGGCATTAAGGATGCCACCATGACTGTTGGTCCCCGCGGCCCTGTGCTATTGCAGGATGTCCACTTCCTCGATGAGATGGCCCATTTCGATCGTGAACGCATTCCCGAACGTGTTGTCCATGCCAAGGGTGCTGGTGCTTTTGGTTACTTCGAGGTAACCCATGATATTACCAAATATTGTGCCGCCAAGATTTTCGAAAAGGTGGGCAAACGCACACCCTTGGCTGTGCGTTTCTCTACGGTGGGTGGTGAAAGCGGTTCGGCCGATACTGCCCGTGATCCTCGTGGTTTTGCTGTTAAATTCTACACCGATGATGGCGTTTGGGATTTGGTTGGCAACAACACTCCCATTTTCTTCATTCGTGATCCCATACTTTTCCCCAATTTCATTCACACCCAGAAACGCAATCCCCAAACTCATTTGAAGGATCCCGATATGTTCTGGGACTTTATTTCATTGCGTCCAGAGACCACCCACCAAGTCAGCTTCTTGTTCAGCGATCGCGGTACTCCCGATGGTTATCGTTATATGCATGGCTATGGCTCGCACACCTTCAAATTGATCAATGCCAAGGGAGAGCCCATTTATGCCAAATTCCATTTCCGTTGCGATCAAGGTATTAAGAATTTGGATGCCAAGAAGGCCGATGAATTGGCGGGCAGTGATCCCGATTACTCCATTCGTGATTTGTACAACTCCATTAAGAAGGGTGAATATCCCAGCTGGACCTTTAATATACAGGTGATGACCTTCGAACAGGCCAAGAACTTCAAATACAATCCCTTCGATGTGACCAAGGTGTGGCCCCACAAAGAATATCCTTTGATTAAGGTGGGTAAAATGGTCTTGGATCGTAATCCCTCCAACTATTTCGCCGAAGTTGAACAAATTGCCTTCAGCCCTGCCCATTTGGTGCCTGGTATTGAACCATCTCCCGATAAGATGTTGCAAGGTATAGAACTGGTAATAATAAGTAAAGAAGCTTCTATTAATAAGGGTTTGTTTCTATTTTTATAGGTCGTCTATTCTCTTATTCTGACACTCATCGTCATCGTTTGGGCCCCAACTACTTGCAAATCCCCGTTAATTGCCCTTATCGTGTGGCTGTCAAAAACTATCAACGGGATGGTCCCATGACTGTTACAGACAACCAAGGCGGTGCACCCAACTACTTCCCCAACTCCTTTTCTGGTCCCGAGGAATGCCCACGCGCCAAGAGCCTGGAATCCAAGTGCCCCGTTACTGGCGATGTCTATCGCTATAGCAGCGGTAATACTGAGGACAACTTTGGCCAAGTCACCGATTTCTGGGTGCATGTTTTGGATGATGCTGCCCGCAAACGTTTGGTCAACAACATTGCTGGTCATTTATCGGGAGCCAGTCAATTTATTCAGGAGCGTACTGTGAAGAATTTTGCCAATGTCCATCCCGATTTTGGCCGCATGTTGACGGAAGCCTTGAAATTGGCCAAGTCTGCTAAGATCTAAATGTGTGCAAATCCCCTTTTCCTTTTTACCATGGTTTTGGGTTTTTTTTTCATAACTATTTTTCATGTATCCTCAATAGCTCCATACTCTTCTGTTCTATTTTGGTTTCTTGTTTTTACTTTTATCTTTAAAGGTGAGCCAAAATTAAAATCCTTAACGTTCTTCTTTGTATGTCACTGGAAAAACTTTAAGTTTTGTTTATTTTTTAAATACTTTAACATTCGATTTTATTCAAAGAAAATATTTTCGCATAATAATTGCATATAAATAAGGCATTTCATCCATATAATCAAAATATATATATATGCAATATAAATACATATATATATAGATATATATTTTATATATTTTTATGTATCAAATACTGAAATAAAATCTTAAAAATTAAAAAAAAAGATTTTGTGTTGCGAGTGTGTCCGGCAAGAATACTTTCTGTTTCGAAGAGTAGAAATTTGCCACAATACATCCAGTAGTCATAGGCCAACCTCTATTTCATTAGCCGCAATGAAACGTGGATTTTAAATTGTGAAAACCGTGATGTAGGTTATTCACAACCGTTGCATAAGTCGCTTCGTGTTTGCCCGATAAGTTATGATGTCGTTATGCGTTTCAGTTGAAAGAGAATGGACGAAAATTAAGGCACTTCACATGGAACCCCTTCCCTTCCTTACCAGCATTGCACACAGTTTTTGATGGGTTCTTTTCGTAGTTTTTTTTTTATTTGATCAAACCATATGTGGATGGGGTATTGAATTTCAACAATCTGTCGGATTTTAGCGTGGATCAAATACTCAACAGAAAAAACTCTACCAATGAAGAATAAGCACTCATTACATTCGACCTGTCCGTCCGCATCTTCCGTAAATCTGAGGATTCAATCCCTATTCCGTCCACTTGAAAGGGAAAGACCAGCCAGCTCCTTCATTATGTGAGTCACTAAGAGCGTATACATCTGTCCTGAAAGACTCTACGACGCCGAACATAGTTCTAGCCGTGCGAGAGAGAAATATAGGAATTATAATAGAGGAGTCTTGCACCAAGCATGATGGAGGTTTTGGAAATCACAATGTTTCCTGTTCCCAGTTCTGTAAAGTCAAATGCAAATTTGCCCATGAACATTCCATTAAGGAACAGGGGCAAACTTCTCACATAGCAATGAGCGCTGCCCGATTCAAGTTTAAGCTCAATGATAAGGGGCCGAGTCCGAACGGCATGCCGCAGTGCGACACCTCTTTTGGGAGAAGTTGTTACATGTTGCCCGCATTAAGAGGCGAAAACCACCGCTGATGTTCTCGCCAGGGGTAGTTGTTGCGTTGTGTTCTATCTTTTTTCTGCTTGATTCTGTAGAGTATCCAGATCCAGGAACTCTGCGACTAAGATGCGGTGCGTCCAGAGGGATCTGGATCTGAGAATGGGTCTGGCTAGGCAATTAAAGAGGTGACGTGTGTCATGTGATCCCTGGTCACAATCGGGAAATACATCCTCCACATCGGCACCATCCTTGCTCTGTAGGAGTTGAGGCGGCTCCATCTGCCGTATCGTAATTGAGCCAGAACTTCTCTGGTTTGTCGGGGCAGCTCAAGTTCTTCAGGGGTCCAACCCAGGCCTTCTGTAAAATCGGTCTACAAATCATGCGAAGCGAAAACTCTCACCATTTATGAAGAAGAAGAGTACCTTCATGGCTTGCCTGCTTTCTCGAAAAGGGTTGGTAAACAAGTAAAGAGTTACCTAGCGATCAAAAGCAGGTTAGCGTCGTTCTTACTTGATATGATCAGTGAAGGTCACCTGCGAGGAAATAACAACTCACTCAAATGCCAAGAAAGTGGGGGTTGACTATCAATGGGCTTGTTCGAAGGTTTATTGGTAAGAGCCAGACCAAGCTCTTACACAGAGGGGAGGGGCCAATTTGAATCATCAAGAGAGCGATTCTTTGACATGAGAAGTTTTACACTGCCTTGGAGAAGAAATCGAAATTATTTAGGACACTCCTCCTCTGTGAACTATCAGATGCTGGCTATCCCAGCTCCCTCTACTTAAATCATGGGAAGCGGAAGCCCCTCCATCTGGATAGATGAACAATGGTGCGTTCGTCATTCTAGAAAGGATGGCAACCGACTAGATGACTGCGGAACGATTGGAAGCTAATGATACCGATCATACAAGGCAAAGTGCACTGAATCTTGATAGGTCAAGTGAAGGACACCTGAGAGGTAAGAACCAGAGAATGACGAAGTGTTCTCATTCCAAAGTGTACAATTTTGTGGGTATGTGAATGATTCATACCAAATTCCAATTGGGAACATACCATACTCACAACCCGAATGGCATGGGTAGATTTATTCGTTGACGTTTATAAAGGGTAGTAACAGTATTGTGAAGCGCTAGTGACCCCTACATGGAATGTATGGGGATAGCATTCAGGTCCGGTATTGCCGAGATAGAGCTATACAACGTGTATATACCGCTGGTTGGTAGCTGTGTCCCGATTAATGGCCAGGCTTAAAACCCCGATACAAGTGGGCTGCTATCTGGCGTGGCTTCAATCAGCCCAAGCCATGTGATAGGACGGTCCTCGTGGCACTGGACCTATCGAAGGCATTCGACACGGTCAGCCATGCCAAATTATTTAAGGACATCGCCAACACGTCCCTCCAGCCAGGCCTGAAATGATGGGTCGCGAATTATATGTGTGGTCGCCAGTCATTTCTGGAATTTAGGGATAAAAAGTCGAAGCACCGTACTGTGAAACAGGGAGTTCCCCAAGGTGGTGTGATATCTCCGGCACTGTTTAACCTCTACCTATCCTCCATTCCACCCCTTCCAGACGGCATAGATATCGTATCTTATGCGGACGATTGTACGATCATGGCATCAGGCCCCCACCTATTGATGACATCTGCGATAGTTTGAACGCTTTTTTTCGCTGCAAGAAATCTGAAGATATCCGCCACCAAATCTTCAGCCACATTGTTCACTACAAATACGCATGAGGTGAAAATTAAGCTGACTGTGACGGTCGATGGAGAAATGATTCGGACCATCAAGTGTCCCAAAATACTTGGCGTCACATTTGACAGTTCTTACATATTCTCCCAACATGCCACAGCAATCTGCGATAAAGTCAAAAGTAGAAACATGGTCCTCAAGTCACTTGCTGGCAGCACTTGGGGTGCAGACAAAGAAACCTTGTTGACCACGTACAAAGCAATTGCCCGGCCTGTGGTAAGTTATGCAGCGCCAATGTGGTCTCGTCAACTTTGTGACACGCAGTGGAATAATATTCAGATCTGTCAGAATACCGCCCTCTGAACTGCGACGGGCTGTCTCCTCAGTTCTCATGTGGACCACCTCAATCAGGAGACAAAGATCCTACCAGTGCGAAGACATAAATACATGCTGTCTAAGCAATACATTTTGGACTGTGATCGCAGAGACCATCCAAATCATCATCTTGTGGATAGATATCCACCGCCCAGAAGCCTTAAGGTAGATCTACATGATCTAGAGCGTGAGGTTCAGCGCTACAAGAGAGGACCTCTAGATCAAGCAGGTCTAAACAACATTCATGCAGACACAGTAGCAGATGCGGTAATTGGGTGAATGTAGTCCTTGGAGTACGACCGCCTCCCATTGCACCTGAAGAAATCGACCTCCCCCGGCAAACCAGGGTGGTTCTGGCTCAATTACGTTCCGGCAGATGCAGCCGCGTCAATTCCTACAGAGCTAGGATTGATGCCGACGTGCAAGATGTATGTCCCGATTGTAACCAGGGACCGCACGATACACATCACCTGTTTAACTGACCGGCCAGACCCACTCGACTCAGACCCAGAACCCTGTGGACGCACCCCATCTTAGTCGCAGAGTTCCTGGGTCTTGACACTCAACAGAATCAAGCGAAAGATAGAACACAATAAACTGCTGTACAACAACAACAACGCAGCCGTCGTATTTTGATACGTGCAACTGTGCTATCGTCGTACCAATGACGTATGAACCAAGGTTCATACATTAACGCAAACTGGCCCATATCTTTAACGAAGAATCTTTCTCTTAGACACTTCAAGCACTGCATCGTCTGCTTTCTCAAGTACCCATGCTGGTGTCATTCGTTTCGGCTACGGCGGTTCCGAGGTAGATAAAGTTGCTGACTATCTCAAAGTTGTGGTTCCCAACTTTCTCCGTTTTTTTATCTGATCGGTTGTACAAGGCGTTTTGGGATTTTCACTGACTCCCTCTAAATTCTTTCATAGGCTGCAGTTACTACTTCCCGTGACCGAACTAGCATCAATACTCATTGAACCCTAATATTTTTGTGGTTTCCAAATCATGTGTATGGATTTGGATACAGCAAAAATTGTCATTCTCTGGTAAGAAAAAGTCAAAGACTAAGAATTCTAGCCAAACAATGGGTAACGGCCGGTTCATGGTTAAGCTCGAACGGCGTACCGCAGTGCGTGACCTCTTTGGGGAGAAGTTTTAATATGGCTTCTATGCATGCCATAGTACCTCACAAATATCCCCAGCACTAGGAGGGGAAAACCACTGCTGAAAAGTTTTGTTTTATGTTCTCGCTAGGATTTGAACACGGGCGTTCAGCGTCATAGGCAGACATGCTAACCTCTAGGCTACGGTGGCCTCCCAAGGCTAGATATTGGCGCCTTTAAATAAACAATGGCCACATGTTCCCGCGATGATTGGTCCTATGGACCGGAACGAGCTGCTCACCTATAGGTGCTTGGCGAGGATTGCTACCTCTACATGCAAGTGTGGTTACACTAACAACAACAACGGAACCTAGTTTAACTTCTTCGAAGAGACCCAACAATAAGAAGAACGGAAGAGTAGAGAGGATGAATACTGCGGCTTATGTCTAAATCAGCCACTGCACAGTGGGGAATTTGGCATTAAAAATGGAGATCAATTCAGGGAAGCGTCTAATCTTGGTGAAAATTAACAAACAAGTTTTGTTATGGCGTAGGAATGAAAAATATTAAAATTCGAAAAAATCGGTTCAGATTTAGTTTTAGCTTCCATATAAATATTTCGCCCTATATGCATTATTTTGGCTATAGTAGCAGTAATTTTGCTCTGATCTTTAAATTTTGCACGAGACGTGCTATTTTATTTAATATCCCAATATCTATGCAAAATTACATAATAATCGAATCAGATTTTGACATAGCTCTCATATATATCTTTCATCCGATATGCGCTTCTGTGGCTGTAGCCACAATTTAGGTCCGATGATTACTAAATTTGGTAAGAGATGCTCAATTTATGTCTCAATACGTCTGTCATATGTGATCCAAATCGGTTCAGATTAAGATATAGCTCACATATGTATGTGTCATCCGATATACATTTTTATGGCTGTAATCAACGTAATTTTGGCACGACTGTCTGCCTGTCGAAAGCACGCTAATCTTTGAAGCAATAAAACTAGGCGCTTGAAATTTTGAACAAATACTTCTTATGAGTATAGGTCGGTTGGGATTGTAAATGGGCCATATCGGTCCATGTTTAAATAAAGATGCCATATAAATCGATCTTGATTCTTGAGCCACTAGAGGGTGCATGAGGTGTTTTGTTATGACTTCCAACAACTGTGCTAAGAATGGGTCAAATCGGTCAATGACCTGATAAAGCTGCCATATAAACCGACTAAGTATCTTGACTTCTTGAGCCTCTAGAAGGTGCAATTATAAGCTGCGAAGAATGGTCTTAACGCTTCATTACCTGATATACTAGCTGCCATATAAACTGATTTCCCGATTAAACATTTTTAGCCTCTAGAGGGCGCGATTCTTATCCGATTTGGTTGAAATTTTGTACAACGACTTCTCCCATGACCTTCAACATACGTGTCAAAGGTACGGCTGAGGTAGCTACCATAAAAACCCGGTACGTGATAGCTGTGAGCACCACACAAGCCGGAACATTAAGGTCCGATCTGTGTGGTGTTCATTACTATAATGAGAAGCTTAGCTGCCAGCCATTGGGCGCGTCCGCTGGTTGAGGATAGTGGAATGCTCCATACGGAGTAGGTGCAACGGCAGTCGCGGACAATCAGCGGTATCAAGCGGAGAGTCAGTAGGAGGTGGGGTGGCACCGGCTCTTGCACAAATACTGAGTGCTTATAATGCTCGATATGACAAGGCAGATTATTGGCGCCTTTAAAAAACCAATGGCACCCTGTTACCGCGGCCATTGGTCCTTTGGACCGGAACGAGTTTGCTAACCTACAGGATCTTGACGAGGATCGCCACTACTACATGAATATGTGGCTACAACAAGAACAACCATACAAACCGATCTCTCCATTTTAATTCTTGAACACCTAAAGGGCACAATTCTTTTCCGAATTGTCTTACTTCTACTACGTGACTTCTCCTATAGTCTTCACATTCAATTTAATTATGATATAGCTACAATAGCACAGCAATTGTTATCCATTATCTTTTGTTTGCCTTAAAAAGAGATAGCGGGGAAATAACTCAACAAATGCGATCCATGATGGAAGGTATATTAGATTCGGCCAAGCCGAACATAGCACGAAAACAAGAAACCCATTAAGCGGATTTTCTCGTTTAGTTTGTATGGAGAAAAATTCTATCCCCGTTTGGCTAAGCGGCTAATCTTATCGCCGGCGATCAGCTTGATGACAAGATGGCGGACTGCACCATATGATTTATGGTTGTTGTACGAATGAGACCACCTTTGATTGCTTCGCCATATGGACAATCAATTAAAAAGCGTGGTAGCGTATGTTTCTTAATATGAACAAGTAAAAGCGTGCTAAGTTCGGCCGGGCCGAATCTTATATACCCTCCACCATGGATCGCATTTGTCGAGTTCTTTTCCCGGAATCTCTTCTTAGGCAAAAAAGGATATAAGAAAAGAGTTGCTCTGCTATTAAAACGATATCAAGATATGGTCCGGTTCGGACCACAATTAAATTATATGTTGGAGACCTGTGTAAAATTTCAGCCAATTCGTATAAGAATTGCGCCCATTGGGGCTCACGAAGTAAAATAGAGAAAGCGATTTATATGGGATCTGTATTGTCGCGTGCACCTTATTGTCCCCAAAAGCGACACCTAGCGGGCAATTGCCGAACAAAATCAGTTGCTTAGGCATGAACCCCGACCCCTGCCTGATTGACAGTAGGACAGTTGGTGTTGTGTTGTCATTTGGCCCATCAGAGGAAGTTCGGTCTGGGAAGAGCGCCATGATGAACAAAATGACAACATAGGCCACTGTCCTAGGAAAGGAAATCTTTCTTTTTGATTTGGACTGTGCAGCAAGCCGGAGGTGAGCCGAGAAGACAACTGGAAGTGAGCTTAACGAGCAAGAAAAAAAAAGAATTAAAAAAAAGTGCAGCCGCGGTCGTGTAGTGTTGGTGTTGTTGTGTTGCATTGCTACAAAGACTGCATAGCAAGTGGATGATGACACAAAACCGAACAATCCAAAGAGGGATGAAACCTCTAAAAGCCTAACATTGAAAAAGGCACTTTTATTTTAAATGATGAACAAGAAAATGATCTGAATTCTAAAAGAAAAAAAAACAGACCAAAGCAAAATCATTCGATTCCTTTATTGCAAAAAAAAAAAGAAAAGAGAAAAAAAAAACAAAAGCTTCTGATAGCTAAACAGAAAAAAAGAAACATCTTACAAACTGAATTAACAAACAACCTTAAAAATTACCTTAAAAACTATCCTTGAAACTACCTTAATACCTAGCTCTAAAGAGTGAAAAAAAAAAAAAGGAAACTGAATTAAAACCACTTATTGAAAAATAAATTTCCAACTAAAAAAAAGAAACTTAATTATAAACTTAATCAAAAAGAAAACAACTTAATCATTACGCTAAAGCTTAAACTAATTAAAAGTAAAACAAAAAAACGCTGCTCACCAACGGCTCATCTCTGCACCAGCGTGGGACTTCCTTCAAAAGCACTCGCAGACCGCAGTGCTCCAGGTGACGGCTTACAAAGACCCTTAACATAATACTTAAAACTAAACCTTCGGACGGACGGACGTACATATTACCTAAAAATAAAAGAAAAAAAAGGAAATTAGTTTTTTTTGAAAAGGCAGGCATTTTTTTCTAGGGTACTCATCTTTGATTATACCGTCAACCGTACTACATGGTATTTACCCTTCCCCAATAGATAGAGCTCTTTCTAGGCAGGTAGGAAGTCTCCATAGGGATCCTTGTTCCAAATTAGTACCTAGAAGAGGCCGTCCTTTCGGGCGTGGTAAAGGCCTAAAAAGAAGAAGAAAAGAAATCAGATATGAGATAAAAAAAATCTAATTCCAAATACCCCTTTTATTTTTATATAATACCCCTTTTACTTACCTTTAACCTTACACTATTCGGACGGACATAGACGGACAGACGGAGTAAGCTGCCATTGTGGGCACGGCCTAACTTGCTCAGCGGCAGAAGCCCCGAAGGAAGAGAAGAGATGCCATTAGATCTGTTCGAAGCTAGCATACCCACCTACATATGATTCTTTTATACTGTCTTTAAATTTATTTTTTTTTTTTTTTTTTTTTTTTTGCTAAGCTAATGTAGAAAAGTTGAGATAAGAAGTTAAAGCCATAATGTTTCGAGTTTTTCCTTTTTTTATTATGAATTTTGGATGATGCCTCTTGTTTTTGTTCTGAATTTTTCATGTGGTCATCATAAATTAACCATCTTTTATAAATAAAGAGACTACCTGGAATGTTTGTAACGTTTACGAAGAGACAATGAATTTTATTGAGATCATGTAGATCTTAGGGAGGAGGAGATAGGAAGGGGGTGATAAGATGAAGAGGTAGGTACGGGGCAACTGACTTGAAAGTTGCTATGGTGGAGCTCCGACTCCAGAGGGAGGGCATTATCCTCGCCAGAACACCAGGCGAGAAGGCTTCCAACAGGTAGGTGTGGTGCTTGCCCTTTTTATTTAGCCATATTAGATTAGTACGTTTCTTTTTCGGGTCAAACATACCTTTTTCTTTTACCTTATCAGTCTGGCATGTAAATTTTCTTTTGTTCCTGATACGTTTGATTCGCTTGCGCAAAGAACCACCCCATCCGGCGAGCACTAGCCGCGCATACGCCATCATGCCAGCAGGCGACAAGCGGTCATCGAAAACATTAAAACGATTATTGAACCAGGACAGGACAAAATGGCGCCCAACGTGGGGCCCGAAAAAGAAACATAGGTTTAGTTTAGCCATACGATTTGGATTTTAGGTCACGTAGAGTTAATCTCGAGAGTCCTCTGCGTTTGCCAATACGCTAAATTGTGCCATTAGGGAGGCAAACGAATTCGCATTTAGTCTAGGACCCAATCGGAAGTCGTTAGACAGATTAAGATTGGTAGCCATAGGTTAGATTAGAGTTAGTGTTTGTTACAATTGCAATAGTTTGAATTAATTAGAAATAGTAAGTGTTTGCTAGGAGAATTCCAGGCGAAACATCAGGAATTTTCGGTCCCGGCAAAGGTTCCAAGGAATTGGTCCGCGTAGCCGTCAACTCTCTTGGTATTTGAGCGGGAGGCTCCTAGCTAACATGCCTTTTGTTAGTCTGCCCTAATTTATAGTCTTAGTTTAGTTGGTAGCACACTAGGTAACTAATAGCTTAAATTTAGGGTTAGTTAGCAAAACCATCCATATAGATTTGTTAGCAATAGACCAAGAATAGCTTACCTAGGTCCGACCGAGGGGGTTGTTTGTGATCCTAGTCACCTGTCCCAGACTCCGGCTAGTGTCCACCAGTCATCGCTTCGGTCATGGTCTGCGTGAGATATTCCTTTCCATTAGTTTAGATTTCATCCGAAGCACCCACAAACCTGTAAGGAATCAAGAAAGTTTTAGTAAGGCTGGCATTTGTCAGTTTTATTGGAATATATACCCTACTTTTCATCTTATCGTCCCCTGAAAACCCTATCTCTAAATAGTTACACATTTCAAGGACGTTTTTATATCACGCTTTATACGATACGATTGAGTTCGATTTTAGCGCAATTACTTCTAGGATTAGGTTAATAGTTTGGGACCTGAATTTTGAATTTAGTTTACCGTCTGAATCTCAGGGAGAGAGTTAGGCGACGGGTTTATTATAAATTGGGTTTGAATTTAGTCATTTACATACGCTTGAATTTATTTACCATTTTATTTAGATTTGTTTTTGGAATTTTTATTTTTATTATTTTTTTTTATATGGAATTCTATACGCTTTGAATATACCTTGTTTTCACATTGTGTGCGACATATTTTATGGTGAGGGGGGTGTGTGTTAATTTACGCTTTCGTTTAATTTGCTACTTATATAGGCAATGGTATTGACCAGGCAAGGAAGTAGGCAACAGTCGGAGATGGAGAACGACGTTCCAGTTTCCACATCGGGAGCAGACACTCGTCCGATGGCAGAAAACACCGCTGTGACCGCTTCGACCGCAATCCATAGCAGCGCCGCTCTAACCACCACGACAACATCGTCTATAGCACCACATGTATCAAGTGACGTGTCATTTAATTCTGATGTCCTAAACAATACAGTGATTTCACCCGCCTTCGCTAGCCGGACAGCGCAAGGCATACGCAGAGACTTCCGAAGAGAGAACATGGAGTTCCAGATGGAACCAGGATATGGTGATGGCATACACGAAATGATCGCATCCGTTGGCGTAGCTCAAGCGCAGTTGATGAGGAGCGTGGAGGAAATAATGCAATTGGGGAGTGCATTAAACCAGCGAATGGATAGTGTAAGGCACAGTATTCCGCCCATAGCGGCACTTCAGCCTCCTCCGAGTATGCCTAGACCAGATGTTCACGTCAGAGCAGAGCACCAAGGTATGCCGCCACCACCAAGATTTGACCAAGCTAGGGAGTCCGGCCAGTGGCCAGGTTTCCGCAATCCACCACCTTTGACGGGGCCAGGAACAGCAAATAGGCCAGCACCCAACAACAATGCTTATATACATGAGCGCTTCAATCGCGATGTAACGCAACCACCGGAAGCTTTTTACTGGCAGTCTTCACAAAATACGCCTTATTCATATATACCATCCCCAGGTCCAAGAATGGATTTGCAGAAATGGGGAATAAAGTTTGACGGCAGCGGCAAAACGATGGATGCCGAAGACTTCGTGTTCCGAGTAGAATCAATGAGGCAGGATTATGTATATCCTTTCGAAGCGTTGGTTAAGAATTTTCCACAACTGCTAGATGGAACCGCTTTAGATTGGTACTGGCAGCAGCGAAGAATTGCGCCTTTCCAAAGCTGGGATGATCTGAAAAATGCCTTTTTGTGCCAATTTAGACGATTCGAGAGCGAATTTCAGATTCAAAAAAGAATTATGGACCGCCGTCAACAACCACAAGAATCGTTTGAAGATTTCTTCAATGCTGTTGTGAAACTTAGGAATCAGCAGAGATTTCCGTATTCTGAACGTGACCTAGTGGAGATAATGAAAGGCAATTTGAAATCTGCCTTGGCAGCTCTGATTTTTCCCATAAAACTCCGTGGCTTGAACCACTTCAGACAGGAAGTAAAGCGTGCAGAAAGCATGTTAGCTAACCAGCGGCAAGCCTACCAACAAAGGTCTTTTCAAGCTCCAAGAGTGCATGAGCTCTACTACGAAGAAGCAAATATGGAGACGGTGCATGAAGCGGTGAACCTAGAGGTGGACGCCTTGAAAGACACTACCAAATACACCTGCTGGAATTGTCGGAAGTCGGGTCACAGCTACATAGAGTGTCCTGTACCCATGGGTCGAGTTTTCTGCTTTCGATGTGGTAAAGAGGGAGTTGTTACACCAAAGTGTCCTAAGTGTCAGGGAAACTTGACACGGAGCGCGCCTCGTACTGCGGAAGCGCGTTCCACACAGACAGAGATCCCGCAGCAGTAAGAGAGGATTCTGAAGAAACACCTGACATTTCCAATACAACTCCAATTACAATTCTGGTTAATCCAGAAGCGAAAACCTTGAAGATAGAGAGCCAGGTTAGAGAGTTGAAACCCTTGCATGTGCGTGTGAAGGAATATGAAGAGGCTAGAGCAAGAATTTTTGGTCAGGTTTCTACAAAAGTTAAAAGAGCGCGAGAACGTTATAAGCGCAGGAAACAGATCCGTCACGCTATTGCTTCTGCGTCTTTGTATGAAGGTGACGATGCGAGGCTTTACACGAAAATTCGAATCCAGGGCGCTGATATAGAGGGTTTGCTTGATAGTGGTGCCACCGTTTGTTGCCTAGGTAAGGACTGCATTGAATTTACAAAGAGAGTTGGCATTGAAGTCCAGAATTTCTATTCTTTCATTAGCACTGCTGATGAGACCCCACACAGGATGGTTGGCAAATTTAGCGTTCCAATTACCTTCAATAACCGAACCCGGGAGATCACTTTCTACCTTGTACCCACTTTGAAGAAAGAACTATTCCTCGGAGTAGATTTCATGAAGGCCTTCGGCTTGTTCGCATCGGTGGAAAGCCTTACTACCAACAGTGTTAGCTTATGTGATGAAGCGGATGGTGGGGCTGATGATGACAAAAAGATGCATAGCCTATCTGATCTACAACGGCAACGTTTGGAGATGATAATGGCCAAATTCCCCTGCTATACCAAGAAGGGCTTGGGTAAAACAAAGTCTGAAGTCCACACCATCGATACCGGCGACGCAGTACCTGTGAAGAGTAAGCATTACCCAGTTTCACCGGCAGTGCAAAAGTTGATGTACGCGGAGCTGGATAGGATGTTGGCCATGGGAGTCATTGAGCCTAGTGAAAGCGCATGGAGTCACCCGGTAACTCTTGTCCGCAAGGGGGAGAAGAACCGGCTATGCTTGGACGCACGGAAGCTCAATGCCCTGACGACCAAAGACGCTTATCCGCTCCCGCACATTGAAGGGTTGCTGAGCCGGCTGGGTGATACATACTACATCTCGAGTGTCGACTTGAAGGACGCATTCTGGCAGATACCATTGGATCATTCAAGTAGAGAAAAGACAGCGTTCACCGTGCCGGGGAGACCACTTTACCATTTCACGGTAATGCCTTTTGGGTTGTGCAACGCAGCTCAAAGGTTGTGCCGTTTAATGGATAAAGTGATCCCTTCAGCAATACGTGATCGTGTATTTGTCTACTTGGATGATCTGCTGATTGTTTCGCCAGACTTCGACACCCACATGGTACTGCTCGAGCGCGTAGCAAAGTTATTAGACGAAGCCGGGTTGACAATTAACGTGGCTAAGTCTAAATTTTGCTTTAAGGAGCTTCGTTACCTAGGCTACATTGTTGGTGGAGGAGAGCTCAAACCGGATCCAAGCAAGGTGGATACCATAACTCGGTTCAGTTATCCGAAGACGGCCAAACAGGTCCGTAGCTTTATGGGCGCAACGGGTTGGTATAGACGATTTATACCCAATTATGCCACCATTGCGGCACCAATTTTCGACACTTTAAAGAAGTGCAAACATTTCGTTTTTACCGATGAGGCTAAGTCAGCGTTTGATAATTTGAAAAATGCCCTTGTCACAAGTCCTATTTTGACACATCCCAATTTTGAGAAACATTTCTTTGTACAGTGTGATGCCTCCGACCTTGGAATTGGAGCTGTCCTTTTTCAGAAGGACGAAGAAGGCGCAGAGCATCCAATAGCGTACTTCTCCCAGAAGTTGACGTCTGCTCAGCGGAATTATTCCGTAACGGAAAGAGAATGCTTGGCCGTGGTAATGGCGGTGAAGAAGTTTCGCCCCTATCTCGAATTAATGCCTTTCACCATTATCACGGACCATAGTAGTTTGAAGTGGCTAATGTCGCATAAGGACCTTAGCGGACGCTTAGCTAGGTGGAGTCTGCATCTCCAGTCGTTTTCTTTTAAGGTGGAGCACCGGCAGGGTTCCCAAAATGTAGTGCCAGATACCCTGTCCAGATATGGCATGGAGGAGTTGTCGACTGATCTCGAATCTCTGATAGATTTGTCCGCGGAGGTTTTTAAGTCGGATGATTATAGTGAACTCATTTCCACTGTGTTGAAGAATGCTGACAGTTTGCCAGATATTAAAGTTGTAGACGGGTATGTCTACAAAAGGACCCAGCACTACGATGGCGTGCCTATTCACGAAGATTTTTCGTGGAAGCTATGGGTTCCCCAGGAATTGACCGCCGGTATCATTGAGAAATCTCACTGTCCGCCGCAAGCTTCACATGGCGGCTTTCACAAAACTTTGAGAAGGATAAGGGGGTATTTCTATTGGCCCAACATGACCACACAGGTTAGGGAGTTTGTGCAAGGTTGCGAAATGTGTAAGTCTACAAAACCGGCAAATACTACTCTTCGTCCTCCTATGGGAAAAGAGGCCATAGTTGAGAGACCCTTTCAACGAATATATATAGATTTCTTAGGCCCATACCCTCGCTCGAAGAATGGGAACTCTTTTATTTTTATCGTGTTGGACCATCTAAGCAAATACGTTTTGTTGAAGGCAATGACAAAGGCGAGCTCTAAGAATGTGATAAAGTTCCTGGTTTCTGAGGTCTTCCATAAATTTGGTACGCCCGAGACAATTGTGTCCGATAACGGGCAGCAGTTCGTTAGTAAGGAATTTCAGGAGTTGATGAGGAATTTCGGAATTAACCACCTTAGAACGGCTACGCACTCTCCCCAAGCGAATGCTTCGGAGAGAGTTAATCAGTCCATCTTGGCGGCTATACGGTCGTATTTGAAAGAGAGCCATCAGGATTGGGATAAATATCTGTCCGAAATAGAATGCTCATTGCGTTCCTCTATACATTCGTCCATCGGGGTTACACCTTATTTCGCACTATTTGGAATGAATATGATCAGTCATGGTAGCGTCTACGCCCTAGCCAGGAAGTTGCAGCTCCTGAATGACCCTGAGAGTGAGATAATTCCAAAATCGACTAAACTGGAGATTATACGTAAAGGTATCAAGGAGAGCCTTCATAAAGCCTATTTGGGCAATGAAAAGAAATACAATATGCGCAGTAGAATTGTCAAGTTCATACCAGGACAGGAAGTATACCGTAGAAGCTTCCAACAAAGTGATTTCAAGAATCAGTTTAACGCGAAATTCGGTTTGAAGTTTCACAAATGCCGGATAGTAAGACCGGTTGGTAACTGTCTCTATGAGGTCGAAGATTTAAAAGGCAAGCCTCTGGGTGTTTATCACATGAAGGACTTGAAGCAATGAGATATCTGTGATAACTCCGTTCAGTGTATGATATTTTCTTTATTTTTGTCTCTGGGATTGAACCAGACGACTTCTAATGAGGAGTCAATTTTTTCGGCGGCGATTGAGGAGGAGATATAGTTTCGACTATTGTATCATTGATACGGTGTCGTTTTGGCAGCTAGAATATGGCTGGAAATTTTTATTCTTTCACAGTACGTGGAGTTTCTTTTGCAACAGTGGTTTGAATCGAAAGGCTTCAAACTCTGTTTTTTTTTCGGTGGCGTTTAGAGGGAAGTGGAAAGTACCAGCTCTTTGGTGAGGTCCATAGGATCTTTGCAGTTCGAGTGCAATTGGTTTTTTACTTTATGGGTCAGACGATTCCAGACCCAGATTTTTCGGTGGTGATAGAGAGGAGATACTATATACTCAGATAGTACAGGCAAGACGATCGGTGTATTTTCTTTACAAAGGCCTGAAGACCGTACCAGTTTTGGCTATAGGCCTCAGGGCACGACAAACTACTACGGCAACAACCACAACCTGAGCTGTGGTATTTCACTTAATAGTTGTTTCTTATTGGTTTTTGTTCGAACTCCCCCCAGGGTGGAAAGAAATATTGTCCTAGTTCCTACGCTATACCTGCTGTATACAGGGATGAGACACTTACCGTTTTTGCTGTCTGGGTAGGCTATTCCTTTTTTGATGAGTAACAGAGGATGATGGCATTTGTTGGTGAATGGACTGTCCAAATGCTTTGGAGTTAGCCTGTAATTAGGAAGAGGAAATGCATTAATGGTTGCAAATAGAAGTAGGTGTGGATATATTTAATACCTTACTTTAGGTGAACTTACAGTCGTCTAAGGTCTGATGCTGAAAATATAAGAGACAATGCAAATAGGATATGGTTTGTTTGGTTAGTGGTGAGATATAGAGCTTTACACAGGCGTTTGAATTGCTTATACACAAATGCAAGAGATGTCGGTATGGTGGTTTTTAATGGTGTTATATTTCTATTGCATTACCACCAGATACAAAGGGCCCAGGCCAGCTGGGACGTCTTCCCTCCACATGTAGCTTACAGACCAAAAGGTCGGCGATGAACCATCTACACCAGGCATCGGAGATGAGCGCTAGAGTTCTCGTAACCAGAGTACCGCTAAAGCTTTCCTCAAGTGGGGATTCCAACGTGAGCTAACGTTTCCGGGCGGCCAACTTGTGACATGTCATAGCCCTCCGGAGCCTACCCCCTGTGCCCCACTGAAACTATGACATTAGGCTGCACATCGTAGTAAGGGAGAAAGACGGTGAGGACTATGAGCTGCCAGAGAACAATTACAGCGGTTGGAGTCCCAGTGTGAGGAAAAGCACGAGGCAAATTCACTCAGGTGAATGGACCGAAACCACAGTATCCGGTGACGGTGACTCTAGTACTCAGCCCCAGGCTAGTGGTCAGGAGCACCACGAATGTCTTTGGACGTGTGAACGGTCTGGAGAGGAAGATGGCCTACCTGGATCGATTGGCACGTGCATGCACATTGATGAGCCAGTGTCCCGTGGCTTTCTTGGTCGACATCCTTAGACACGATGGGACAATATGGTGTCATCAACACATTAGGGTTAGCACTCTATTCTGCTAGCGAACTAGCCGCTAACTTTCTAATTGTTCCGCGAGCGGAATTTGACTGTAATCAAATAGTTTTGTTTCCATACCAAAACACCTTTTTTTTATTATCTGCACTTATTATTTTTCTATTTAATTTATTTTGCACAACTGAATAATGCAAACGAGTCATTAAGACCGATGAGGCATAGAAGAATGATGCCGGCAAAGTTTTCAAGTGTTGCTGCTTTAGCTTTTTTTTCGCCACTTTCCGCACCATAAACCGAGTACTACTTTTCGGCCAGTTTTCAGTTTACACTTGGTCGATGTTTTTTTATATGGAGCTTGACAGCTTTCCGCTCGAAAAGCTGAGCAGAATACTCAGCGGTACACGGTGCTGCTCGTGTGAGCTTTGCCCTTTATTACAGCTCTTTTTCTATTTCGCTTACATTTCTCAAGTACGCCACACAAACCAGAATCGGAAGAGGAAATGCACTTACCTTGTTGGTCATAAATGGCTGGCGGGAGATTTGTTGTTGGTACCTGGAAAGACAGGAGGTTATTTCTTTGGAGGACAATACCTTTTTTTACCTACCTCACACACTCTCCATCCATGGAAGTTCCCCTCTTTTGGTGGCACCAGTTAGGTGTATCAATCCACTTGGATTTCGTCTCCCATGGAATCTGAAAAGATAGAAAACGAGATTGGGAAATTACATTGTTTGGAATGAAAGGTACGAAGATCAATAAATGTTATATCAGGGTGGATTTTCGAGCCGGTTGGGTTTTTTTATACGATTGTAGTTGATTATATACGCGAGAAGGAAAGAGGAAAAGAAAAGATTTTGTGAGATTTCCCACTTCATTTTAATTTTATTCTACAGTGGGATTCTACACGTAAATTTTTTCACTTGAACTTTGCAATTTTGAATTTTTGTTTTTCTCTTTGATGTTATTCAATTTAGCGTTTTTCTATAGTTTGCGTTTCATAATTTTTCAGATTTTTGTTTTTATTTTTCTTGGAATTTTGCAATTTTTTTAATCGACTTGCGTTCATTTAATTTTTAAAGTGTGAATTATTTTGATTTATTTTTGGGTTTTTATGTAGAGAGAGTGTTTTGGATTTTTATTTTTTCCGTTTTTAGTGTTTTGGTTATACTTTATTTTTGGGGTTTTTATTAGTTTTTTCTTGCCAATTTTCTTTTTAGAACTTCATAATTCTTTTATTTTTTTTCTTTTGCACAATTCTCCAATAACTTTAATTTTTTACATTATTTTCACTTTAACTTTCTAACAACACTTTCACTTTTCAGTTCACTGAACTTTAAATTAATTCACAATAGCACACCTTTTCACATTTCGTTTTGTTTGGTTTGGTCTTTTGGATCACCAGGAAGAAGACGATTTTTTTTTTTTTTTTTTTTTTTTATTTTGTCAACTTCTTTTATATGCACTTGGTTCTTCATTTACCTTCAAACTCATGAACACGCAGATAATTGGGCAAATCAATTTTTTTTTGCTTCTGTCTTCACATCACTTTTCATAAAGTACTGTTTTTCTTTGGACACAGAGTTTGGTTTGAGTACCCCCACCTCCATTCATAGCGTGAGTGGGTAGGAGTACCGCAATAACATACTATTACACTACGCACACTTGTTGACACATAGCTACAGCCGCCTACTCACGTGATAGTAACCGGTCTCCATCAAATGGTTTCTACATTTTGGAACTTTGATTTTTTTCACACACCATTACAGAACATATAAGTATGTATGTATATATATGGTGATACATATATGACACGTTTTTTTTGAACCATCATATCGTTGGTTAAATTTTAAGCTGTCTGCATGTACAGTGTTCGCAAGTCATGTTGCGGAATATATATATATTTTTTTTTTATGGCTATCATTATCCCAAATGGGGTTCACACATACACACAATATGTTTTTTAATTTTAATCACGCATGTGTTACATTTTTAGGCATTTATTCATATGCCAGAATAATTGAGTGGTCGAAGGCTGTGTTTTTGTGACCGGTTATATGGTACCGGCATTTATTTCAATCGCACGGGAAGACCTTTAATATATTTTTGTATTAATTCAACATGCGTGCTAACCAACAGATTCAATTTTTATCACATAAATATATTTTTTGTTTTTTTTGCACGCTTTAGAATGGCGATGTTTTTTTTCATTCATTTAATGAATCTTCATTTATGCACACACACACACACACACACGCACGTAATTCTTTTGCGAATGGTTTTTTGTCACGGAATTTTCGCGAGATCACTTTAAAAATCACACGGATCGCGGGAACGACACATACACATAATTTTTAATAGATTTGTTTTTTTTATACTTACCAATTAATAAATTTTCAGCATCATGGCCGGTCCGCAATGCTGCTTCTTTTCTTTAATTAACTATGAATGACAGTGTCGGTTCGTTGATTTGAACGGCGTTAAAGCGCACATATGAGGTGCCGAGCCTATTTCAGTGATGAAACATGTACGGCTGTCATTTATAATTACCATCCAATTTATCGTTCTTAAGGGACGTACACATTATGAGATGCGTTATTTTGGCAGGAAGGAAAAAAAAGGAGTATGATTAAATCCATTATTAATTTGGGTTTTACATCCCGTGGAAGTTAAGATAATAAATCGCAAGTCAGTTTGTACACCCTTCGCCAGATAGCGAGGGTCTTATATATAATTCAGATGAACGATATGTCGTGCAGATATGCTATTCTCAATGGTATAATAATGTTAGGTAGTGCTCGAATAATGTAGGGATTGCAGTGCAGATAAATTTTAGGAATTGCCGCTCGGATTTTTTTCGATTATGGAACTAAAGATGTCCGAGGAATTTGCACCTTTTTCCCTCCCATCCTTTGACAGTGATGTTCGAAGGATGGTTGGGTTTGTCGCGTGCACCTTATTGTCCCCAAAAGCGACACCTAGCGGGCAATTGCCGAACAAAATCAGTTGCTTAGGCATGAACCCCGACCCCTGCCTGATTGACAGTAGGACAGTTGGTGTTGTGTTGTCATTTGGCCCATCAGAGGAAGTTCGGTCTGGGAAGAGCGCCATGATGAACAAAATGACAACATAGGCCACTGTCCTAGGAAAGGAAATCTTTCTTTTTGATTTGGACTGTGCAGCAAGCCGGAGGTGAGCCGAGAAGACAACTGGAAGTGAGCTTAACGAGCAAGAAAAAAAAAGAATTAAAAAAAAGTGCAGCCGCGGTCGTGTAGTGTTGGTGTTGTTGTGTTGCATTGCTACAAAGACTGCATAGCAAGTGGATGATGACACAAAACCGAACAATCCAAAGAGGGATGAAACCTCTAAAAGCCTAACATTGAAAAAGGCACTTTTATTTTAAATGATGAACAAGAAAATGATCTGAATTCTAAAAGAAAAAAAAACAGACCAAAGCAAAATCATTCGATTCCTTTATTGCAAAAAAAAAAAGAAAAGAGAAAAAAAAAACAAAAGCTTCTGATAGCTAAACAGAAAAAAAGAAACATCTTACAAACTGAATTAACAAACAACCTTAAAAATTACCTTAAAAACTATCCTTGAAACTACCTTAATACCTAGCTCTAAAGAGTGAAAAAAAAAAAAAGGAAACTGAATTAAAACCACTTATTGAAAAATAAATTTCCAACTAAAAAAAAGAAACTTAATTATAAACTTAATCAAAAAGAAAACAACTTAATCATTACGCTAAAGCTTAAACTAATTAAAAGTAAAACAAAAAAACGCTGCTCACCAACGGCTCATCTCTGCACCAGCGTGGGACTTCCTTCAAAAGCACTCGCAGACCGCAGTGCTCCAGGTGACGGCTTACAAAGACCCTTAACATAATACTTAAAACTAAACCTTCGGACGGACGGACGTACATATTACCTAAAAATAAAAGAAAAAAAAGGAAATTAGTTTTTTTTGAAAAGGCAGGCATTTTTTTCTAGGGTACTCATCTTTGATTATACCGTCAACCGTACTACATGGTATTTACCCTTCCCCAATAGATAGAGCTCTTTCTAGGCAGGTAGGAAGTCTCCATAGGGATCCTTGTTCCAAATTAGTACCTAGAAGAGGCCGTCCTTTCGGGCGTGGTAAAGGCCTAAAAAGAAGAAGAAAAGAAATCAGATATGAGATAAAAAAAATCTAATTCCAAATACCCCTTTTATTTTTATATAATACCCCTTTTACTTACCTTTAACCTTACACTATTCGGACGGACATAGACGGACAGACGGAGTAAGCTGCCATTGTGGGCACGGCCTAACTTGCTCAGCGGCAGAAGCCCCGAAGGAAGAGAAGAGATGCCATTAGATCTGTTCGAAGCTAGCATACCCACCTACATATGATTCTTTTATACTGTCTTTAAATTTATTTTTTTTTTTTTTTTTTTTTTTTTGCTAAGCTAATGTAGAAAAGTTGAGATAAGAAGTTAAAGCCATAATGTTTCGAGTTTTTCCTTTTTTTATTATGAATTTTGGATGATGCCTCTTGTTTTTGTTCTGAATTTTTCATGTGGTCATCATAAATTAACCATCTTTTATAAATAAAGAGACTACCTGGAATGTTTGTAACGTTTACGAAGAGACAATGAATTTTATTGAGATCATGTAGATCTTAGGGAGGAGGAGATAGGAAGGGGGTGATAAGATGAAGAGGTAGGTACGGGGCAACTGACTTGAAAGTTGCTATGGTGGAGCTCCGACTCCAGAGGGAGGGCATTATCCTCGCCAGAACACCAGGCGAGAAGGCTTCCAACAGGTAGGTGTGGTGCTTGCCCTTTTTATTTAGCCATATTAGATTAGTACGTTTCTTTTTCGGGTCAAACATACCTTTTTCTTTTACCTTATCAGTCTGGCATGTAAATTTTCTTTTGTTCCTGATACGTTTGATTCGCTTGCGCAAAGAACCACCCCATCCGGCGAGCACTAGCCGCGCATACGCCATCATGCCAGCAGGCGACAAGCGGTCATCGAAAACATTAAAACGATTATTGAACCAGGACAGGACAGTATCGGGCTATAGACCGATTCAGACCATAATAAACACGTTTGTTGATGGTCATGAGAGGATCCGTCGTACAAAATTTCAGGCATATCGTATAATAATTGCGACCTCTAGGGGTCAAGAAGTCAAGATCCCAGATCGGTTTATATGGCAGCTATATCAGGTTATGAACCGATTTGAACCTTATTTGACACAGTTGTTGAAAGTAAAAATAAAATACGTCATGCAAAAATTCAGCCAAATCGGATAGGAATTGCGCCCTCTAGAAGCTCAAGAAGTCAAATCCCAAGATCTGTTTATATGACAGCTATATCAGGCTATAGACCGATTTAAACCATACTTGGCACAGTTATTGGATATCATAACGAAATATTTCGTGCAAAATTTCATTTCAATCGGATAAGAATTGCGCACTCTAGAGGCTCAAGAAGTCAAGACCCAAGATCGGTTGATATGGCAGCTATATCAGGTTATGAACCGATTTGAACCATACTTGGCACAGTTGTTGGATATAATAACAAAACACGTCGTGCAAAATTTCATTTCAATCGGATAAGAATTGCGCACTCTAGAGGCTCAAGAAGTCAAGACCCAAGATCGGTTTATATGGCAGCTATATCAGGTTATGGACCGATTTAAACTATGCTTGGCACAGTTGTTGGATATCATAACAAAACACGTCGTGCAAAATTTCATTCCAATCGGATAAGAATTGCGCACTCTAGAGGCTCAAGAAGTCAAGACCCAAGATCGGTTTATATGGCAGCTATATCAGGTTATGGACCGACTTGAACCATACTTGGCACAGTTGTTGGATATAATAACAAAACACGTCGTGCAAAATTTCATTCTGATCGGATAAGAATTGCGCACTCTAGAGGCTCAAGAAGTCAAGACCCAAGATCGGTTTGTATGGCAGCTATATCAGGTTATGGACCGATTTAAACTATACTTGGCACAGTTGTTGGATATCATAACAAAACACGTCGTGCAAAATTTCTTTCCAATCGGATAAAAATTGCGCACTCTAGAGGCTCAAGAAGTCAAGACCCAAGATCGGTTTATATGGCAGCTATATCAAAACATGGACCCATTTACAATACCAACCGACCTACACTAATAAGAAGTATTTGTGCAAAATTTCAAGCGGCTAGCTTTACTCCTTCGGAAGTTAGCGTGCTTTCGACAGACAGACGGACGTACGGACGGACGGACAGACGGACGGACATGGCTAGATCGACATAAAATTTCACGACGATCAAGAATATATATACTTTATGGGGTCTCAGACGAATATTTCGAGTAGTTACAAACAGAATGACGAAATTAGTATACCCCCCATCTTATGGTGGAGGGTATAAAAAAATGCCTACGAACAATTGATACTGATAGCACTTTTCCTAAATATTGGGTTGCCCAAAAAGTAATTGCGGATTTTTAAAAGAAAGTAAATGCATTTTTAATAAATCTTAGAATGAACTTTAATCAAATACACTTTTTTTCCAAAGCAAGCCTAAAGTAACAGCTGATAACTGACAGAAGAAAGAATGCAATTACAGAGTCACAAGCTGTGAAATAATTTGTCAACGCCGACTATATGAAAAATCCGCAATTACTTTTTGGGCAACCCAATAATTGTGTACATTTTATTTAGATTTGTGATGTTTCTAAATTAATAAAAGAATTTAAGGCTATGAGAAGAATTATTTAGTAGAGTTGCCAGAGATGGAGAGAGAAAAAAGTGATAACGATTTCTTTTCACGAAGAATTAGAGAATAACATAATTGTTAGTGCAAACGATTTTTTTTGTCGACATTTTTAACTAAACGATGTTCGTTATAAGTTGCAGAATTGCGGTACATGGACTAGTAAGGTTTTCGACATAAGCAAGGCAAATTTTGGAGCAAAGCTTCATGTTGTTTCATGTTTCATGCTTGTTGTGAATAGATACGCAGGTCTAATTCAATTTTCGAGCGGCGATTACTAGCCGCTTACACAAACATCATGGTACAATTAGGAGGTAGTGTCATTAACACAACAACAAGAATCTACCCCCAACGAAACTACCTCGATTGGCAAATTCAAACGTCAAAGTGTGTTTAGAAATAACCTTTGTTTTACAATTTATCTTCATCAAATATGTTTTAAAGTTTATTTTCGTCATTATAAAACCATGTTTCCACTAGAGCCCAAATCCACTTGATTTGAGAAAATCTCCAAAACCCGTTTCAACTACGTTTTATGCGATTTTTCTTTGTCAACATTGACGTTTTTCACAGCGCTTCTATTGTGATTAGCATTTTTATTGTGTTCAGCATATACATTGCGGTCAGCGATTAAGTTTGTGAAACGATTTTATTGAATTACTACTACATTCTATAATATCAATAAGAAATTGTCAGATGTTAAGAAAAAGTGCGGCCCAAAAATCTCAATTATAACCGGTATTGAATGCAAACGCATTGTTGCATTTGAATTCGGAAGGAGATTTGCTGGAAATCTCCTCAAATAAGTAGATTTGCTCACATTGAAAATGTTTGGGAAACTTGTTGCAAAACACGAGATTTGTAAAATCTCGTCGCAAGTCTAGATTTGCTCCAAGTGGAAACATGGTTTAACACTGTGTTGTTGCTTATAAGTGGAATATCGAATCAAAGAAAACATCTTTTTAAAATCTTAGAAGAAAATCACAGCTGTGTTAACAAGCATTTCACATTTAGTAGTTGCAAAATCAAAACAAAAATTAAAAAAACTTTTACTCAGCTGTTCTCATGATCTCGCCTTATAAGGGCATCCTGCACACACATATTTATCTATTTTATGATTTTGTTACAAATGTTATATTTTGACATTGCCATTTGAAAATTGGTGATAAATGAGATATTGATAAACAATTGGTGATAAACAATTGTATTTAAGCAAGTCATGGGTGGTTTTCAATGAATTTTAATTATTTAAAATTGCTTGGCTTGTTTTTGCTCTGGCAGAAATGTCAAAATTAGCATAGTAAAAAAATTACCGTTTGGCACAGGAAAATGTAAATTATTTATCACCAGTGTAAAAAAACACCCATAGGAGATTGCTACCGATTGGCACAGCTCCTGTTTGTTTTATTGATTTCTGATTATTTCAGTGCTGCCAACGTTTAAGTATAAAGCATTTAGCGGGAAGAGCGTTTTATTTATCCATAAGCTGGAGAATCCGCTTGACCGGTAAATAAAAAACAACAAAAGTGTACACAGTGATTCAGGGAAAGTGTTTTCAATGCCAATTTCTTCGTACAAAACTTTTGCGGACATTGTTTTTCATATTACGAAAAGCACGCTACCACGCTTAAGCCCAAAACAGAATGAGGGCGTTTAGTTTTGTTTTTGAGTGTTGTGCTGAAAAATGCAACTCTGAAAACAAATCCCACAAAAGCAACGCTCAAAAGTTAAACAATTTTTAATTTTATTATAAATTATTAAAAAAGGTGACGAAGAAAATGCAAAAAGATTCCATAGAAGTGGTACTGAGATCTATAAGCAAAATATTAGCAACATGTCGCTGCGCCAATACAAATTTCGCTTCAATTAATTGCCAATGTAATTAAATACTCACGGAATGGGCACCAATCAAATCTGTTTCAATGGTGTTGTATTTGTTGAGTGTTGTTGTTTGACTTTTATTTGTGTTCTGGCAAAGAATAGAGTCCTTCGGATTTCGCAATAGTTTAATAGGCTTAAGAATGAAACAAAAGAAAACGTTTTGATGGGCCAAATTGTCTACCCTCCCCAATTGACGTAACTTTAAACGACCTTTGTTTGAGTGAGTGAAAATCTATTGTCTGTGGCGAAAACTTCTGATTTTAATGATGCCGATTATCGTTTAAAGTGGCCACTGAATACCAAATTCGTTAACTTTTCTGTTATCGCTTTTTAGCTCAACGATTTTCGTCAAAACAGTTTACAGAATTCCACTCTACAGGTATGCCGTTTTACTTAATGGGATTATGGTTGTTTTGGTATTGCAAGATATGCCGTTCTACCGTAATGGCATGATATTGGGTTGATGATCGCATATCGCGGAGCAGTGCATTTGTTTTCGACAAATTGCATTAATATATAAAATGTGACATTTACAGGCTTTTAGTATATATGGTATATATTATATGGCGAGCAAAGATAAAGCAAGTGTCGAACATTATTTTTACTATACTAAAATTACAAAGAATCAATAAAAGCGAAAAGGGTGGGAATTCGTAACAATAATCACGAACACTGTGAGTTAACCACCTACACTTGTATATGAAATATCTCAGAGTTTTTTTTGAGGATTGTTATTAATTGCCCAATTTGTGTGCAAATTTGATAAATTTTGGACCAATTTTGAAAAAATTACAAAAAAAAAAATCTTTGCGAGAGACAATTGTAGCGTATAATAATTTTTTATTTTGAATGTGAAAATTTAAATTTATAATTCGATAACATCTGCAATAGACTGAATATTCATACCCCACCGTGAAATCGATATGCCGAATCAGAAATAAAATGCCGCGAAACCATAATATAACAAAAATTGAGAATTTGATGTCAACGTACGATAAAAATCTGATTCTTAAATCGATTGCCTTTTTAAAAGGACTAATAATACATTTTTGTTGCTAAATCATATTGGCTTCGACTCCAACAATAGCATCCACGCCAACGAAAACCTAACAGCAACAACCTACAAAATATTGTAAAACGCCCTTAAAATCAAACGGCAGAAACTTGTGGAATTTGCATACTTCTTCCGCGGAATTATAAATGTCAACGTAAGGAGATCTGATCCACCGTAGCTACTAGAAGACGTCGGTCAGTTATTCATTTTTCAACTGAACCACCGGAGGAAACTACCCACAACACTTCAGCCATTACTTATACATCAGTAAGGCGGATTTAAAAAGGTGGTCTTACGCGAACAGATGTTAACAGCCGGTATGGTTTGACGGTATTAAGATGTCAGATTTTTGTTTGCGTTCTCTTTATTGTCGTCTTCTTTCTCGCATACTCTCTGCACGCACAAAAATTTTTTGTGTGTGTTGGCAAACCGTCGATCAGCTTGATGGCGAAATGGCGGATTGCACCATATGAATTGTGGTTTTTGTAAAAATGAGACCACCTTTAATTGTCTCGCCATGGATGCATACTATAATTTTTATTACATATCACACAATTTGCTCTCACACTTATTTTAACTGTTTTTATACCCTCCACCATAGGATGGGGATATACAAATTTCGTCATTCTGTTTGTAACTTCTCGAAATATTCCTTGAGACGAAAGCACGCTAACTTTGGAAGGAGTAAAGCAGTAAAGCTAACCGCTGGAAATTTTTTTACAAATACTTCTTATTAGTGTAGGTCGGTTGGGATTGTAAATGGGCCATATCGGTCCATGTTTTTATATAGCTGCCATATAAACCGATCTTGGATGTTTACTTCTTGAGTCACTAGAGGGCGCAATTCTTATCCGATGTGGTGTTTTGTTATGATCTACAACAGCTGTGTTAAGTGCGGTTCAAATCGGCCCATAACCTGATATAGCTGTCCTACAAACCGATCTGGGGTTTTGACTTCTTGAGCCTCTAGAGAATTGTTATCCGATTTGGCTGAAATGCATTGCAAGAGTTGTTTTATTATGACTTCCAACAACGGTGCTTAGTATGGTTCAAATCGGTTCATAACCTGATATAGCTGCCATATAAACCGATCTGGGATCTTGACTTCTTAAGGTCGCAATTATTATTCGATTTAGCTGAAATTTTGTACAACGACTTCTCTCATGACCTTTAACATACGTGTCAATTATGGTCTAAATCGGTCTATAGCCTGATATAGCTCCCATATAAACCGATCTCCCTATTTTACTTCTTGAGCCTCTAAAGAGCGCAATTTTTATTGGACTTGGTTGAAAAAATTTTACCCAACGACTTCTACTATGGTCTCAACATTCAATTCATTTTTGATCCAAATCGGACCTTAACTTGATATAGTTCCAATATCAAAGCAATGTTTTTTTTATTATATGTTTGCCTAATAAGAAACACCGGGAAAAGAACTCGACAAATGCGATCCATGGTGGAGAGTATATAGGATTCGGCCCGGCTGATCTTAGCACGCTTTTACTTGTTTTATATACATTTTTATATCGCTTTAAGAATATATTCAAATCTTAAGCCTATAGTTCTCAGCTCATTAGTTTTTATTGTGGTTCCAATAAAATCAGAAGCATTGCTAACATTGAAATATACTGATGAGTAATAACGGTTACAATTCCAGAGGCGGCCTTAACCGCATGCTTAAAATAATGCAAAGCATAAGTCTGGCTTAAGTGTTACACATATCAATGCTCGAAGTCTTAACAACAAAATGGATAAGTTTAGATATGGTTTCTGCAACTCTGGAGTGGACATTGTTTGTGTGTCTCAAACTTAGTTTCATTCCTCTGTTTGTGACAACATCTAAATATAATATTGCAGGATATAAGCTGTTAAGAGCTGATAGACAGTCTAATGCCGGTTTTGTGGCCATCTATATAAAAATTGGATTTAATTTTACCCTTACGCTTCGATCAAATTATGAATCCAATATGGAGTTCCTTTTCATTGAGCTTACTTTGCAAAACAAAGCAGCAGTCCTTTTAGGTTGTGTATACAGACCAAAAGCAGATGAGGCAGTGCTTGGAGTATTTGAGAGAAAGATTCTTCGTAAAATATATGGACCAGTTTGCGTTAACGGAGAATATAGGCGACGTATGAACCACGAGCTGTATGAGCTGTATGACGACGATAGCATAGTTACACGCATCAAAATACAACAACTGCGTTGGCTAGGTCATGTTGTCAGAATGGATGAAGAAGCTCCAGCAAAGAAGAAACCGGGAAGACCAAAAGCCCGATGGAAAGATCAAGTTGTGGGAGACACCTCGAAACTTGGTGTCAGAGATTTTAGAATGAGCGCAGAACGCTATTATATGTTCGGCTAGTGGAAGAATTATTCTGTCATAGCCAATTAAAGTAAAATAATTCAGACCAAACAACAACATCGATTTTGAATCAGTTCGAAACATTGAATCGCTATCTCTAAACTACAATGACGCCACAGCAACTTTAAGCTTGACAACTATCTTTTGTCGATGTCGATGACCAGCTTGAGTACCTCCAAAACAACAACAATATGATCTACAGCTATTGAGTCCCTATTAAAACTAAGGTAAACTAGGTAAATCATAAACAGCAGCCGTGGTTCAATATTGCAATTAAATGTTTAATCGAACAAAGAGATGATGCTTATCGAAGATGGCAACGGTTTAAAACGTCTGATCTGCATGCTATATTTAAATCTGCCAGACGAGCTGTGGTACGCAGCATTAATTTGACAAATACGAAAAAGTTTAAGTGTGCACTGTTTAATAAGTCAATATGGATAGCAATTCGTGATATCGGAATTGGAGCAAAACAATCCACTGTAAGAAACTTGATATATTGGGTTGCCTAAAAAGTAATTGCAGATTTTTTAAAAGAAGGTAAATGCAATTTTAATAAAACTTAGAATGAACTTTAATCAAATATATAATTGTCATTTTGTTCGATAACCTTTTGCCATCTTCCTGGCAAATTTAGTATTCCACTCTCATAGAACTTCTGGCCTTTATCTGCAAAAAACTGAACCAAGTGCGATTTTATAGCCTCATCATTGCCGAAAGTTTTACCATTTAAGGAGTCTGATGGTGCAAGGTCAGGGCTATATGGTGGATGCATCAAAAGTTCCCAGCCAAGCTCACTCAGTTTTTGGCGAGTGACCAAAGATGTGTGTGGTCTAGCGTTGTCCTGGTGGAACATGACATCTTTACGATTGACCAATTCTGGTCGCTTCTCCTTGATGGCTGTATTCAATTTGTCCAATTGTTCACAGTAAACATCCGAATTAATCGTTTGGTTCCTTGGAAGCAGCAGCAGCATAACCTTCTTTTGGTGGATATCAGCCTTTGAAGTGGTTTGAGCTGGTTCACCATGCTTGGACCATGATCGTTTTCGACTAACGTTGTTGTAAACAATCCATTTTTCATCTCCAGTTATAATTCGTTATATAAACGGATCGAATTCATTGCGTTTAAGGTGCATATCACAAGCGTTGATTCGGTTTGTTAAATGAATTTCTTTCCATATTAAAATTGACGCCAAACAAACAAATGTAAACAAAATTTCGCGCACTTTTTTCTAAAGCAAGCTAAAAGTAACAGCTGATAACTGACAGAAGAAAGAATGCAATTACAGAGTCACAAGCCGTTGAAAAAATTTGTCAACGCCGACTATATGAAAAATCCGCAATTACTTTTTGGGCAGCCCAATAAATAACTTAAACGAACATTTCATAGCAGTGAATAATTCCAACACTTTCTCCAATTTCCACTTCTATCTTCATACTGCACCCACTGAAAATGGGATTTATTTCGCTGTGTCGATAGATGGATGTCATCGAAAGCATTTTTGCAATTAAATCTAACGCAGTGGGTACCGATGAATCAAATCCTTTTTTTATAAAACATGTTGTACTGAAGCTTGTACCTCATATTACGCATCTGCTAAACAACATAATAACAAAGTCCACTTTTCCTAGAAAATGGAAACTAGCTAAAATTATCCAATACCCAAATCAAACAACGAATTTCAACCCATAGCAATTCTACCATTTAGAACATTTGCTAAACTCTCAGATATCATGGTTTTTAAAAAACGGAAAACCTATTGACTGAAAACAATCAGGATTTAGAAAGAAGAGAATCTGCACCATCACTTTTATCGATGTCGTTGAAGATCTTCGCCAACACCAGGATAATAACATGACATCCATTCTCATTTTTTTAGATCACAGCCAGGCCTTCGACACGGTTAATTACTACATATATCTTGTTGTCGAAACTTAAGAAACATTTTTATTTTTCCGACTCAGCATGTAATCTTATACTATCCTACTTGTCAAATCGGTCTCAGTGTTTTGTTTTAGGCAAGAAAAAGTATCGGTCAATAAATGTACTACGAGACGTATCCTCTGGGTCCATTCTCGGCCTTCTGTTATTTACTCTTTATATACCTTACCGATGTTCCTGAGACATGTAATATACAAATGTATGCTGATGATGTACAACTATACGCAATTACCACAACCGCCAATATTAGCGACTGTATAACTAAAATCAACAATGATTTGAAAGCGAATTCTGAAAGGGCAAATAATAACTGTTTGATTGTTAATCTATCAAAATCGAAGCTTATTGGAATTGGCAAAACTCAACCATCTCAAACAAACATCGAATAAAGAATATCGGACTCAACAATCGAGCGATTGTTTAACATTCAATACTAAATTGACATGGACAAACCACATCAATCGAGCTTTGGGAAAAGTACATGGAATGTTAAGAAATTTGTGGGCTGTACTATCATGTACTCCTCAAAGTATTCGAACGCTGCTTGCTAAGATTGTTATTCAATTCCAACCCTGCTTTATGGATGTGAAGTCTTTGCATACTGCCACTATCAAGACTCTAGGATACTTAATGCAGCCTATAACCACATCGCACGTTACGTCTTTAATAATGCAAGGAGAGAGAGAGAGAGAGAGATAATATCCGAATTCTCGTACGAAATCTTCAACATACAATTCGATAATTTCCTAAAGGTCAGATGCCTTACACAATACATTCAAAAGAACCACCGTATCTCAGCAGAGGCAGCCTCTCCAGTAGAGGCAAGAAACTCATATTAGCGAGATTTGAAAGACTGTTCCGAACGGAACTTGGAACTCGCTCCCCATTGGAACTCGCTCCCCAATTAATTGCAACTGTTAAGCAATGCTTCGCTTTTAAAACTGAGCTTTTGTTACGCTTTATTTTTCATTCCAATCCGAAATATCAATTCATTATAAATTACAAGCTGTGGCACGTTACGTTGTAAATTTGCCCTGGCTAGCTCCTCCAGGATAGTATATTCTCAACCCGTAATTTCATGAGCGAACATATTAATTAGCATTTGAAGCCATCATCTTACATATAAAAATCAATTTGTGTTTGTTTGTTTGGGTGTTCCTTATAGACTCAAAAACGGCTGAACCGATTTTCTTGAAATTTTAGCAGATGGTGCATAATGATCCCGTGGTGAAAATAAGGTACTACATTTTTTGATATCTGAAGGGGGGCGGATCCATCCCCTTACCCTAATTTCCAGAAACGCCAGATCTCGGTAATGGGTGATGCGACTTAAGCGAAATTTTGTGTACTCTCTTATAGTAACCTAAAAACAAAAATTTGGTATCCAAATTTCTGATGGGGTCCCTAGGGGGAAGCCGCACCCCCCAAAACCTACCACATATATATTGGGTTGCCCAAAAAGTAATTGCGGACAGAAGAAAGAATGCAATTACAGAATCACAAGCTGTGAAAAAAATTTGTCAACGCCGACTATATGAAAAATCCGCAATTACTTTTTGGGCAACCCAATACATAGACCAATCATGACAATATGGGTCTCAAATGAAAGGTATTAAAGAGTAGAAAAAGTATCTGATATCCAATTGTCGAACTTAGTATTTGGGGACCACCTCAACCCCCAAAACACCCCTAAATCGGACATATTTACCGACCTTGGCAATATGGGACTCAAATGACAGCTATTTGCGAGTAGAATGCGAATGGTATCCAAATGTGGGACCAAGTTTCTGAGGGGGCACCCCTTCCCAAACAGGACTTATTTACTGATCATGGCAATATGGGGCTCAAATAAAAGGTAATTAAGTTTAAATATAAACCTGATATCCAAATGTGGGACCAAGTGTATGGGGGTTGTTTTTGGAATGGGCGGCCGCCCATTCCTCTTTACGAAAGAGAACTCAGCAATTCATATTAAATTCAATGTATTTTGGCATAGCCATCATAAATCTTAAAGTATATAAAGTATACGACACCTATCAATCTTTACATCAGCAAGAATGTATTCTGTGAAGTCCAAAATTTAAGTTGAATATTGAAATGTTTCTCACACATACATTCCCATATACATGTTATCCCAGCAAACTAATCGTTACGAAATTGTAAAGAAATCTGTACAAACTTCGGATTATTCTTCTGACTTTGGATCTGAAATCTTTACGAAAGTTATATGGAGTGGTTGACATATTTCGGAACAAAAGGTGGAAGTTTCGGAGAGAAATCGGAATAAATTCGTTCCTGTTTCAGAACGAAATCTGAAGAAAAGCCTTGGGAAATTCGGAAAGGGAAATTCCTTGTTGAAACTTCGTAAAGAGTTCTGAACGATTTTTTAAATAAACTTCGTTTTGAAATCGGACGTACTTTCCGAAACTTTGTAAAGAATTCTGAACGATTTCGGAAGTAATTTCGTAATGAAATCGGATGTTCCTCCCGAAACTTCGTAAAGAGTTCTGAACGAGTTTCGAACATAAAATAACGTTGCATGATTAAAATAACATAAAATAACTTTGTATGAAAAAAAAACCCCATCAGAAATCATTCAGAACTGTCGGAATTATAAAATTCCTTGAGATTAACAGTGCAGAAATCGTTCAGAATTTCTTCCGAACTGTCAAAAGAAAACTTGAAAAAAAACCCCATACGAAAATACGGTCAGAAATTGTTCAGAATTCTTTCAAAACTGTCGGAACTGGCGGAAGAAAAATTAAAAAAAGACCCATATGAAAAGGCGGTCATAAATCGTTCAGAATTCTTTCAGAACTGTCGGAACAAAAATTCCTTCAGAAAAATGTAAAAAAAACCATACGAAAAGGCAGCCAGGAATCGTTCAGAATTCTTTCAGAATAGCCGGAACAAAAATTCCATCAGAATGTCGAACAGAATTGGGAACGAATTCAGTAAGATCTTGTCGAAAGACTTCAGAATTTATCTGACATTAGTACCTCTAGTATATGGAAATGGAGAAAAAAAACTTAGTATGAATAATTGAAGTTTTATAAAGAGAAAAAAAAAAATACGGGTATGAGTACTTATATACTACATTTACAACATGCTACATGTGCTTCAATTTCATGTATACATTACCGAAAAAATTTACAAATTTGGCGAGCTTGGGACTCAAAAGCTGGGACGCAGTGGCAACCGCAACTCCCAATATGATTTAACAAGTTAAAAAATAACAATGTGCGCCTACGGCGACTTAAGGTTCGTTTCCTTCCTTTAAATCAAACACCTTATCTGCGACGAATTCACCGTCTGTCGGGGTAACAGGCTGCTGGCAGTGATTTGAATTAGTGGCTACAGATTTCGAAGCATTAATTTTAATTTCCCAAGACTTGTAGTAATCGTTTATAATTTTCAGGTGTGTGACAGCATTTCTAAGACCTAGAGCAGGCGATGTATAGTGAGAATAAATTCAGTAATCGTCGGCGTAGAGGATTGCTTTAGAGTTGTGAGTAGTGTGGGGAAAGTCATTAAGGAACAGATTGAACAGCAGCGGGGCTAGAACACTTCCCTGCGGTACTCCACTGTTTACTAGCCCTGAAGAATTCGAATGCCTTTGCAATGATCTTTAAGATTTTTGGTAATATCATTGTGGAACTTTACCAATGCGTGTTTTGTAGAATGACTTCGTTTTAAACCATATTGAATGTCTGAGATTGGGTTGATTACGAAATCGTCTTTAATTTTCTCTTTTAGAATGTGCTCGAAACCCACGTTGGACAATAAAGAAATTGTTCGAAAATCATCTGCAGTTTCGCTATTTGGTTTCTTTTTGATTGGAACAATTTTGGCTATCTTCCAATCGTTGGGGTAGTAACCGTTTTTAATACAATTGTTGTATAGTGATGTGAGTAATTTAAGCATAGAATCTGGAAATTTCTTTATTATAAAATTTGTTATTGCATCAATGCCATTGGATTTTTTATTGTTCAAAAAATTAATAAAATTTTTTTATTTTCTCAGAATTCGTGAAGTGAAAGTTGTCAGGATTTTCAAGAGCATTACAGTTTTCATCAAACATGTAAATGTGATTGGGGACAACACTGATGCAGGAAGATATTTTTTCATCAAGATCAGGAACAGAGGCCTATTGTTTCCGGAATTGTTTCGCGGAAGGAAGATGAATAGAAAAATTTGGAATTGCTCAGCAGTATCATTGCGGCTTGTGAAGATATTGCCATTGTGTTGCAGATGCTGGCAAAAGGGAGGTCTTTTTTTCCTGTAATGGCGTATGTTTCTTTGAAGGCGCATGGACCAGGTTTGATATTTGACAATTTGGTGTTGAACAATTTAGCTTGATCTAGGTTAGGTTGAAAAGAGGGTGCAGATATTAATCCGCCCCATGACACTATGAACATGCACCTAAGCCAGTAATCGGCTTGTTGTGCGCTCTAGAAACTATAAAGTAACCTCTAAAAAGGATATTTTAAGTTAGGAATTCCGTGTTACTTACAAAATCTTTAAGTGTTTTCAATACCACAACCCTAAGTTGGTTCATGTCTGGTATTGTGTCTCCACCTAAGTGTCGGTATCTGTTAGACGCAAAATCCGGGCAATGACAAAGGAAATGCTCCAACGTCTCATCATCTTCTCCGTATGCCCTACACATGCTATCACTTGCTGCGCCGATTTTACATAGGTGAGCTCGTAGTCCTATGTATCCCGTTATGATACCAATAGCTACACTGACCTCCTTCTTGCTTTCTTTCAGTAATAGACTCGTCTTCTTACGATCTGGATCCCCCCATATGATTTTCGGCGTCCTACCGACCGTTTCGCTGTTCCACAATGTTGCATGCGCATTCGTCGCCCACTCCCTTAACTCGGACTGCGTCGAAAGGTTTCGGGTTAACCAAGTTTATTGACGGCAGTCCTCTGGCCTTTACCGCCAAACCGTCTGCCCTTTCATTTCCCCTTACGCCGTTATGGCCCGCAGTAACATCCTCAGAGAAGGTGTTAATCTCCATATTAGTTTTTATCTTTATTAAAAAGGCGCAAAAACTCTGTTTTGGCCTCTGCTCCAATGCAAGTTCTTGTGGTTCGAGGACATAACTGACAAGTCTCATAGGTTCTTCTACGAAGGACGGTTTACTTTGTCGTGTTTTTGCTGAATAGTGGTTGGCTGAAGCAAGCTAGCGAAAGATTTTCCTGGAGATCTTAATGAAATTTGGAGAACATTATTTACATTTCGTGAAGCAACAGCTCTCTGGTCTATTGCAGCATTCAAACGCTGCTTTCTTGCAGCTGCATATTTTTTATATATTGGACACCCTCTCCAGTTTACTGGGTGTCCTGGTGCATCACAATTCTTACAATAGGGATGCGACGAATCCGAACGAATTCTTCGGCACTCACCTGGAGCATGATCTTGATCACATTTGACGCATCTATACGCGGAGTTGCAATTTCGGGATATGTGACCCCAGCTTTGATATCTGTGGCATTGGATGTCACTGTCCTTCTCGTTTTTGGGTTTCTTCCACGAAATGTCTTTGTGTTGAATACCTTTGATATGCGCTACGTAACCTATTTTTTCCCAGGGTATAATATCACCAAGGAAAGACCGGTGTCTGTATTTTCCTTCACTGATGTAGGCGTTTTAAATTTTTTCAAGGTGGAAACCGTATCCGGGAACTTTTTATCCAGTTCTTCTTTTATAAGGGTAGTATCAAAATCAAGATATAATCCCCTTACGATCAATGAAACCTGCTTCATTTCCTTTGGAGTAAAGGAATATGAATGAATATTATTCGCCTTTAAAAGTTTGTTTTTGTTTAAATTTTTGACTTTAAAGGAGATGTCAGGAATGGTATCTTTCAGTTTATCCACTTATGTTTTAATATTTACATTAAAACACAAAAATCGGCGGGCACCATTTAGTCTTTGATGGATCTTTCAGTACCACTTGTACGGGATGTGTTCGTATTATCTAAGTCACAATTTTTTTATAGCGCGTTTTGACAGTTGTTCGTGTGAAAAGTCAAAATCAGTACTAGGTTCTTGCCATTGTAAGCGCTTGTTGTAAAGTCGATGCCAACTCTTCTTTCACTGCATCGTACTGCATGTCAGGAGGTGAAAATCAAGGCATCTTAATTGCAAGAAGAAAAATGCACAGGATGTCTGAAAAGATCAATATTTTATTTTTTTAAACAATAATAAATCAGAAAAAATTAAGTCGAAAACAGAAAACTTTGAAGGTTGCCAAAGTTTTTTCCGTAGGATCAACCCCAAAATAAATTTGCCTTATTACCATCGATACCTATACATCGTGTCGTAATGTAAATAAAATGGTCGTACCGTTTCACTTCTTAAATTTTATGCATGATTACTAATCACTTTTAATGTTCATTAAAAGTAAAATAATGTTTTTTGGATTGTATTTTTTTAACTTATTTATTTATTTTATTCTATTCTATTCTATTTTATTTTATTTTATTTTATTTTATTTTATTTTATTTTATTTTATTTTATTTTATTTTATTTTATTTTATTTTATTTTATTTTATTTTATTTTATTTTATTTTATTTTATTTTATTTTATTTTATTTTATTTTATTTTATTTTATTTTATTTTATTTTATTTTATTTTATTTTATTTTATTTTATTTTAATTTATTTTATTTTATTTTATTTATTTTATTTATTTTATTTTATTTTATTTTATTTTATTTTATTTTATTTTATTTTATTTTATTTTATTTTATTTTATTTTATTTTATTTTATTTTATTTTATTTTATTTTATTTTATTTAATTTTATTTAATTTTATTTAATTTAATTTAATTTAATTTAATTTAATTTAATTTAATTTTATTTTATTTTATTTTATTTTATTTTATTTTATTTTATTTTATTTTATTTTATTTTTTAATTATTACTATAATCTAATAATCTTTTATATAGTACAGCCAATTATAAGATTTTAAATCTAGTTGTACTAGTAATGCCATTAATAAACAAAGTTTCATTCTGGAGATTGCTTAGAGATCAAACTTATCGAAAGATATTGCTGTATTTTTTAATATCGTCATCGAATTTGATCTATTTTGTCGTAAATCTAAAATCGAATTTCATATCGGAAATTAAAAAAAAAAAAAAAACAATTAAGCGCCATTTTAAGGGTCAAATTCCCCACCGTGCGCTATAAACACAAAATCAGCAGGAGCTGGATAAACGAAATTTGGTTGTGGATAAGAGTCTGTCTCTGCCTTTGCACCCCGGAGCTATTGCATCATTTCGAGGGACCATTTACATCTTGGGAGTCTGCTTCTCTTGCGAGAAATACCTTGTGGCACAGCCCAGCACACCAAAACACATTAACCGAGAAATTTCAGGTTCCGGCGAAAAAGAGACAAATTAGATCCCTAGTAGTCTAAATGGAAGCGTGTTGTCCTCCCCTCTTATAGGTGTGGGTGCCTTGGCACCTGTAGGCGAGAGTAATGCTTCAAGCGCACAACTAGTCGTTACGAGCTCACTTATATAAAATCAGTGCGTCAAGCGATAGCATGTGTAGGGCATGCGGGGAAGATGATGAGACGTTGAAGCATTTTCTTTGTTATTGCCCGGCTTTCGCGTCTAACAGATACCGGCACTTAGGTGGAGCCACAATACCAGACATGAACCAACTTAGGGGAGTGGTATTGAAAACAATAAAGGATTTTGTAAGTATACACGGAATTCCTAAAAATTAATTAATTCCTTAAAACTTTTTTTTTGAGACGTTACTTTGTAGTTTTTAGAGCGCACAACAAGCCGATTACTGGCTTAGGTGTATGTCGATAGTGTCATGGGGCGGATTAATATCTGCACCCTTTTTTCAACCTAACCTAACCTAGGTCCCTGGTTAGAGTGATGGAGGTTATTTTGCTTGACCAGCAGCAACCATGTGGGCAGAGCATATCAAATTTATCCACCAACATTACATTAAGAACACGAGACAAACTTTTCATAGACGTTTGCAAAATTGTCTGCGTGAAATAGCCATAAAGGAGAAACACAAGCCAATTGCGCGGCCGGCTGGACATCAGGCGAAGAAGGAGAAACGACTGATGCGCCCTACTCTTTTAGAGCGGAGTTGAGGGCTTAGGCCAGTGACAATACATTGGATTTTGACGGAGGTGGTTCGTCGATGCTCACATGTGGATGTCCTCCGCAGGATGATGGGACGATAAAGGATACCGCGGCAGTTTCGGACTTTGAAGCAATGAGGAGTGCCCCGTGACAGGCGCTGAATTATATATTCGATCTTATGCCTTTAGACCTTTATGTTGGGTGAGTGGCAACGAAAATCGTCCTTAGTCTGAGGAGGTCGGGAACCTGGCATTACTCAAACTATAGACATTCTTAGACTATATGCAGCTCAATGGATTATGTATCAGGAATGTCCTTCCTTGCTAATTGGCTGAGCATGTATTTAGCGGAAAGGGATCTCCGGGGTGGGGATAACCCTGCATATCCAAAAAACCTTCTGTTTACTCGCCTCCATGCAATTTAAACCCAAATTGTATGGAGGACCCATGCAATTTAAACCCAATTTGTATGGAGGCAGGGTGCATGAGCTTCTTGGAACTAGCTTTCTGGATGGATGTGCCATCTTGTAGATGGAGGTCTTTGCCATCCTGAAGGCACTGGACTATTGCTGTATACGTGGAAAATAAGACGGCTCTAAAGGAGCTGGCATATGGCCATGCAAGATTGGGATTGTATGGGCAAGGTTGTCGGGCTTTGCTGGGTTCCGGAGCCGTGCGGCCGGTGGGGTCGCCTGTTATGGATCGAGCTTCTTGGTAGGGTGGACGCTTTCTACCATAACAAATTACGCGTGCATTGTTAAAGCGAGTTGCTGAGAGGTCAAAGCCTTATGGCCGTATCTTTCGCGGAACAGGACGTTAATCTTAATTGCAGTACAGAGGGCAAAGAAATAACAAGTAAAAGTGTGCTAAGTTCGGCCGGGCCGAATCTTGGGAACCCACCGCCATGGATTCTGCTAAAAATGTAAACGTAATAAATTAAGTTGTAGGGCATAATTTTATTCTACATATCAAACTTCTGTCAAACCAGCAAATATTGAAGCTTCCAGGGGCCGAACAAGGATCATCGAGAGACCGGTTTATATGGAAGCTATATCAGGTTATAGACTGATTTTGGCCGTACTTGGCACAGTTGTTGGAAGTCATAACAAAAGACCACATGTATAATTTCAGCCTAATCGGACAAAAATTGCGGCTTGTAAAGGTTCAGGAAGTCTAATTTGGCGATCGGTTTATATGGGAGCTATACCAGGTTATAAACCGATTTGGACCGTATTTGGCACATTTGTGGCTTCCAGGGGCCCAAGAAGTCAAATCGGGAGACCGGTTTATATGGAAGCTATATCAGGTTATAGACTGATTTTGGCCGTACTTGGCAGTATTTGGAAGTCATAACAAAAGACTACATGCAAAATTTCAGCCACACCGAACAAAAATTGCGGCTTGTAAAAGTTTTGGAAGTCAAATCGGGCGATCGGTTTATATGGGAGCTATATCAGGTTTTAAACCGATTTTACACAGTTATTGGAAGTCATAACATAACACCAAGTGCAAAATTTCAGCCAAATCGTTTGCGGCTTCCAGGGGTTCAAGAAGTCATATCGGGAGATCGGTTTATATGGGAGGTATATCCGGTTATTCACCGATTTGGACCGTAGTTGTTGGAAGTCATAACGGAACACTACATGCAAAATGTCAGCCAAATCGGATGAAAATTGCGGTTTCCAGGAGCTCAAGAAGTCAAATCTGGAGATCGGTTTATATGGGAACCTGATCCGATAATGCCCATTTGCAATCCCTAACAGTCTACATTGATATTAAGTATCTGTATTATTTGCGGTTGGGAGTTCCCTATCATAACTAAATTCAAGTCATCCTTAGGTTTAAATGAAATGTAAGCGCCACCTATTATTCAAAATATTAGTGGTTTCGCTGAGGTTGTTGTCAAAGGTAGATTGGTGAGCAAGAGGGCAGTAATCATTTGAAAAGTCATCATATTGACGTTTTAGATTCAAGAAAATAAAAAAAAAAACAAAATTTTTTTGGCGCCACCTTTTGATATTTAATTTTATGTGTTCCTAAAAGTATGTTATAAAAATCAAATGCTTAGAGCAAACGTAATGTATGACGTTACGAGCATCATAAGCACATGTAAAAACAAAAAAAGGAAGGAAGATAGAATGAAGAAAAAAATATATATGTTACTGAAATTCTATGCATCTTTACTTTTCGTATTTCAAAAATATTTTTAAATTAAAAATTTAATTGACAATAAATTTGTTTCTATTAAAAAAATAATTGATTCAATAATTTTTCAAATTGAATATGACTTTTTTCAAAAACAATTGTGACTGAAATTTTTGTAATTTTCAATTAAAAAACTGACTTAATTAATTTTTTTTAACCTGAAATGTTTTGTAATTTTAATTTAAAATTTTTTTTGTTTTGTTGATTCAATAATTTTTTAATCGAATCTTATAAAATGTTGAAATGTCGTGCTTGAGTAAATTCAATTAAAGGCTATAGTGTCCCCTACAATATAATGGGAAGGAGATTTCAAAGACGTCTCACATTTCGACAAATTTATATCAATATCATGGCAGCCGGTTATACGTGTCGGATTAACTCGATGGAGTCCTTCATCGGCCAAGGGCTGCCTCCTCAGTGCACATCACACTACGGCAACAACATAAGGCCGACACCCGAAAATTGTTGGAGAACCTCGCGGGGAATTTTTTTATGCGGGTGGCCATGCAAGTCCTTGTTCCAGGTACACATCTGTCTATCAAATATAGAAATTAATTGGAATTTTCAAAAAATTACTATAATTTTTTATTGATCAAATTTCCATTATTTTTATACCCACCACCATAGGTTGGGGGTATACTAATCTAGTCATTCCGTTTGTGACACTTCGAAATATTGATCTAGCACCACATAAGGTATATATATTCTTGATCGTCTCGACATCCCGAGTCGATTCAGCCATGCCCGTCGGTCCGTCTGTCGAAATTACCATAGCGGTCGAACGCGCAAAACCTCTAGGGCTTGAAATTTTGCACAGATTTGGATATAGTTCCCATATAAACCAATCTCTGTTATGAGTGTCAACCACGGAGCTAATTGCGGTCCAAATAGGTCTATAACCGGATATAGCTCCCATATAAATCGATCTCCCGATTTGACTTCTCGAGAGCTTGGAAGCCTCAATTTTCATCCGATTTGGCTAAAAGTTTTGCCCGATTTGGATGAAATTTTGAACATAGTATTCCGTTTTGACTTCCAACAATTGTGCCAAGTACGGTCCAAAACATGCCGCGATTTTTATATGATTTGGTTGAAATTTTGCATATAGTGTTCTATTATGACTTTCAACAACTGTGCCAAGTACGGTCCAAATCGTTCTATAACCTGGTATAGCTCCCATATAAACCGGCCCCTCGATTATCTTTGTTCGTTTCCTAGAAGCTTTAATTTTTGCTGGTTTGATAGAAGTTTGGTATGTAAAATAAAATTAAGCCCTTTAATTAAATTAATTTTGCATGCTTTTTTAGCAGAATCCATGGTGGTGGGTTCCCAAGATTCGGCCCGGCCGAACTTAGCGCACTTTTGCTTGTTTTAATTGATCCAATTAAAAAATTAATTGATTTATATTCCTTTAAAGTATTTATATTCCTGATCGTCGCAAAAATCTAAGAATTTCTAGCCATGTCTGTCCGTCTGTCTGTTGAAATCAAGCTTCAGTCTTTAAACGTAGAGATATTGAGCTAAAACTTTGCACAGATTCTTTTTTTGTCCATAGACAGGTCAAGTTCCGAAGATGGTCTATATCGGACTATATCTTGATATAGCCCCCATATAGACCGATCTACCGATTTAGGGTCTTAGGCCCATAAAAAACATATTTTTATTCGATTTTGCTGAAATTTGAGACAGTAAGTTTTGTTAGGCCACTCGACATCCTTCTTCAGGTTTGGGCCTGATCGATCTAGATTTGGATGTAGCTGCCATAAAGTCCGATCTCTCGATTTAAGGTCTTGGGCCTTTAGAACGGTGCATTTTTTGTGGGATTTCGCTGAAATTTGGGACAGTGAGTTGTGTTAGACTCTTCGATATCCCTCTTGAAGATGGCCCAGATCGGTCCAGATTTGGATATAGCTGCCATATAAACTGATTTCTTGATTTAAGGTCTTGGCCCCACAAAAGGCCCATTTATTTCGCTGAAATTTGGGACAGTGACTTATGTTAGGCTTCCCGACATCCGTGTCCTGTATGTTTCAGATCGGTCTATATTTGGACAGTGACTTGTATATATAAGACCACTCAATGTCCGTGCCGAATTCGGTCCAAATCGGACCATATTTGGATATAGCTGCTATAATAATGAATTTTTCGCCGGATAATGACGAAAGGTGGTTTACATATATACCAGAGGTGTTGGGTATCCAAAGTTCGGCCCGGCCGAACTTAATTCCTATTTACTTGTTTTAATTGAAAATTTTTTCAATTACTTTTTCAAAAACGGTAATTGATATTATTACATTCGTGAGTGAAGCAGTTTCAATTAAAATTTAATTGGATCAATTAATTTTGTGATTGAAACCCATTTTTATTTTTTTCTGTGTAATAAAGCTTTTGAAAAATCTTTTGTATTTTTCAAATAAGAAGCAAACTAAAATTTTTAATGACAAATCAAATACTAAGTTCGACAACACTGAAAATCCTTTGTATTTTCGAAACTTAAAAAATTATTCCTGAATTAAAGAGCAATCAAATCTTCACAGTTTTCTTTGAAAGAAATCGCAAAAGTCTTTGTTTTGCGTATATGTGAACTTCAAGGCTGAAAATGCTGTAACTCTATTTTAACTATTTTTTAATTCTTCGAGCAAAGGGGTTAAATAAAAAGCCTTCTGAAATTTGTAATTTTTGTTCATCAAAAGTTGAGTATACTGTAGTGAAGTTTATGACAAAAAATGCGATTACTTCAATTCCTGTATGTTTTCCTTAATAACAAGCTCAAAATCTCACAAATCATCGGGTTCATCAAATATACTTTTTTTTATACTTTTTTTCTAAAGCAAGCTAAAAGTAACAGCTGACAACTGACAGAAGAAAGAATGCAATTACAGAGTCACAAGCTGTGAAAAAAATTGTCAACGCCGACTATATGAAAAATCCGCAATTACTTTTTGGGCAACCCAATATTTCAGTTCATTTGGATAAGAATTGCGCCTTGTAGGCGCTCAAGAAGCAAAATCGGGAGATCGATTCAGACCATATTGGACACGTATATTGAAGGTTATGGGAGAAGCCGTTGTACAAAATTTCTGCCAAATCGGATAAGAAGTGCGCCCTCTAGAGGCTCAAGAAGTCAAGATCCCAGATCGGTTTATATGGCAGCTACATCAGGTTATGTACCTATTTGCGCCATACTTAACAACGTTATTGGAAGTCATAACAAAACACCTCGTGCAAAATTTCGGCCAAATCGGAAGAGAATTATGCCTTCTAGAGGCTCAAGAAGTCAAGACCCAAGATCGGTTTATATGGCAGCTATATCAAAACATGGACCAATTTGGCCCGTTAACAATACCAACCGACCTACATTAATAAAAAGTATTTGTGCAAAATTTCAAGCGGCTAGCTTTACTCCTTCGAAAAATAGCGTGATTTCGACAGACAGGCGGACGGGCGGACAGACATACATACTATACTAGCTGACCCGGGCCCGCTCCGCTGCGCCTTCTTTTACTTTATATGGAACAAAAGTTTCCTTGGAATATTTTTTTTCGACAATTAAAGAGCTTTTAGTGAAATACCATACTACGAATATAAAGGGTGATTTTTTTGAGGTTAGGATTTTCATGCATTAGTATTTGACAGATCACGTGGGATTTCAGACATGGTGTCAAAGAGAAAGATGCTCAGTATGCTTTGACATTTCATCATGAATAGACTTACTAACGAGCAACGCTTGCAAATCATTGAATTTTATTACCAAAATCAGTGTTCGGTTCGAAATGTGTTCAAATTTTGACAAATTTTGTTCAGCGATGAGGCTCATTTCTGGTTGAATGGCATTTCTGGTAAATAAGCAAAATTGCCGCATTTGGAGTGAAGAGCAACCAGAAGCCGTTCAAGAACTGCCCATGCATCCCGAAAAATGCACTGTTTGGTGTGGTTTGTACGCTGGTGGAATCATTGGACCGTATTTTTTCAAAGATGCTGTTGGACGCAACGTTACGGTGAATGAACACATTTCGAACCGAACACTGATTTTGGTAATAAAATTCAATGATTTGCAAGCGTTGCTCGTTAGTAAGTCTATTCATGATGAAATGTCAAAGCATACTGAGCATCTTTCTCTTTGACACCATGTCTGAAATCCCACGTGATCTGTCAAATACTAATGCATGAAAATCCTAACCTCAAAAAAATCACCCTTTAGTATATCGCTTGACTAATTGTTTAACAATATAAGTGCCTTCGTCCGAATCCCATATGATCTTCATAGGTCTCCGATTTTAAGTTTGGATGTAAGGTGTACTCCATTTTTAAAATACTTTATTTCAGCCTGATACTCTCATGATATCTGATTTAGTGGTGTTTTCGGTGGTGAGATGGTCCCCCAGACACTCAAATACCTTTTATTTAAGCCCCATATTCCCATGGTCAGTAAATAAGTCCTGTTTAAGGGGTGTTTTGGGGAAGGGGTGGACCTCCAGAAACGTGGTCGCACATTTGGATATTAGATTCGTATTCTACTCGCAAATACCTTTCATTTGAGTACCATATTGCCATGGTCTGTAAAAATATGTCCGATTTAGGGGTGTTTTGGGGGTTGGGTGGTGTTGTGGGGGTGGGATGGTGTTGTGGGGGTGGGGTGGCCCCATAGACACTTTTCCCAAATATTGATATCAAATTCGTGCTTTACTCCCAAAGACATTGAGCCCCATACCCCTGTGGGTATGATCGTAAATGTGTCCCCTTTGGGGGAGGTTTTTGTGGGGAGGCGGCCCCCCTAAAACTTGGTCTCATATTTGGATATCAGATTCTAAATCTACACTCAAATACCTTTTATTTAAGCCCCATATTCTCATGGTCAGTAAATAAGTCCTGTTTGGGGTGTGTTTTGGGGAAGGGGTGGACCTCCAGAAACGTGGTCCCACATTTGGATATCAGATTCGTATTCTACTCGCAAATACCTTTCATTTGAGTCCCATATTGCCATGGTCTGTAAATATGTCCGATTTAGGGGCGTTTTGGGGGTTGGGGTGGTCCCCCTAGCACTTGGTTCGACAATTGGATATCAGATACGTTTTCTTATCCCAAATACCTTTCATTTGAGTCGCATATTGTCGTGATTGGTCTAAATTTATGTTTGGTAGGTTTTAGGGTGGGGCGGCACCCCTAGGTACCCCATCCGAATTTTGGATACCAAACTTTTATTTTTAGGATACTATATGAGAGCACAAACCATACCACCGCCTAAATCGTACCACCCATCTCCGAGATCTGGCGTTTCTGAATATAAGGGTAGGGGGGAGGGTCCGCCCCCCCCTTCAGATATCAAAAAACGTAGTACCCTATTTTCACCACGGAATCACTATGCACCATCTGTGAAAATTTCAAGAAGATCGGTTCAGCCGTATCTATATCTGAATCTATAAGGAACACACAAACATACAAACAACACAAATTAATTTTTATATATAAGATATGGGGTCTTAGACGCATATTTCGAGGTGTTACAAACAGAATGACGAAATTAGTATACCCATATACTATGGAGGAGGGTATTAAAATGCAAAAAATTTATGTGATTTGGAAATTGCCGTCATTTCCTTAGATCTTCAAAATTCTGAAATACCATGGGATTCGAGAATTAATGCTCTTTTCATATTGCATAAGCAAAATTAAGCAGAAACTAGTAAGAAAAGGCAAAAGTCGGGCGGTGCCGACTGTAGAACAACCTACACCTACCCTATAAGTACAAAGTGGGAGCTATATCTAATTGTAAACCAATTTTGATGGACCTCGGAGGATGTTTTCAGAAATCCTTCCGGCCAAATTTCGAGAGGATCGGTTAACAAATGAGCATTTTATTGCAATATTTCTTAAAATCGGACGAACATATATATGAGAGTTATATTTAAATTTGAACCGATTTCAAGAAAACTTCTTAGATATTATGGTAGTCGTCGAGGAAAGCGTTGTATAAAATTTTGGAAAGATTTGTCAATAAGTGAGCTTGCAGTGGCTCTAGGAGTGCAAATCGGGCGATATATTTATGAGAGCTATACCTAAATCTGAACCGATATCTATGAAATTTACCAGTAATTATGAGAGTCAAGAAAAAAATCCTTCCTATAAAATTTCGAGAGAATCGATCATATATATGGGAGCTATATCCAACTCTGGAGGCCACCATAGCACAGAGGTTAGCATGTCGGCCTATGACGCTGAACGTCTGGGTTCGAATCCTGGCGAGAGCATCAGAAAAAATTTTCAACGGTGGTTTTTTCCTCATAATGCTGGCAACATTTGTGAGGTACTATGCACTGTAAAACTTCTCTTCAAAGAGGTGTCGCACTGCGGCACGCCGGGCGTCCCCTTATCATTGAGCTTAAAACTTGAATCGGACTGCACTCATTGAAATGTGAGAAGTTTGCCCCTATTCCTTAGTGGAATGTTCATGGGCACAATTTGCAATTTTTTATATCCAACAGACATAGCTGAATCAGAAAGTGATTCTCAGTCGATCGGTATACTTATCAATGGGTCCATTTGATTTTCCCGTAATGACGCTGTCGTAGGCAAAATTCCATAGTTTCTTTGGAAAAAATTGCAAAAAATATATTTTTCTTGGATAAATGTTGAAAATGTTGTAACTGTTTCATATTTTCGAGTTTCGAAAATCGGAAAACATACCGTATTCGAAGAGGATTTATTAGATAAACACCCATTCTTAAAATATTCACTTTTGTTGTACCATCCACCATGGGATGTGGGTATACTTATTTCGTCATATCGTTTGTAACACATCGAAATATTGATTTGAGCATCAACCAAGAATATAAATTCTTGTCTTGACATTCTTAGTCGATATAGCCATGTCCGTCTGTCTGTCTGCCGAAGGAGTAAAGCTAGGTGCTTGAAATTTTGCATAAATACTTCTTATTAGTGCAAGTTGGTTTGGATTGTAAATGGGTCAAATCGGTCCATGTTTTGGTAAAGCTGCCATGTAAACCGATATCTTATTTTGTCTTCTTGAGCCTCTAGAGGGCGCATTTCTTATTCGATTTGGCTGAAATTTTGCACCAAGTGTTTTCTTTTGACTTTCAACAATTTATGGTCAAAATCATAATCTGATATAGCTCCCATATAAACCGATCTTGCATATTGACTTCTTGAGCCGCTAGAGGGCGCAATTATTATCCGATTTGGCTGAAATTTTGCACGGAGTGTTTTGGCGCCAAAGTCGAAGGCTGTTTCACCATCCCTACGGTAAAATTGAGTGTCCGTTTGTGTAATGGGTATGTGTATGAAATTTCGGTTTAGTTCATCCAAACTGCGAACAACTTATGGGGAGATCCGGATCGTGGGAAGAGGAGGCTATTACTGCAAGGAAGTAAGAAGGAGGTCAGTATAGCTTTCGGTATCATAACGGGTCACGTAGGACTACGAGCTAACTTAGGCAAAATCGGTGAGGCAAGTGATAGCATGTAAAGGACATGTGGGGAAGATAGTGATACGTTGGAGCATTTCCTATGGCATTAGTTGGGAACACGATACCAGACATGAACCAACTTAGGGGCGTGGTATGGAAAACAGTTAAGGATTCTGTAAGTAGCACGGAATTTCTAACTTAGATTTTCTTTTTTCGAGGCTACTTACTTTACTTTAATTGGCTATGACAGAACATTTGTTCCACTAGCCGATCGTAAGGGGTGGATTTTAAAGGGCTATAGGAAAGTTTTCCCAAAAAAAAAAACACAAAGAATTCAGAAAAATGCATTAAATCTTTATTTGAAGCGATAGTACGGTCTATATAATTTAATGCTTAAAGACTATTTCATGCAAATGTTGATCGTGACTCAAATGGTCCTTTCGCTTATTCCAATTTTGGCATACTCTTTCCAACATTTCGGCCGGTATCTCACGAAAAAATTCTTCAATGTTGTCTTCCAATCAGTGTTGCCACTCTAGAAAATTATTTCCTTATTCAATGAACAACCGTGCCGAGCTTGGATATAGCGATCTCTCAGTTTAAGTATTTGAGCCCAGAAAGCCGCTTTTACTACCCATTTTCGTCGTTATACTGAGTTGAATGGACCATGAGTATGGACCAGATTTGGCCATATTTTTATGGAGCTGCCACAAAGGCTTGTTTTCCGACTGAAGGCATTGAATGCACAAAACCCGCATTTCCTACCCAGATTTACGAAATTTAGAAGAAATCCCTTAACATTCATACCAATTATACTCAATATCAAAGCATACGCCCTTTTTCAGAAATTTGTAGCAGTGAGATCATTGTTGCTGTAACATCCCTGGTTTTATTCTGCACTCCTAACGAATACAGAAAAACGACATGAAATGCCATATAAACCGAAAAGTTCGGCCGGGCCGAATCTTATATACCCTCCACCATGGATCGCATTTGTCGAGTTCTTTTCCAGGCATTTTTTCTTAGACAAAAAAGATATGGTCCGGTTTGGACCACAATTAAATTATATGTTGGAGACCTGTGTAAAATGTCAGCCAATTCGAATAAGAATTGCGCCCTTTAGGGGCTAAAGAAGTAAAATAGGGAGATCGATTTATATGGGAGCTGTATCGGGCTATAGACCGATTCAGACCATAACAAACACGTATGTTGATGGTCATGAGTCGTCGTACAAAATTTCAGATAAATTGGATAATAATTGCGACCTATACAGGCTCAAGAAGTCAAGATCCCAGATCGGTTTATATGACAGCTATATCAGGTTATGAACCGATTTGAACCTTATTTGACACAGTAGTTGAAAGTAAGAATAAAATACGTCGTGCAAAATTTCAGCCAAATCGGATAGGAATGGCGCCCTCTAGAAGCTCAAGAAGTCAAACAAACACGTATGTTGATGGTCATGAGAGAATCCGTCGTACAAAATTTCAGCCAAATCGGATAGGAATTGCGCCCTCTAGAAGCTCAAGAAGTCAAGTCCCCATATCTGTTTATATGACAGCTATATCAGGTTATGAACCGATTTGAACCATACTTGGCACAGTTGTTGGATATCATAACAAAACACTACGTGCCAAAATTTATTCAAATCGGATAAGAATTGCGCCCTCTAGAGGCTGAAGAGGTCAAGACCCAAGATCGGTTTATATGACAGCTATATCAGGTTATGGACCGATATGAACCATACATGGAACAGTTGTTGGATATCGTAACAAAACACGTCGTGCAAAATTTCATTCTAATCGGATAAGAATTGCGCCCTCTAGAGGCTCAAGAAGTCAAGACCCAAGATCGGTTTATATGGCAGCTATATCAAAACATGGACCGATATGGCCCATTTACAATGCCAACCGACCTACACTAATAAGAAGTATTTGTGTAAAATTTCAAGCGGCTAGCTTTACTCCTTCGGAAGTTAGCGTGCTTTCGACAGACAGCACGCACGGAAGTTAGCGTCAGGATCGGGTCTTGACTTCCTGAGCCTCTAGAGGGCGCAATTCTCGGGGTGTTTTGATATCACTTCCAACAACTGTGCTAAGTATGATTTAAATCGGTTCATAATCTGGTATAGCTTTCATATAAACCGATCTTGGATCTTGACTTCTTGAGCTTATAGAGCGCGCAATTCTCATTTGGATGAAATTTCGCATGAGGTGTTTTGTTATGACTTCCAATAACTGTGCCAAGTATGGCGCAAATCGGTACATAACCTGATATAGCTGTCATATAAACCCATCTGGGATCTTGACTTCTTGAGCCTCTAGAGGGCGCAATTCTCATTCGATTTGGAAGAAATTTTGGTCCCCGATTTCTCACTTTAACCGAAACCTAGCTCCCATATTACTGCTAAAATATAAAAAATTTTGACCAGGTTATCATGTTTCTACAGGAAATATTGTTGAAATTTGTTTCCTATGGGAAATATTTGTCAAAATGTCATTCCTATGGGAAATTTTGTTAAAATTTTTCTCAATGGGAATTATAGGAAATTATCGCAAAACTTTTTTTACGAAATTTTTTTAAAATTTATTTCTATAAAAAATTTTCTCAAAGTTTGTTTTGACGAAATTTCTCTTCTATAGGAAATTTTGTCGAAATTTCTTTTCCATGAGAAATTTTGTAAAAACTTGCTTATAATACTATATTATTAAAAAATTGTTACACCCACCACCATAGGATGAGGGTATACTAATTTGATCATTCTGTTTGAAACACCTCGAAATATTGATCTATGATCCCATATACAATACTATATATATTCTTGATCGTCTCGACATCCTGAGTCGATCTAGCCATGTCCGTCGGTCTGTCTGTCGAAATCACGATAGCGGTCGAATGCGTAAAGGTAGCTGCTTAAAATTTTGCGCAGATACATAATATTGATGAAGGTCGTTGGGGATTGCAAATGGGCCATATCGGTTCAGATTTGGATATAGCTCCCACATAAACCGATCTCCCGATTTGACTTCTTGAGACCCTAGAAGCCGCAATTTTAGTGACATTTTTCATATAGTGTTCTGTTGCGACTTCCAACAACTGTGCCAAGTACGGTCCAAATCGGTCTATAACCTGATATAGCTCCCACATAAACCGATCTCCCGATTTGATTTCTTCAGCCCCTGGAAACCACAATTTTCATCCGATTTGGCTGAAATCTAGCACATAGTGTTCTGTTATGACTTTCAACAACTGTGTCAAGAATTGTTCAAATCGGTCTATAATCTAATATACCTCGCATATAAACCGACCTTCCGTTTTGACTTCTTGAGCTCTGGAAGCCGCAATTTTTGTCTGATTTGGCAAAAATTTTGCACAATGTGTTCTGGTATGACTTCCAACAACTGTGTCAAGTATGCTCCAAATCGGTCTATAACCTGATATAGTTCCCATATGCCTCCCATATAAACCGACCTTCCGTTTTGACTTCTTGAGCTCTGGAAGCCGCAATTTTTGTCTGATTTGGCTAAAATTTTGCACAAAGTGTTCTGGTATGACTTCCAATAACTGTGTCAAGTATGCTCCAAATCGGTCTATAACCTGATATAGCTCCCATACTAACCGATCTCTCGATTTGATTTCTAGAACCTCTGGAAGCCACAATTTTTGTCCTAATTGGGTGAAATTTTGCATAGTGTTCTGTAAACACTTTAATTTTTGCTGGTTTGACAGAAGATTGGTATGTAGAATAAAATTATGTTCTTCAACTAAATTTTTTTTGTATAAATGTTTAGCAGAATTCATGGTGGTGGGTTCCCAAGATTCGGCCGAACCTAGCACGCTTTTTTTCTAAGTAAAAGACTTTTTCGTTTAATTTATTATTTTTAAGAATGTTTTATTTTATTTTTATGTTTTACATTTAAAGTACATAAATTTCATTTTGTAAAAATATATATAAAATATATATTTTATTTTTAATTTTAAATTCTATATATTTTAAGTTTTTGTTGGTATGTACTTCTAGCTCTTGCTGCTAAAATTATTGTTCCATTTATATGTACGTTGGTATATATGCATATAAAAAAATAAATGTTAATTTTTGTTGTTTGTCTTATAAAACAAAATTTGTATAGTCATTGTATCAAAATTACACAAAAAAAATGTTTAGAGAAATGCAATTATTGTTTGTTTTGCTGTTTTCTGTTTGTGAAATATTGGCAAGTATGTACATATGTATGTATATAATACATAAATCTGTATATATACATACTTATTTCTATTAATTTTGGGGATACATCAGCTACATCATACATACATACATTTATTTACTTAATTTTACAACTACTTTTAATTTAAACAAATAAATAATAAAAAAAGACACTTTAATTTGCACTAAATTTTAAATATTGGGGGATGTTTTCTAAAATTTCCCTTTTACAAATACACAGACAGACTATAAGCTTAAAAACGAAGAAATGCAATGAAATTACAAAGAAAAATATTTCTAAGGAAATTTTTCAACTTCTCGAAGTTTTTGGGATATTTTTTGTCTATAGGAAATGAGTCAAAATTTTTATTATAGAAACCTTGTTAAAATTTCTTATTTTTGGGAAGTTTTGTTAAAATTTTTGTTTTTTGGAAATCTTGCAAAATTTTGTCAAAATTTCTTTGTCTGGGAAATTTTGTCAAAATTTCTTGTCCATGGGAAGTTTTGTCAAAATTTCTAATCTATGAGAAATTTTTTTCAAAGAATCTGATCATGGAAAATTTTGTAAAATTTTCTTATTTTTGGCAAATTTTGTTAAGATTTCTAATTAATAGGAAATGTTCTCAAAATTTTTTATACAAGGGAAATTTTGTGAAATTTTCTTTTTAAATTTTGCCAAAATTTCTTATCTTGTAAAAATTTTGTCAAAATTTCAGATCTATGGGAAATTTTGTCAAAATTTCTCATCTAAAGGAAATTTTGGCATAATTTCTTATTTTTGGAGAATTTTGTCAACATTTCTAATCCAAGGGTATCTATGGGAAATTATGTCAACTTTTCTTATCTTTGAGAAATTTTGTAAAAATCATCTAACCAGAAATAAACATTGTTTACTTTTCGGTCCTTCAGCAGGGAAATTTTCTGAATTTTTTTTCCTTTAGGAAGTTCTGCCAAAATTTCTTATTTTTGGAAAATTTTATCAAAATTTCCAACTATGGGAAATTTTGTCAAAATTTTTTATCCAGGAAAATTTCTTTTCCATGGGAAGTTCTGTCAATATTTCTTATCTTTGGAGAATTTTGGCAAAATTTCTTGTATTTGGAAAATTTTGTTAAAATTCTTGACCTATTTGAAATTTTATCAAAGTTTCTGATTTTGGCACAATTTTTTATTTTTGGGAAATTTTGTCAAAATTAATTGGGAAATTTTTCAAAGATCACCTTACCAGAGATAAACAATGTTTACTTTTTGGTCCTTCAGCAGGGAAATTTTGTCAAAATATTCTTTTCTATAGAAAATTTTTAAAATATTTCTTATTTTTGGGAAATTTTATCAAAATGTCCAACTATGGACAATTTTGTCAAAATTTCTTATTTATAGGAAATTGTGACAACAATTTTTATCTTTGGGAAATTTCGTAAAGATCATCTAACCAGAGATAAATATTGTTAGCTTTTTGGCCCTTAAGCAGGGAGATTTTGCCAAATTTTCTTTTCTATAGGAAATTTTTTAAAAATTTCTTATTTTTGGGAAATTTTGTCAAAATGTCCATTTATGGCAGGTTCTGCTTTTACGATTAAAATAATACTTTGGGGACTTGTGAAGGCAGGTCTCCAAAGTCATACTTTAGCATTTATGTCCACAAATATTGTCAAAATTTCTTATCGATAAGAAATTCTCTCAAAATTTCTTCTATTGGCAATCTTTTCAAAATTTTATCAAATTGTTACCCTATTTAGATTAGAAATGAAAATGATAAGAATTGTTAACAATTAAAATAAAGGCAACTAAAACATAAATCATGGCCAATTTTTGGATTTTTTTCTATAGATTAAAGTTTGTTTTTTTTTTGTCCACTTAAAACCTAATTACAAAGCATACACTTGGGTTGGAGGAGGGGGGACGTGGGGAGTAACTCTTCTAGGAAATTTGTTTAACTTTAGAATATCTCTTGTTCAAACCAAGTTTACAATGAAAATAAGGACATATGATGAGGTGGAGGAAAGGCATCACGATTATTTTTCTGCTATGATGATTATGATGATGATGGGGACTTCTAAGCATGTGCCTGTGTCACATTTGATACCAGCAATTGAGCCCATTCGGGGAAGGTGGTCAAAGATGGGTATACCACATTGCCCCATGTTTGACAGAAAACAAACAGGACTACAATGGTGATAATAGTGGGACCAACGCCAGCGGTAGCCTAAAAAGGAGAAGAGAAAGAAAAAAAGTGAAAAAGTGCAACAAAAAATTGAAAAACGTAAGGAAAAGCTAAAAGCCACTGAATTAGGGACCCCTTTGCCCAAACAATCTATTCGCTGTTCTTACCATATCCTTTGTTTGAATATTTGCATAACCCGCCACCAGCGCATTAGGGGGCGTACTGACAGGTAAATGGAAGGCCATACTGCAAGCTAAACCCGCAGGCAACACTAAGTACAAGGGATGAACTCCAATAGCCAGAGCCTTAAAATCAACAAAAATATAAAATTAAATTTAAAATAAAAATAATACAAAAAATAAATAGAAAACAACGTTAAAAAACAATTCCACTAAAATTTCTTCTTCGAAAATACTCGTTTTAAGGAAATTTTCTGCAAAAGTCTTATTTTTGGGGACACTTTCTTCAAATATACTTAATTCGAGGACATTTCTGCACAAATCATAATTATGAGGATATTCTCTACAAAACTTCTAAATTTGGGGACATTCTCGAAAAAAAACTCCAAACTTTGAGGGCACTTTTATCGAGAGTCTCCATTTTGAAGACATTTTGTTACAAATTGTCATTTTGAGGACATATTGTGTGAAAAACCAACATTTTGGGGACACTCTATGCAACCATAAAATGTTGAGGTTTCTAAGAAATTTTAGTTTTGAGGACATGTTTCTAGGAAACTCGGTTATGAATATTTAACTATTGCACAACTTTCTTCAACTAAAATTGATGTCGTAAAATTTTCTTAAAAAACTTCGCGAAGAAAATTTTGAAAAATCCTCAATTTGGGGATATATTTACGCAAATTCTTTTTGAGACATTGTTGTCCCACGCAATTTTAGGGATATCACTAAAAACTAACTTTACACACAAGAGACTCTGTGTGTCTTGTTTTATCATTCAATTTTTGGGACATATTACTTTGGGGATATTTTATTTATAATTTTATTTGTAGGGACACTGTTTGAAAATCCCACCATGTATATTTTCTTGGGTATGGGTATTTAACAATTTTACTTTGGGGATATTGTACTACTCTGAAAAGCTATCTTCGGGAATATTATCTGTGTGTCTTGTTTTATCACTCAATTTTTGGGACATATAACTTTGGGGATATTTTCTTTTTAATTTTATCTGTAGGGACACTGTTTGAAAATCCCACCATGTATATTTTCTTGGGTATGGGTATTTAAAAATTTTACTTTGGGGATATTGTCTCTGAAAAGCTATCTTTGGGGATATTATCTGAAAATCTCACTTTGCAGACGTTGGTACTCATATGCGGCTTTGGGAATATTAGCTCCGAAAATCAAACTTTGTTTACATTATCTGAAAATCCCACTTTGGATACATTGTTTCTCTATGCAACTTTGGGGATATTATCTCTCAAAATCTAACTTTGGGCACATTTTTCGAAAGTTCTTCCTTGGAGACATATAGCTTTGAGTAAATTTTATCTGAAAATTAAACTTTAGAATCCCACTTTGGTCAAATTATTGCCCACAAGTAACTTTCGGCATATTACCCCCGAAAATCCGACTTTGGGGACATTGTCTTAAATCCAAATCCAACTTTGAAGTCATTGTTGCCCCAATGTATTTTTTTTACTCTGAAAATCCAACTTTGTGGACATTGCTTGAATGTCTCACTTTGGGGACAGTAACTGTGGGGATAATATCTTTGAATATTTAACTTTGGGGACATAGTCTGAAAATCCACCTTTGGGAGTATTGTTGCCCACAAGTGACTATGGAGATATTTTCTGCGAAAATCGAACTGTGGAAACATTGTGTAAAATTCATTTTAAGGAAATTTTTTGCAAAGTCTGATTTTTAGTACATTTTCTGCAAAGATCTTCATTTTAAATATATATTTTTTACAAAAGTCCTCATTTTGAGGAAATGTTTTGCGGCAATACTAATTTTAAGGAAAAATCCATATCTGGTGATATTTTTACGAAAAATCCTAATTTTAGGAACATTTTCTACAATTACCCGAAAATCCTTACTTTCGGGACATTTCCTTATCATTTTGAGGACATTTTCTACAGAAATATTTATTCTGCTCGAAATTTCATTTCGGCAAAATTTTCTGCAAAACTACTGATTTTTGAGAAAACTTTATATAAAAATGAGCACATTTCTATGAAAATAATTTTTCGTGTAATTTTCAATCTAAAATTTAAATTTTTGTCTAAAAATGTCATTATAACTTACCATCTCCATTACAACTGGTACCATAATACTGGCAATGGCCACATTGGAACTGAAAGCCGTTAGGAATACCGAAACCAAAATAACTACCAATAACAGCACTGGCAAAGGTAAAACCTTCAAACCGCTCAAAGATTGACCTATCAGCGAGGACATGCCACTTCGTTTGCTTCCTTCCGACAAAGCGAAACCGCCACCCAAAAGGAAAATCAAACCCCATGGTACTTTCGATTGAATAAACTTCCAGGTGATCAAAGAGGGTGTGGGGGCAGTGGGCAATGGTAAATTATTGCGATTGCAACAGTATCGTAAAAATGCATAATTAGCTGGAAGAATGAAGCACATGATAACTATGAAAATTGTGGGCATAGAATTTTTGATTTCAACAGTGTCCAGAACGTCAGCCCAGCCGGTGAAAATACCAGGTTTACGAGTAAAGTACAAGACGACCATAATAATAAACAGAATCATAACTTGAATTTCATGTATGGTCATGGGTCCCAATTCCTTGTAACGTTGATCGATGACTTTGCGGGCCACACCAGCTCCCTGTTGTCCCAATTTAACCTCCTCGGCTTCTTTGCTCTTGGGGCGGAAAAGGCCCATGAAATGATATTGAAGCCAGACGTAGGTCAGTCCAGTGTACACCAACATGGAGGGCACCGAGTAAAACATGAAGGTGGGGAAATCCAAAGTTTCCGTCGAAGTGGGGAAACGAGATTCGTACAAACTCTTAAAAGCCAAGTTGGTAGCTGTACCAATAACAGTGCCGCAACCGCCCAAGGATGAGGCATAGGCAACGCCCAAATAGTAACACAATGTTATCTTCGAGGGAAGGGGAGGCCTAAAAAATAGAAATCGACATTTTTTATTACAACTACGGTGAGAGTGTAAAGAACTTACGCTTCTTCTCCGGTTTTCTTGTTGTTGCCTCCCACAATTTTGTACTCAGGTTCCGTGGTCATTTTACACAATCCCTGTTGTTGTAATTCCTCCAATACAGCCTGAATAATGGGACACATCATTGCTGTGCAAGCGGCATTTGAAATCCACATGGACAAGAACATTGTGACAAACATCAAGCCAAAGTGTAATCTTAGGAGAGAGAGAATGAAACAAAATTTTCCTTAAAATTTTTATTTCTCAAAAATTTATTTACAAACATCAAATTTTTTTCGAACATAATTTTTAATGAAATAAGTTAAATAATGATATCTTAAGAAATATTCGTAAACATATTTCCATTTTAAAAATGTTTCATTTTGAGTACATAATTATCTCGAAAATAAATTGCCCTAAATGTCCTCAAACAAATATTCGAAAAACTATTAAGAAAATCCTTCATTTTAGTAAACATTTTAGGATAAGGAATGAAATAACGGTCTACAGAATCTGTTTTATCATTGGAGTTTTTTTTTCTATAAAACAAAATTTCAGGACATTTTCATCGATATAATGGAATACTAACTTTGGGGACACTATCCAAAAATTTCATTTGGGGACACTGTAGCTCCCATACAACTTTGGAGTGATTTTTTCTGAAAATCCTACTTTCGGCACGTTGCATGAAAATTCTACTTGTATATAATTTTGCGGAAAGTCTAACTTCGGCGATATTGTCTGAGACCCCCACTTTGGAGATAATGTTGCCCCGAAGCAACTTTGGGCATATAAAATCTAACTTTGGAGACAATCCAATTTTGGGATAATTTCTCAGAAAATCGAACTTTGTGGATATTGCCGACCTAAACCTTGGAGATATTTTGTCAAAAAATCTATCTTTGGGGACATTGTTACACTTTGGCCGCATGTAACTTTGGGAATATTTTCTCTGAAAATCTAACTTTAGAAATCGCACTTTGTGGTCATGTAACTTTGGGTGTATTTTCTTTGAAAATCCAACTTTTGGGACATTGTTTGAAAGTTCCACTTGGGGAAATTGTTGCTCTCATGCAACTTTGGAGATATTTTTTCAGAAAACCTAACTTTGTGGGCATAGTTTCAAAGTCTCACTACGTGGAAATGTAACTTTGGAGACATAGTTTAAAAGTCTCACGGAAATGTAATTTCGGGTATGTTTTTTCTGAAAATCTTGCTTTAGGGTAATTATACGACTATCTCACTTTAGCAGTATTGTCCACCAAGTAAAGAACATTCCATTAAGGAACAGGGGCAAATTTATCACATACCAATGACACCTCACAAATGTCGCCAGAGAGAGGGGAAAACCACCGCTGAAAATTTTTTCTGATGTTTTCGGTAGGATTCGAATCCGGGCGTTCGGCGACATTGGCGGACATGGTGGCCGGATATGGCGGACATGGTGGCCGGATATGCGCTATGGTGGCCGGATATTTTCTCTGAAAGTCTAACTTTGGGGAAATCCTACTTTAGAGACATGTCACTATGGGTATATTTTCATTGAAAATCTAACATTGGGGATTTTGTTTCCCAATACCACTTTGAGGACATTGTTACCTTAACGCAACTTTGGGAATATTTACTCTCACTTCAGGAAAATGTAACTTCGCGTACATTTTCTCTGAAAATTTTACTTTAGGCACACTTTCTGACAATCCCACTATAAGGATATTGCCGACCTAGCAACTTTCGTGATATTTTCTCAGAAAATCTAACGTTGGAGAAATTGGCAACATGTAACATAAGGATATTTTCTCTGAAAATCTTTGGGTAAATTTTCTGGAAATCCTACTGTGAGGGCTTTGAAAATCCAGCTTTGGGGACATCGTTTGAAAGTCTCACTTTTGGGGAAATGTAATTTCCGGTATATTTTCTTTGAGACTTTGTCTGGAAATCCCACTTGGGACATTATTTGGCAATCCCACATTAGGGACATTATTTGACAATCCCAGTTTAGGGATATTGTCTATCTTGTAACTTTGGGGATTATTTCCCTGCAAGTCAAAGCCCTCAAGAGCCTTAGGGTATATTTCCTCTGAAAATCTAACTTTTGGGACATTGTCTAGAAATCCCACTTTGAGGACATATAACTTTGGGTATATTTTTTGAGAATCGAACTTTGAAACTTCGGGTATCTTTTCTTTGAAAATCTTACTTTTTAGGGATATTATCTGAAAATCCCGTTTTCGGGATATTGTCCACTTAGTAGCTTTGGGGATGTTTCTTTGAAAATCAAACTTTAGAGACATTGTTTGAAAACCCCACTTTAAGGATATGTAACTTTGTGGATATGTTACTTTGGGTATATTTGAAAATCAAATTTTGGGGACATTGTCTAGAAATCCCAGTTTGGGGACATTGTTGCCCTTATGCGACTTTGGGAATATTTTCTCTGAAAATCTAACTATTGGGATATTGTCTGAAAGACTTACTTAAGGGAAATGTAACACCGGATTTATTTTCTCAGACTTTAGGGACATTATATGACAAACCCATCTAAGGGATATTGTCCACCTAGTAACCTTGGGGATATTTTTTCTGAAAGTGTAACTAACATTGTCTAGAAATCCCAGTTTGGGGACATTGTTGCCCTTATGCGACTTTGGGAATATTTTCTCTGAAAAACTAACTATTGGGATATTGTCTGAAAGATTCACTTAAGGGAAATGTAACACCGGGTTCATTTTCTCAGACTTTAGGGACATTATATGACAATCCCATCTTAGGGATATTGTCCACCTTGTAACCTTGGGGATATTTTTTCTGAAAGTGTAACTTCGGGGACATTATCTGGAAACCACATATTCTTTGAAAATCTAACTTTGGGGACATTGGCTGAAAATCACACTTTGGAGATATTTTCTTTCAAAATTTGGGGACATTATTTGAAATTCCCACTTTAAAGACAAAAAACTTAACCTTATGGCTTTTTTTTGAAATCATATCTTTTGGCACACGGTCTGAAAATCCAGCTTTGGGGGTATTGCTGGCCCAAGTATATAAGGGGAATATTTTTTTGGAATCTCTAGCATTGGGGACATTGTCTAAAAATCCCACTTTGGGGAAATGTAGTTTTGGTGACATGTAACCTTGGGCATATTTTCTCCTAAAATCTAGTTTAGGGGATATTGTTACACAGTGGCCAATGTTGCATATCATTGGATATATTTTCTTTGAAAATTTCACTTTTGGAGACATTTTCTGAAAGTCCCAACTTATTGTTGCGCCCGAAGCACCTTTGCCTAATCAACTTTGGGTATATTTTATTGTTTCGGTAAATCTAACTTTGAGGATATTTCTGTCTCCAAATATAATTTCGTAGATTTTTTTCATAACAAGATTAAATATTTAATTTATGTTTTGGAATTTTTTCAGTGTGGCGTATAAAGGCCAATGGCTTGACAACTAAACCCCATTGGGTATTAAGTTTTTTTTTACGAAAACCTATAAATATTTATTGTACGCTGTCGCCTATTTTCATCTACATTCAAATATATAAAGTGAATTAAATACTTTCCATTTAAGACTAGCCTGCAAGTAAGGAAAATGAACTAAATACATACAACATATATATTAACATATATATATATAAAGTTTTGCATACATACCTTCTAGGACTGCAGCCTACAATCTGAATAACTCGCAACGCCAGACGTTTGTGCAAATTACAATATTCAATAACCAGGGCGACCATAATACCGCCCATAAACATGACCATGGTATCTTTGAAAAACAATTGACACACAGTATTTGAGGCCTGTAATTAAAAGATGTATACGGTGTGTTAAATTAAAAATATCTCCGGAAAAATTTTTTTTTGCAATACCTACCATTATACCCATGACAGGGAACGCCACTATGGGCAACATAGATGTAACGTATAAAGGCAAGGCTTCTGTGACCCAAAATACGGCCATGACACATAAAAGATACATACAACGGTAGGCCTGCAAGAAAATCAAAGAAAATGTTAGCATACAATAAATAAATGTATAAATATTTTTATTTTACTTACGGGAATATTGTTTTGTAACATCACAGGTAAAAATAAGAGAGGTGTTAGTAGTACTATAAGACCCTTCCAATGATTGACGAAAAAGCTTTTGATGCTGCCGCCCTTGGACGGGGGGACTCTCTCACCCGCCTCACTGAAAATAAAAAGATTTTTTTTATAGAAATGTAGATACGCGAAAAAATGAAAAGGACTGTTCTTCAGAAAAAGTGAATTGTTATAGAAGACCAGGAAAGCGAATCGAAGTTCCTAGGCGAAATTCTGAGGAAGGTATTAGTGAGACAAAGTGCTCCCTAAGCACCAAGCTTCCTCGGTAAGAAAGAAGTAACATTCAACAAAGATAGCAAAGCGACATTGGAACTGCTGATGGAGACACGATTTGAAGAATTGGAAGGCATTAGTAAAACATCTAGGTTGTGTAAACTGCTCCCTAAGGATTCCAGCAAGTCTAGCTTCCGGAGAAAGTAAGATGGAACTTCTATCAAGGATAGCCAAGAACAAGTGGAACTTATGATGGAGACGCATTTTGCAGACAACCAGGAGGAGACAAGTAGAGTAAAGAGCGGTTCGTGAGTAAAATTGAAAGATTCCAGCAAAACTTTTTCTTAAAATTTGAAGCACTAACAATACTGCATACTGTAAGCTCCATCATGAAGCGCCATTGTTCTTGCGCTGAATTCAGCACTGCTTTTGTAATTGCGCAAAGGAAGAATATAATAATTCTAACGTGATGGATTATTCCGATACAAAAATTTGTTATGCTCAAATTAGCGCACTTTCGGTGCTCTAGCGTAAGCAGATGCTTCCTCATCCCCATACATAGTTGCACTACTGTATTGAAGCATTTTATTTATTCGTTTAAACGGACATGGGAATGGTAATGATTTCCAACTCTCCATTTTGTGCTTTTAAATGCGCTGAATTGCTTATATAGGGGAAGCGCAATCAAGAGGAACATTACCTTATAATTTCACCAATGGATTCAGTGCATCAGCAGCATTGTGTGACTTGAATTTTCCTTACAAAACTGCTAGGAGCTAGTGTGGCATCTGGATTATGCAAAATGTTTCCTAAGGACTCCAGCAAGTCTAGCTTCCGGAGAAAGGAAGATGGAACTTCTATCAAAGATAGTCAATGGCAAGTGGGACTAACGATGAAGAAGCATTTTTTAGGAAATCAGGAGGAGACGAGGAGAGCAAAAAAGATTCATTAGTTAAATGGAAGGTACTTATTTTCGAGGAGGAAATCAGAATAGCGCAGAGTTGTTTCTGTGAAAAATTCTGTGTAGAATTGACAGCCTAATAGTGAGGAATCTAGATGGCGACAAGTGCGCCCTAAGGACCTCAGCCAGCCTAACTTTCTGATCTGCGTAAGGAAGAATTTTCAAAAGCTAAAAGACAGTGAAACAAGCAGCCAGAAAGAGATCAGCGATAAGAATATGACCCCAGCATTACTAACTGAAGCTGTCACAGCTTTCACGTCACATAAATCAGCCGGATCGGATGAAATCATCCCAGCACTATTGCTGAAGTTCCTTTGTATTATTTTGTTAAGGCTTAACCGGGTTTTCAGAGTGAACCTGGCAAGGCCTTACATACCGAGTGCATGGAGAGAGGTCAAAGTGGTCTTTATTCCAATCTGAAATCGCTTTCACTTAAAACACTCAAAGAGAGAGAGAGATCAAGACTGTCATCGAATTACCTCAGTATTGCTCATGATGCATACCTTATGGACAGTTTGGTGGACACATTACTCAACGCAGAATTGCAAATTGGAGATACGCCTCTCCAATAGAGTGGACACAATGGCATCTTTTTTAGATATCAAGGAGAGCTTTAACCAACGTGTAGATAGGAATGATACTCACCGCTCTAGGCCGTCTGAGGGTGCACCAAAACATATTTCAAAAGACGCATTTGGAGCGCACGAAGAGAGGTCAGAGCTGCCTATATCCCAAGGGCGGGAAAAATTAACTACAACATGACGAGGACTTTAGGCCCATCATCCGTCGTTTTTACCACAAACACTGGGATGAGAAATCCACTTGAGGATGAGAGAAAAACTGATACCGAATAATTGTAGTGGGGCACAGCATGCATAGCTAAAGGGCAAGTCGAAGGAAACGGTACTTATCACAAAGTGGAGATAGGTTTGACCCATCGCATGGGGGTCTACTTAAACATCTTCCAATGACCATGGAGAAGGATTATTAAAGCAAACTTAGCAGAGGGTATGGTCCTCAAGTAGGTATGTCTTTGCCGATTCTTTGAAACCTCGTAATAAACGAAGTGCTATAAATCTTCGCAGAGACTGTCGAATGGTCGATGAGGAATGGGCTTAGAACGAACCTGAGAAAGACAAAGCTGATACTTTTGTATCAGAGACATTTTTTTTCAAGAAGGCAAAAATCCTAGTCCATAGTTCGAATTGGAACTGGGAGCCTTCTACTTCCACTTTAAGGAGGATGTTCTTTAAGAAGTGAGTATATAAATCAAAGATGTAGGCCACCATGAAGCAGAGGTTAGCAGATCCGCCTACGACGACAAACGCCTGGAATCAAATCCCGGCGTGAACATCAGAAAAATTTTCAGTGGTGGTTATCCCCTTACTATACTGCCTACATATGTAAGGCATCCTGCTATGTAAAATTTTCTCGACCAAGTGGTGTCGCTATGCAACACCCAGTTCGGACTCGGCATAAAAACGGAGGCCTCATGATATGGGAGAAGTATCCCCTGTTCCTTAATGGAATGTTCATGGGTAAATTTGAATTATTCGCGGAGGCGGGGGAATCTGTACAGGACCCTTCGGTCTGTTGCTCAATACCTTAAATTAAAAGATGTTGATATTATAGAGTGTGATTAAGCTTCACCTCCATGGTATATTGCTAACTTGGTTATAGGGAACCAAATTTTTGGGAAATAAAAAGATTGAAGAACATACTAGAAGGGTTGGCCACTGCGGAAGCTTTGGTGAGCTGAGATTGTATACATGGATGCTAAATTGGCAGGACTATTTGACCCTTCGTCAACAGGAAAAGGACTATAGCAAGAGTCAAAATAGGGGGGCACTGCACGATAGAACCTATGGCGGCGCACATTGAATTCTCGTTTAATGATTAGTGTAGAAACTGTGTTTGTGAGGAAAAGAATGGGACGATTCAATAATTGCTATGATTATGACCGGGTTTTCGCGGACACAGGTTCTCCTAAGCGGAAGGGAGACGGTTCTTCTCTGGTCTAGGTCATCTCGCAAACGTGTCTCTAACAGGTCTCCTTATAAACATCAATAGGAAGGGAATGGTTCCGTCATGGAACAAAATAAAAATTACACGGCATGTAGTTGTCTTATGACATGTCAAATTTAGCACATATTGAGTTGTACATGTCGTGTGATACAAACGAGACTAACATATGAAATTCACTTTTCAAAATAGCACATGTATTTTTTTCGATTAGAGCGTGCTCTATTCCTTCTGACAAAAACATAAAAAAATCAGCTGTTTTTGTTTTCAGTCGAATGAAAGCAACCCGAAATTAAAATGTTTGCACAAATTTATGATTTAACCAACTTTTTCACAATTTTAACGAATATTACGCATAAAAAAATGAGCTTTAGCTCAAATTTTCAGGTTATGTCATACGAAAATAACATATAGGGTAATAACAAAAATGATGAATCGTATGTAAATTGACAACGTTGACAAACATTTTCAATTGAATACAAGAAGTGGCATGTCATAAGACATCTACATGCCGTGTAATAGCGCCTTTACTGGTTCACACACATACATACGCAATTAACATATATTCCCAGCGGCAAACTTGAGAAGGACCTAAATTAAGAAACCTCCACAAGGCCTATAATTCAACCTCAAACAAAGCAAAACAAAAACAAAAAGCCTTCTATATTTTGCCTTATATAAGACCTTTGATGGAATCTTTTTCACTTTACAAATTCACTTCGTTCAAAAGAAGAAAAGAAAACCTTCTATAAGGGAATTTCTTAGTTGTTAAATTAAGTTGTCTCTCTCAAATAAAATTGAGAGAGCATTATTGTTTTTATACCCTCCACCATAAGATGGGGGGTATACTAATTTCGTCATTCTGTTTGTAACTACTCGAAATATTCGTCTGAGACCCCATAAAGTATATATATTCTTGATCGTCGTGAAATTTTATGTCGATCTAGCCATGTCCGTCCGTCTGTCCGTCCGTCCGTCCGTCCGTCCGTCCGTCCGTCCGTCCGTCTGTCTGTCGAAAGCACGCTAACTTCCGAAGGAGTAAAGCTAGGCGCTTGAAATTTTGCACAAATACTTTTTATTAGTGTAGGTCGGTTGGTATTGTAAATGGGCCATATCGGTCCATGTTTTGATATAGCTGCCATATAAACCGATCTTGGGTCTTGACTTCTTGAGCCTCTAGAGTGCGCAATTCTTATCCGATTGGGATGAAATTTTGCACGACGTGTTTTGTTATGACTTCCAACAACTGTGCCAAGTATGGTTCAAATCGGTCCATAACCTGATATAGCTGCCATATAAACCGATCTTGGGTCTTGACTTCTTGAGCCTCTAGAGTGCGCAATTCTTATCCGATTGGAATGAAATTTTGCACGACGTGTTTTGTTATGACATCCAACAACTGTGCCAAGTATGGTTGTCCATAACCTGATATAGCTGTCATATAAACCGATCTTGGTTCTTGACTTCTTGAGCCTCTAGAGGGCGCAATTCTTATCCAATTTGAATTAATTTTGGCACGTAGTATTTTGTTATGATATCCAACAACTGTGCCAAATATGGTTCAAATCGGTTCATAACCTGATATAGCTGCCATATAAACCGATCTGGGATCTTGACTTCTTGAGCCTCTAGAGGTCGCAATTATTATCCGATTTGCCTGAAATTTTGTACGACGGATTCTCTCATGACCATTAACATACGTTTTTATTATGGTCTGAATCGGTTTATAGCCTGATATATCTCCCATATAAATCGATCTCTCTATTTTACTTCTTGAGCCCACAAAGGGCGCAATTCTTATTCGAATTGGCTGACATTTTACACAGGTCTCCAACATTTAATTTAATTGTAGTCCAAACCGGACCATATCTTGATATCGCTCTAATAGCAGAGCAAATCTTTTCTTATATCCTTTTTTTGCCTAAGAAGAGATGCCGGGAAAAGAACTCGACAAATGCCATCCATGGTGGAGGGTATATAAGATTCGGCCCGGCCGAACTTAGCACGCTTTTACTTGTTTTTTTTTTTTTGTTTTCCTACACGTTTAAAACCTTAATCGACATATGGCTTTCTGTAAGCCCTACTTTTGGATATAAGAAGGGAAGGCCATATACTTTTGGACACGCCTTGTTAAATAGCAAGGTGTAGGGAACGTCTTTGGCATGTCTTGTGTCTCCAAAATAAAGTCTTTTAGAAGCAGCTTTTATTCCTGAACTTTCCAGCTGGGCCCCCACCATTAGGACCTAATATTTTATTTCATATTTGTAATCTACTCCCGAATACCTTTCATTTGAGTTCCATATTTACATAGTCGTACAATATGACTATTTGGGGAGTATTGGGGTCGAGGAGTCCCGCTAGCTACTTAGACACAATTTGTAATATCATTTTCGTACTCTACTCCCAAATACCGTTCATTTGAGTCCCATATTGTCCTAATCGGTCCACTTTTGATTTTGGGTGGCGTTTTGAAGGTAAGAGGGAGGCTTATTATGGCTTATTTCTTCTTCCGGATTCCGGAAATTTTTACACAATCTGTGAAAATTTTAAAAAAATCAGTTCAGCCGTTTTTGAGTCTATACGGACAAGAAAATGTATAAACCCACAAACACAAATCCATTTTTATACCTACCACCTACTAATCTAGTCATTCTGTTTGAACGTGTAAAGCTAGCCGCTTGAAATTTTGCACAGATACTCAATATTGACGTAGGTCGTTGGGGATTGCCACATCGGTACAGATTTGGATATAGCTCCCAAATAAACCAATCTCCCGATTTGACCGCAATTTTTGTCCGATAGGTCTGAAATTTTGCATGAAGTGTTCTGTTATGACTTCCAACAACTGTGTCAAGTACGGTCTAAATCGGTATATAACCTGGTATAGCTCCCATATAAACCGGCCTCTCGATTATCCTTGTTCGGTTCCAAGAAGCTATAATTTTTGCTGGTTTGACAGAAGTTTGGTAGGTAGAATAAAATAAACTAAATTTATTTTGTATACATTTTTAACACACCATGGTGGTGTGTTTCCACGATTCAGCCCGGCCGAATTTAGCACGCTTGTACTTGTTATTATAGAAAATCTATATTTTTTTTTTATACCCTCTGCCATATGAGGGGGTACACTAAATTCGTCATTCTGTTTGTAACACCTCGAAATATGCGTCTAAGACCCCATAAAGTACATATATTCTTGATCGTCATGTCATTTTATGTCGATCTAGCCATGTCCGTCCGTCCGTCTGTCTGTCGAAAGCAAGATAACTTTCGAAGGAAACAAGCCGCTTAAAATTTTGCACAAATACTTTTTAATAGTGTAGGTCGGCTGAGATTGTAAATGGGTCACATCGGCCCATGTCATATAAACCAATCTTGGGTCTTGACATCTTGAGTCTCTAGAACGCGCAATTCGTCCGATTTGGCTGAAATTTGGAAATCTTGACTTCTTCAGCTTTTAGGGGGCGCAATTCTTATCCAATTTGGCTGTAATTTTGCACGTGGTGATTTGGTATCACTTCCAGCAACTGTGCTTAGTATGATTCAAATCGGTTTACAACTTGGTATAGCTGCCATAGAAACCGATCTTAGATCTTGACTTCTTGAGGGCGCATTTCTCATCCGATTTGGCTGAAATTTTGCATGATATGTTTTGTTATGATTTCCAATAACTGTGCCAAGTATGGCGCAAATAGGTAAATAACCTGATATGGCTGCCATATAAACCGATCTGGGATCTTGACTTCTTGTCCCTCTAGAGGGCTCAATTCTCATCAGATTTGGGAGAAACTTTGTACAACGACTTCTTCCATGACTTTCATCATACGTGTCCAATATGGTCTGAATAGATCTATAGCTTGATACAGCTCCCAATTCTTATCCGAATGAACTGAAATATTCCACAATGACTTCTACAATGTTTAGCATTCAATTCATTTATGATTCGAATCGGACTATAAGTTGATATAATTCCAATAGCATAACAGTTCTGATTCATTGTCTTTGTTTGCCTAAAAATAGATACCGCGCGAAGAACTCGACAAATGCGATCCATGGTGGAGGGTATATAACATTCGGCCCGGCCGAACTTAGCACGCTGTTACTTGTTTTCTGTTAATATGATACATCAATGTTTTTTAAACCGAAATATATTCAGTTTTGATAAAGGAGCATTATTTAAAAAAAAAAATTTCAAGTTTAAAATTTTCCAGCTCATCATTGTCTTTTTAGGGTTAAAGGCGCCATCAACTTGCCTTGTCACATCGAGCATTATAGGCACTCAGAATTTAAGCGTGAGCCGGTGTCGCCCGGCCCATCACTGGGACTCTCCACTCGATACCGCTGATTGGCTGCGACTGTAGCTGCAATTACTCCGTACTGAGTATTCCACTATCCCCAACCTTTAGCCACCAATCAGCTTTCACATGCATTTTGCAACAAAATCGCGTTTAGTTAATTCTTACACAACAGCCAATTTATAGGGATGAAGTTTATTTAAGGTCTTGATGGAGAATTCGTCGAACAGCGGTGCCAGAAATTCCCATAGCAACGTGTTTGCGAGACGCAACCTCGGCAAAAACGCAAAACTATCTGCCTCACTCTTTCGATATTTTCCGAAGTTATGATGGTCCGTTGAAGTCCATTACTGGGTTTAGCGTCACTTCCACACTCCCACGACAGAATTGAATTACGCCCAGCACGCTGCGCAGTAATAAGTGAGCGAACGTAAGAAACAAAGGTCCCGACGGCGAAGGCCCCGCGGCTACTTAGACCAGAGCATGATGGCAACTGAGTGGAGGGAGAAACAAACTGTGGGACCTCCCTCTACCGATGCGCCTGCTCTCTACACAACTGACTGCCACACTCTTTCGATACTTTCCGAAGTTCTGATGATCCGTTGAAGTCCATTATTGGGTTTAGCGTCACTTCCACACTTCCACGACAGAATCGAATTAGGGCCAGCTCGTTGCGCAGCAACAAGTGAGCGAACGTTAGAAAAGAAGATTCCGATGGTGAAAGCCCGCTACTCCCTAGACCAGAGCATAATGGAAACTGAGAGAAAAGAGAAACAAACTTGGGGACCTCCCCCTCCCGATGCGGCCGTTCTCTACCCCCTACATGCCTAAATCAACGCTCGGGAGCTTTTTCTAATATTGGGTTGCCCAAAAAGTAATTGCGGATTTTTCATATAGTCGGCGTTGACAAATTTTTTCACAGCTTGTGACTCTGTAATTGCATTCTTTCTTCTGTCAGTTATCGGCTGCTACTTTTAGCTTGCTTTAGAAAAAAAGTGTAAAAAAAGTAAATTTGATTAAAGTTCATTCTAAGTTTTATGCATTTTTACATTTACTTTCTTTTAAAAAATCCGCAATTACTTTTTTGGCAACCCAATACATATATTTGATTGTCGTGACATTCTTTGTCGATTTAGCCATGTGCGTTCGCATGTCTTTCGAAAGCAAGCTTATTTTAGAAGGAGTAAAGCTAGGCGCTTGAAATTTTTCACAAATACCAAAATAGACCAAAATGGACCAAAATAGTCCATGTTTTGATATAGCTTCCATATAAACCTATCTCGGATCTTGACTTCTTGAGCGTCTAGAGGGCGTAATTCTACGATTTGGCTGACATTTTGCATGAGGTGTTTTGTATTGATTTCTTACAACTTTGCCAAGTATGATGGTTCATAACTAGATAGCGCTGCCATATAAAGCGATAGCCCGATTTGATATCGTAAGACTCTATAGGGCGCCATTCTTATTAGATTTTGTTGAAATTTGCAAGTAGTGTTTTGTTATGACTTCCAACAGATGTGCAAGATATGGTCCAAATCGATCCATAAGCTGATTATAAACCGATCTCCCGATTTGAGTTCTTGAGCCTCTAAGGCGTAATTATTATCCGATTTGGCTGAAATTTTTAGCGTAAGGTTTTGCAACAGCCTTCCTAAGTATGGTCCAAATCAGACCATAACCTGATATAGCTCCCATATAAACCGATTGCCCAATTTGATATCTTGATCCTTTAGAGCGCGTAATTCTTATCCGATTTCGTTGAAATTTTGAAAGTATCATTTTGTTATGAGTTCCAATAACTGTGCCCGGTCCGTATCGATCCATAAACTAATATAGCTACCATACGATATAAACCGACCTCCTGCATTGACTTAATGGACCTCTAGAGGGCGTACTTATTATCCGATCTCGCTGCCAAATATGGTCCAAAGCGGTCCATAAACTGATATAGCTGCCACTAGACCGATCTCCCTATTTGACTTCTTGAGCCTCTGCAATTCGATTTGGCTGAAATTATGAACATGGTATTTTTGTATGACAAGTATGCAGTATATCGGTCTATAACTTAATATAGCTCCTTTATATTTAATTGAAAAAGTCAAACTTGTTATATTTCTTTTTAGTTTAGGTTAGGTTAGGTTGAAAAGAGGGTGCAGACATTAATCTGCCCCATGTCACTATAGACATACCCCTAAGCCAGTAAGCGCTTGTTGTGCGCTCTAAAAACTAATCTCAGAAGAGATATTTATAAAGGGCCAATCTTGTCTTCGAGATAACTCCCCTTAATGATGGGTTACGCATGCAAACTTAACCTAAGTAAACACAGTTTTCAATTCAGGAAGTAGAAATCATACCAATTGTCATCAGTGTAAATTTGAAATAAACTTTCATTCAGAAAAGGAATACTCACATCTCCATGTTTAGTATACTAATTGTACGTTAATCTAAAAAGAGAGAAAAATAAAAAAATCCATATTAGCTTAAATGATCGTTTAGTGATTCAGAGCCAAACTTTTATCTAAATTAAAATAAAAAAGTCATTATGCATACAAAAAAGAAAAATAACAATATTTATTTAACAATTACGTACATGAATAATCAATTAAAAACTAAAAAGCAAACTTTAGAGTGTTTAACAACCTTAGAAAAATCTATAATTTGTTTCCAAGCAATGCAAAATGTGAATTCAATGAAGCACGCAAGGTTTAATAACAGCATCTGATTAAAAATAAACAAGTAAAAGCGTGCTAAGTTCGGCCGGGCCGAATCTTATATACCCTCCACCATGAATCGCATTTGTCGAGTTCTTTTCCCGGCATCTCTTCTTAGGCAAAAAAAAGGATATAAGAAAAGATTTGCTCTGCTATTAGAGCGATATCAAAATATGGTCCGGTTTGGACCACAATTAAATTATATGTTGGAGACCTGTGTAAAATGTCAGCCAATTCGAATAAGATTTGCGCCCTTTGGGGGCTCAAGAAGTAAAATAGAGAGATCGATTTATATGGGAGCTGTATCGGGCTATAGACCGATTCAGACCATAATAAACACGTATGTTGAAGGTCATGAGAGAATCCGTCGTACAAAATTTCAGGCAAATCGGATAATAATTGCGACCTCTAGAGGCTCAAGAAGTCAAGATCCCAGATCGGTTTATATGGCAGCTATATCAGGTTATGAACCGACTTGTACTTTATTTGATATAGTAGTTGAAAGTAACAATAAAAAACGTCTTGCGAAATTTCAGCCAAATCGGATAGAAATTGCGCCCTCTAGAAGCTCAAGAAGTCAAGTCCCCAGATCTGTTTATATGACAGCTATATCAGGTTATGAACCGATTTGAACCATACTTGGCACAGTTGTTGGATATCATAACAAAACACGTCGTGCAAAATTTTATCCCAATTGGAATAGAATTGCGCACTCTAGAGGCTGAAGAAGTCAAGACCCAAGATCGGTTTATATGGCAGCTATATCAAAACATGGACCGATATGGCCCATTTACAATACCAACCGACCAACACTAATAAGAAGTATTTGTGCAAAATTTCAAGCGGCTAGCTTTACTCCTTCGGAAGTTAGCGTGCTTTCGACAGACAGACGGACGGACGGACGGGCGGACATGGCTAGATCGACATAAAATTTCACGACGATCAAGAATATATATACTTTATGGGGTCTAAGACGAATATTTCGAGTAGTTACAATCAGAATGACGAAATTAGTATACCCCCCATCTTATGGTGGAGGGTATAAAAATGCAATAAAAATGTATTATAATTTTTATTATTTTCAATAGATGGTAACGACTCAGGGGTTATGGGCCCCCCTTGTTCGTAACCTTCCGAGAGTACGTGTCTACCAACAGCATCAGCTGGACAAATTTTGACGAAATATTCAATGCAAAAAATGAGTTTTTTTTTAAATCTTCGCAAGACATAAAATTTTGGCAAAATTTTCTATAGAAATAGATTTTTTTGGCGCTTGAAGTCATCACACCTAATATGGTTAAAAAGTCTTCTAACCAAAGACGAAACGCGTCCCATAGTGGTTGGTGTGTGTTGCTATCTCTGGCTTTCCTTTTCCATTTGCATCTCCGATCATTGAGCTCGTCTCGAAAGAGAAACAAACAAAAATTGTGATGGTGCATAGTGACCCCGTGGTGAAAATAGGGTACTAAATTTTTTGATATCTGAAGGGGGGGCGGACCCTCCCCCTTACCCTAAATTTCAGAAACGCCAGATCTCGGAGATGGGTGGTGCGATTTAAGCGAAGTTTTGTGTGCTCTCATATAGTAGAGAGCACACAAAACTTCGCTTAAATCGCACCACCCATCTCCGAGATAAATACAAATTTGGTATCCAAATTTCGGATGGGGTACCTAGGGCGGCCGCCCCACCTTAAAACCTACCAAACATATATTTAGATCAATCACGACAATATGGGACTCAAATGAAAGGTATTTAGGATAAGAAAACGTATCTGATATTCAATTGTCGGACCAAGTGCTAGGGGAACCATCCTGAGCCTCAAAACACCCCTAAATCGGACATATTTACCGACCATGGTAATATGGGACTCAAATGAAGGGCATTTGCGAGTAGAATACGAATCTGATATCGAAATGTGGGACCACGTTTCTGGGCATTTGCGATTAAAATACGAATCTGATATCCAAATGTGGGACCACGTTTCTGGGGGTCCACCCCTTTTCCAAAACACCCCCCAAACAAGACTTATTTACTAACCATGAGAATATGGGGCTAAAATAAAAGGTATTTGAATGTAGAATACGAATATTATGTCCAAATATGTGACCAAGTGTTTGGTGGGCCGCCTCTCACCAAAAACATCCTCCTAAGGGGACAAATTTACGACCATAGCAATATGGGGCTCAAATGAAAGGTCTTTGGGAGTAAAGCACAAATCTGATACTAATATTGGGGAAAAGTGTTTATGGGGCCACCCCACCCCCACAACACCACCCAAATAACAAGTATTTGCTGACTATTGCAATATGAGGCTCAAATAAGAGGGTTCTTAAAGTGGAACACGAATCCGATATATATTTTTAAGGCCAACTCATTGAGTGGCCGCCCATCCCCCAAAACACCCCCCAAGCCGGTCATGTTTGCCGACTATGGAAATATGGGGCTCAAATTAAAGGTATGTGGGAGTAGACCACGTATTTGATATCAACATTAGGGGCCAACTGTCTAGCGGACGTCCCACCACCCCCAAATAGGACGTATTTGCCCACCAAGATAATTTGGGTCTTTAAGAAAATGGAACTAAATATTTTGTAGTTTTTAGGGCCAATACCCCAAACCGGACATATTTGCAGACTTTTGCAATAAGTAGTTTAAATGAGATTAGAAAGCGAATTTGATATCCAATTTTGAGGCCAATAGCAATATGGGGTTCAAAAAAATGATATATAGATATATGAGAATAGAGCACGTTGCTGATATATTTTCCGGGCTTAGTGTTGGGGGGACCTTACCATGATAATGTGGGGCTTACGTGAAAGGTATTGGGGGGTAGAGCAAGAATTAAAACCCACTTTCGGGACCAATTTTCTGGGGATCTACCCCTTTCCCAAAAATACACAACAAACAGCAATTTTTTACTGACCATCGCATTATGGGGCTCAAATAAAGGTACTTGGGAGTAGAATACGAATTTGATATCCAAATGTAGGACCATGTATTTAGGGCATCACCCCTTTCCCATAACACCCTCAAAGGGAACAATTTTTCGACCATGCCAATATGTGGCTCAAATGAAAGGTATTTGTGATTAGAAAACGAATTTGATAACCTATTTTGGGGCCATGTGTTTGGGGGACGCCTCATCCTGTAAACTCCTCTTAAGCCAATTGCAATATGGGGTTTAAATCAATAAATGGTATTTGAGAGAAGAGCACGATGCTGATATTTTTTCAGGGCCAAGTATCTGGGGAACCACCTCTCCCCCGAAAACACCACTAAATCAGACATCATGAGAATATCGGGCTGAAATGAAGTATTTAAAGAATGGAGTACACCTTACATCCAAACTTAAATTCGTACAATAAAGATCATATAAGATTCAGATAAAGGCACTTATATTGTTAAACTATTAGTCAAGCGATATACTATTTTCGTAGCATGGTATTTCACTAAAAGATCTTTAATTGTCGAAAATAAATATTGCAAGGAAACTTTTGTTCCATATAAAGTAAAAGAAGGCGCAGGGGAGCGGGCCCGGGTCAGCTAGTTAGAAATAAATTTTTGACAAATTAGAAATAAAATTTCGACAAAATTTTCTATAGAAATCAAATATTTTATAGCAATGTTAAACTTTGTACTTTATGAGTAAGACATACCATCGATTAAGATTATCAAATTGGCGATTAAATACGTGATAACATACAGTCCAATTGTCATAAACCTATTCAATTAAACCAATAATTTAATTGCTGTGTTTTTTTTAGCTAATTTGATATATCTCAAAATTAGAATTGGTTTTTGTTTCGCTTTATCACGCTTAGGTTGTTATAGTTTTTTCCCTAGACAAATTTCATGTTTTCGATTATAATTCACGCGATATTATTGTTTGAATCTTATAAACATTTCCACAACTTTTCGGTGCTCTTCTTGTTGTATAATTAAAGGTTAATTGAATTAGTTTATTTAATAATTGTTGGGAATTGTTATGAAGTCATTGAGGTATGAGGGGAAACATTGTCAAGTTGTATAGATCAAAAGATCATGTTCATTACATGAGCAAAAAAAAAAATCACTTGAACGAAAAAAAAGATAATAAAAATTTTGAATGAAAATCTCTCCAAATGGTATAATGTAAAAAAAAAAATTTTAAAAAAAATAATAAAAACAAAATTTAAAAAAAAAAATTGCCTCTAACTTATTTTAAGTTTCCAAATGGTATATTGTAAAAAAAAATATTAAAAAAAAGAATAAAAACAAAATTTAAAAAAAAAAAATTGCCTCTAACTTATTTTAAGTTTTTTTTTTTTTTAATTTTAGATATGTTATATTCGAAACGTTTTGAAAAAAAAAGATCACCAACATTTGAAATTTTAGAATTTTTTTTTGGATGTATCGGCCAGTCTTGTCACTTTCATCAGAACCATAAACAAAATGATGCGCTTCTGATGCCGTTATGAAAATCAATGTGTGCCAATATTTGTTCTATCTGCGGCAGATACTGCGGAACGCTTCAAACAGATTGTAATGAAAATGTTAAATATACATAAAAAAATATATTTTTTTTGGAAAATTCAAATCAATTTTTTTAAGTTAAAATTTTGTCAATTAAAGTTTTTTTTTTATAATTATTTCAAACTTTGGATTGTTTATTTTCCCTAGGCCAATAATGTTTTACATCGCAATTGATACCTATAGAATCATTGTAATAGATGTTCGACTTCCTCACTCATGTTAAACCGTTCGCATAGCAATATTGATATCAATTGGGTTGAATTGTTTTGGTGTGTGGTTGTATTTCCCTCTTGTGAACTTGATCCCAGTTCAGTGGAAAGCCAATGCAAATGCATTCTTATCGGAATGATCACGAAATAAATCATCATAAAAATTATACAAATTGTAAAAAACAATTTGACCAGCAGATTCTATACATTTTCAAAACAACATGGATGCAAATTGAACATTAAAAAAAAAAAACATAAACAAATGTCTCGCCAATTTTTTTCTTTGATTGCTGTTGTTGCGGTCATTTTCATTTTATATCCATGTTTATTCGACAGCAGCAAAAGAGGCAGCAATAGTGTCACGCGCCTCTCATTACGTCAGACACCAATGTGTGCACTCATCATTTGTATACAGAGATATAAACCCACATATATGGGCTCTGCTGAGTAGTATTGACCCCCTTTTTTTGACACTTCTCTTTTGTTGTCGCCAATTCAATGCATATACGAGTATATGAATATAAGCTGTGAAAAGCAACGGGTGTGATGACGATGCAAAGCGAGTTGTCAAGGCAATAAGTGAGTTTCTAATAAAAATCATGTTTACTCTCTTATTGTCTCTTCTGCTCTCTCTACCAATCTCTATGTGATCGATGAGATTTATTGAAGTAATCGGTAAGTGGGTTGCCGTTTTTGGATTTTTTAACAAAAATAAAATAATCAAATCGAAAGAGAATTGGGCCCACCGAAGGCTCAAGAAGTCAAGATCCAAGATTGGCTATATCAATGTTATGAACCGATTTGCACCATACTTATCACAGTTGTTGAAAGCAATACCAAAACACCACGTGCAAAATTACAGCCAAATCGGACAACAATTGCTCCCTACAAAAGCTGAAACGTCAAGACCCAAGACACAGTTGTTGGAAGTGATACCAAAACACCACGTGCAAAATTTCAGTCAAATCGGACAGTAATTGCGCCGTCTAGAGGCTCAAGAAGTCAAAACCCAAGATCAGTTTATATGGCAGCTTATCAAAACATGGACAGATTTGGCCCATTTACAATCCCAACCGACCTACACTAATAAAAAGTGTTTGTGCAAAATTTCAAGCGCCTAGCTTTACTGCTTGGAAAGTTAGCGTGCTTTCGACAGACCGACGGACGGACGGATATGGCTATTTCGACTTAAAATGTCATGACGATCAAGAATATATATACTTTATGGGGTCTTAGGCTCATATTTCGAGGTGTTACAAACAGAATGACGAAATTAGAATAGCCCCATCCTATGGTGAAGGGTATAACAAGTAAAAGCGTGCTAAGTTCGGCCGGGCCGAAACTTGGTTACCCACCACCATGGATTCCGTTAAAAATTTACCCTTATTAACTGAGTTTGTATTTGCATTATTTTGGTCTCAAGAATTCATATCGGGATATCGGTGTATAGGGAGGCCTATATTACCATATGGGCCGATTCGGATAAAACTTGGCACTAATGTTGTAAGTCATAAGAAAGATTTTGGGCCAAATCAGGAGAAAATTTAGGCTTCTAAGGGCTGAAGATGTCAAATCCGGGGATCGGCTTATATGGGGGCTATGTCTGTTAATATACCGATTCGGATAATACTTGGCCTTGGATGTTGAAAGGCACAACTAAAGTCTTTTGTTCCAAATTTCAGACAAATCGGATGACAACTGAGGCTTCTAAGAGCTCAAATGAATGAAAGTGAAATCCGGGGATCGGTTTATATGGGGGCTGTATCTGTTTATAGACCGAATCGGATCATACTTGGCATGGAAGTCATAACTGAAATCTTTGTTCCACATTTCAGCCAAATCGGAAGAAAATTGAGGCTCAGAATGTCCAGACGATCCAGAATATCGCAGATCAATATTTCGAGGTGTTACAAACGGAATGACTAGATTAGTATACCCCCATCCTATGGTGGTGGGTATAAAAACCAAAAAAAAAAATTAAAAAAAAAAATTAAAATAAAAAAATTATAAAAAAAACGATAAAATAGAGAAAACTAAAATTATGAAATTTAAAAAAATAACAGCCTTATTCGCAAAAATTTATGAAGCCTTAAAATAAGTTTATTTGACAGTTCTATAAAGGAAATATGTTAAATAAAACTTTTTTAAATTTACATTAATACTATGATCAGACCAAAGCTGTTTTGAGCAAACGACTCGTTTTTATTTCCTTTATAATGCTCTGAAAACGATAAGTTTTTCTTTAACAATTGATAAGGCAAAACGACTCGTTTGTCCCAAAAACGAGTCATTTAAAGCACGTGAGCCCAAATGAATGCCTAAATTGTGCTAAATAAACACACCCCTGAATAATGTCAAAAAACAAAATTAGATTTTTTTATAGAATAAACCATCGTAATATGGGGCTCAAGTAAAGGTATTTGGGAGTAGAATTCCAATCTGATATCCAAATGTGCGACCATGTATTTGGGGCACTGCTCCTTCCCCAAGAGTACAAATTTACCGACCAAATTAAAGGTATTTGAGATTAGTTAACGAATATGATAACCAATTTAGGGGCCAAGTGATTGGGGAAGTTTATGGGCACATCCCATAAACTTCCCTCTAATCAATGGTAATATGGGGTAAAAGTAAATGGCACGATGTGGATATTTTTTTTCAGTGCCAAGTTTCTGGGAACCAACTCTTCCCGAAAACACCCATTAATCGGACATACATATTTACGGGTCAAGGCAATATGGGACTCAAATGAAAAGTTTTTGGGTGTAGATAACGAAATTCATACCCATTTTCGGGACCACGTCTCTGGGGGTCCACACCACCCACTAAACGCACCAACCGCCACCCTGGCGGCCTTCTTACTCCCATAATCCCCATGAGAATATCGGGCTCAAATAAAGTCTCTTAAGAATGGAGTACATCTAACAACTAAACTCAATGACCCTAAACCCGTTTAGCGAATTCATAAATCAGTAAATATCATATGGGATTCAGATAAAGGCATTTAAATTGTTTAACTATTAGCCAAGCAATAAATATACAAATACTATTTTCGTAGCATTGTATTTTACTAAAAGCTCTGTAACTGTCCAAAATAAATATTTAAAGGATAATTTTGTTCCATATAAAGTAAAAGTTTTTTTTAACTAAATTCAAATAATTAATTAAGTCGCGCGTGAAGTACATTAAAACAAAAGAAATAAAAAAATTAATAAAAAAAATAATAATAAAAACTAACGGCCATATTAACAAAACTTAAAATAGGTTTATTTGACATATAAAAAAAATGTTTAATACCAATTTTTGTTTTTTTAGAAAATTTTGATATACAAAAATTACTTCACTCGCGGCAACACTAATTCTTGAGGCGTGCCATTTCAATTGCATTGAAAAAAAAAATGACAAATGCAATGTGTGAACTCTGTAAACAAGGTAGGGAAAATACTGTTCTGTTCGTTATCTTCCTGTATGTCCATTCATATGAATTTTTACAATCTCCTCCATTGATTTGTTATGGCAATTCATGTTTTATAATTGAGATCGTAATAAAACAAATGCGAAAAGTAAATTGATGGAGAAAATCAAAAAACAAACGGCTAGTTGACTCACTTCCAGTACCACATCTGTCATCGAAGCTACTATGAGCGTCAAAAGTGTGTCAAAACCTTCGAACTTTTTGACTTTTCTAAAATTGTTGATGCCTTATACATTATACATATATAGGACATAGGAATATTCTAAGAGAAAATTAAATTTTATTCAGCCTAGAAAGAATACCAGGATTCACTGAATAAGGTTAAGCCAAGCGATCAGCCGATATACTTTTTTTTAATATTTGGCAGTACTTGGCATTGAGGATGTCAACTTGTTCTCTTTTTACATTCATTCTTTGTTTACGTTTTCTCCTATATGATGACATTTTCAATCGTCTGATTTGACATCCTTAATGATGTTTATGGGGCCTATCCACTTTGTGTTTTGCATGTGACCTAACCTTCTATTAGTGAATCCTGAAAGAATACATGTCAATAAACAAAAATAAAAGAAAGGAAAATTAATTTCTAAATAATTTTTTTTTGAAAATATTCGAATGTGTGACAACAGTCACGTTTCGAGTTAACTCAAGCAGAAAGAATCCATTATTTCGTACGCATTAGTACTTTGTTTGACCTCCTTTATAACGTCTTTTAACCGCTGTGGAATTGGTTCCACTAGCATTCTCGTATACTCCTCCGGTATTTTATTCCACTCCTCTTGTAGAGATGTTTTAAGGGTCTTCTTTTTCTGTTATTTCGAAGTTCACCAACACCAGAAGCCGCAACCCCCCAGACCATAACCGAACCTCCTCCGTACACAGAAGGTTTTGCTCGTCGAATTCCCCATTGGATTTTCGCCATATTTGTCGGTGTTTTTGGGCTCCAAATATTTCAAATTTATTTTCATCGGTAAAATGGGAATATTTCCATATTTTTGTATTTTTGAGCATACGCCAGCCGTTTCTTTTTATTTAATTAGCCAGCCGTTTCTTTTTATTTAGTTTAGAAATCCACTTTTTTGCTAAATTCTTCTGTGCTGGTAATTGATCCAATTAATTTTTTAATTGAATCTATTTCAATCACGATAGTGATAATATCGATCATCGTTTTTGAAAAGGTAATAAAACAATTTTTGAATAAAAAAAAATGCACTTTGAATTAAAGAAATGACTGAAATTTTTTAATTGATCCAACTAAAAAAACAATTGAAATTTTTGAAAGTTTCAATTAATTTTTTAATTGATCCAATTAAAAAATTATTGAAATTTTTTAAAAACTCCAATTCATTTCTATATTTGGTATACAGATGTTTACCTCCTGGAACATGAACTTGGGGTTCGTTGTTAGGGCTAATGTCCGTCGGCACCCGTGTAAAAAAATATCCCCCTCGAAGGTTCTCCAAAAAATTTCGGGTGTTGGGTAGGGTTGACCTATAGATTTGGTGTTGTTGTCGAGCACAACATACTGTGCACTAAGGCGGCAACTCTTGGCCGATGAAGAACTCTATCAGGTTGATCCAGTTCCAGCCAGTTCTATGGCTGTTGTGGTATTGCTATGGATTTGTTGAAATGTGGGACGTAAGGGTGCTTGAAATCTCCTTCCCTTTATACATTACATTTGAAAATTTTTTAAGATTCGATAAAAAAAATGATGAATCAACTAATTTTTTTAATGAAAATTACAAAATTTTCAATCACAATGGATTTTCAGATTCAATTAAAAATTAATTGAATCAATTAATTTTTTAATTGAAATTGGCAGAAATTTCAATCACGACTGTAATCGAAAAAAATCATATTCAATTAAAAAATGATTGTATCAATTAATTATACCCTACACCACTACTGTGGTACAGGGTATTATAACTTGGGGAATTGGTTTGTAATATACAGAAGGAAGAGAGATAGAATCATACCGATCGAGTCAGATTCACTTTTTGATTCGATATAGATATATCCGTCTGTCTGTCTGCCTGTCCATGTTAATTTGTGTACAAAGTACAGGTCGCAATTTTCATCCGATTGTCTTCAAATTTGGCACAAGCATTTTCTTGGGCCTAGAGACGAAGTCTATTGAAATTGCAAAAATCGGTTCAGGTTTGGATATAGCAATAATAATAATGGCAATAATATCGTTATTTGTAAACCGATTTTCACGAAATTTTGCACGAGGGATTGTCGAAATTTTACGGGAATTTCATAGAAATCGACTCAGATTTAGATATAGCTGCCATATATATGTTCGTCCGATTTGGTTTGAAATTTTGCACGAGTGATTTTCTAATAAGTCTTGACATTATTGGCGAATTTCATAGAAATCGGTTCAAATTTACATGTAGCTCCCATATATATGTGCTAGTATTGCAATAATTTGGTCATTTGTTAACTGTTTTTTAATTGAAAACGATTTTATTTCCAATTAAATATTTAATTAAAACATTTTTTCCGATATTTTTTTTTTGTGGGCTAATTTTAGTCCTCATGGTTCTGATCACGTTTTTATTCCCACCACCATATGATGGGGGTATACTAATCTAGCCATTCCGTTTTAGATTTAGATATAGCTCCCATATAGACCGATTCCCCGATTTGGGGCTCAAGACCTAGAAGCCGCAATTTTCGTTCGATTTGGCTGAAATTTTGCATGTAGTGTACAGTAATGAATTTCAAATATATTAAAAAAAAATTATGCAGCATAATGCACTTATATTTTCTTAAAAGTTTAAAAAAATTATTTTTTCCATCGGAAAACGCATCTATCTTCAATATTCCTCCTATAATCTTACGATGGGTGTTGACTCACTTTTGATGCCCATAGTATGTCTTGATGTCCATTGACATCAATTTGTTGACGTTGTCGCCGACCCCGTTTTCTGAGTAAAGTAAAATATTTGCTGAAAATGGTTTTGTCATTGATACTTCATTTATGCTAACATTCGATAATTGTTTGATTTTTTCGAATATTTAATTCTAACAGATTTGTTTTTTGTTTACTTAGTAGTAGTTATGTGCAGCTGCTTGGAGGTCATTTGATTGAGAGAAGCTGTTTGTTATACCCTCCACCACAGAATGGGTTTATACTAATTTCGTCATTCAGTCTGTAACACATAGAAATATTGATCTACGACCCCCTATAGTATACATATATATTCTTGATTGTCTTGACATTCTTAGTCGATTTAGCAATGTCCGTCCGTCTGTCTGTCGAAAGTACGCTCACTTTCGAAGGAATGAAGCTAAGTGCTTGAAATTTTGTATAAATACTTTTTGTTAGTGCAGGTCGGTTGGGACTGTAAATGGGTCAAATCGGTCCTTGCTGTGGTATATAAACCGAGGGCGCAATTATTATCTGATTTGGATGGAATTTACCATGAAGTGTTTTGGTTTGACAATCAACAACTGAACTAGGTATGACCCAAATCGGTTCATAATCTGATATAGCTCCCATATAAACCGATTGGGGATCTTGATTCTTAAACCGCTAGCGGGCGTAATTACAAGTGTTTTGGTTTGACCATCAACCACTGTGTCAAGTATGGGTCAAATCAGTTCATAACCTGATATAGCTCCCATATAAACCGATTCTTAAACCGCTAGAGGGCGTAATTACTATCCGATTTGGCTGAAATTTTGCACGAAGTGTTTTGGTTTGACCATCAACCGCTGTGTAAAGTATGGCTAAAATCGGCTTATAACCTGATATAGCTCCCATATAAACCGATATTGAATCTTGAATTCTTGATCCGCTAGAGGGCGTAATCATAATCTGATTTGGGGGAAATTTTGCATTAAGTGTTTTGTTCTAAGTTCTAACAACTGCGACAAGTATGACAAGTATATGCCATGCCGATCTCCCAATTTTATTTCTTCAGCCATTATGGGCCGCAATTCTTATCCTATTTCAGCTATAACTTAATATAGCTGAAATAGCATAGAAATTCTAATCCATTATCCTTTGTTTATTTTAAATTGAAATTATGAAGGGTTAGGGAGAGAGGAGTAGGGTGGAAAGGTAGGGAGGGAGAAAAATTGCAAATTTGAACATTCCATCAAGGAACAGCGGTAATTATTTAACTCATTTCATTGACTGCTGTCCGATACAATTTTGATGAAAGGGGACATCCTTTTTATTGCCTAGTCCAAGAGCTTGCAGCAGAGCGACACCAATTAGTAGAGAAGTTTGCATGGCTGATTACCACAGGTAAATACTTCACAAGTGTTGCCAACACTAGGAGGAGATAATCACTGCTGAACCTGGCTAACCTCTGAGCTGTGGTCGTCTTGGGGGAGGAAAGGTTAACTCTCTTTTTTTTACAATATCAGCTGATATTTTCGAACAAAAGCACATTTATATAGAAAATTTTATGACTTGAATTTAACTAAATCCAAAAACATATTTTGTCCGTTTACACTGCGTTTTTGGGGATTTAAGTGACATACACAAGCGTACTTGTATATATTGAGTTGCCCAAAAAGTAATTGCGGATTTTTTAAAAGCAAGTAAATGCATTTTTAATAAAACTTAGAATAAACTTTAATCAAATATACTTTTTTTAACACTTTTTTTACACTTTTTTCTAAAGCAAGTTAAAAGTAACAGCTGATTACTGACAGAAGAATGAATGCAATTACAGAGTCACAAGCTGTGAAAAAATTTGTCAACGCCGACTATATGAAAAATCCGCAATTACTTTTTGGGCAACCCAATATATGAATGTGCATATCACACACATCCATAAACAATTCTTGCATATTTCGGTACTTTTATCGATTATTCACCCAGAAAATCGGGTTTATTTGGAATTTTAAAATAAACCCTGCAAAAATGGGATTTATTTTTGTATGGTAAAACCTGCTAAAAAACACAGGATTTAGCTCTTAAATCTTGAAAAGGCCATAAATCCGAATTTAGTGGCCAATGTCAACGTACTTTGAAATGGATTTAGTTTATGTTTAGGCCCCTTAAACACTTATAAGGTGAGGTCATGCGAACAGCAGAGTAAAATTTTTTCTAAATTTTGTTTTGATTTTGCAATGAAGCTAAATATCAAATGCTTGCTAACACAGATGTAATTTTTCTGAGATCTTAAAATGACGTTTTATTTGATCCGATATTCCACATATAAGCAGCAAAACCGTTTTATAATGATGAAACTACAACTTTAAACACACATTTTAAGAAAATAAATTGTAAGACAATGTTTGACATTTGCATTTGCCAATCAAGGTATTAGTTTCGTTGAAGCGTTGACGCCACCTCGAAATTGTACCATGTCGTCTCTTTATGATTTGTTTAATGGGACGTTCACATTTAAAAACAAGTCGATCAATGTTTTCCAATGAACATGAAATGAAAAAACGTTTTCTTAAACCTTGTCCTTCTATTATTACGCCTTATTCACAAAACTGAAAGAAGCCTTATAATAGATTTATTTGACAGTTCTATAAAGAAAATCTGTCAAATTAACCTATTTCAAATATACATACATTTTTGTGAATAAGGCCGTTAATATTATTTATGTTTTGTAATATGTTCTTGGGGACAAATTAAAAAGTTTTCAGGTATTTTTTATAAGACTGGCGTATATTTTTGATAGCTATGGTGACGAACCATCACACTAATTGTATGTCAACTTAACTTAAAGCAAAAGGGAAAACTTTTTCTCCTATTTTCTCGCTTAAAAAACGTGCCTATTGTTCTTTCTGCGATCGTGTACTAATTGCTAATATAAACATTTAAATAATTGCTGAGTAACAGTTATTTACGTATAGCTTTAAAATTTAAGCTTCTATAAGTAATAAGTGATAACAAAATTTAAATCATATTCTCGCGCATTTTTTCAAAAAGGCGTATTAAAAATAAATAAAAAAGAAAACAAAAATTACAATTTGTAATACGCAACCACACTGTAGGCGTCATTACCATTGTCGCATTAAAAGTTTGAATGTAAGGGTGTGAATGATTGGTTTATTAAATATATAGAGATTTAAAAGGGACACGTGATTGACTAACTGACTGATTGTCTGAATGACTGACTGATCACTGCCAAGCCCAAACGGCTAAGCTAGAATCATGAAATTTTGCATGAATGTTGGTCTTAGGTCGGAGGCGCGAGATAAGACGGGATTTTACAAAAGTAGTACGAAATAGTGCATGTTTGCCCAGCGCGAACGGAAAGGGCGACAATTATGTAATGGGGCTCAAATCAAAAATTTTGAGAAATAAGGTTTGTAATAAAAAATTTTGAAAAATCTTACCGGAAGTGGGAGAAATAGTACGTTTAGTACCGCAATTGGTACTAAAGCTATGAATGTTGGTTTATAGGTACAAATGCAATCTAAATTGGGCGTCCTTATGAGTTTTTGGACATTTGTATATTAAGGTACTAAAAAGGTGGCACACTCTATATAGGCGTAAAGTTAGGTTACACGTTATCTGAACGATCTCCATCACTCCTGAGACCATGTCATGATTTTTGAAAGACATATAAGTAAATCATATGGACAATTTTAGCGAAATTAGATAAAACAAGTAAAAAGGCGTTAAGTTCGGCCAGGCCGAACTTTGGATACCCACCACCTCGGGTATATAAACCACCTTTCATCAAAATTCGGTGAAAAATTCATACCTTATGTCCCATATCAGTTTCATCAAAATATGTTCCGATTTGGACCAAATACTAATAAGTACACTAGCTATATCTAAAAATAAACCGATCTGAACTATATACGACACGGATGCCGAAAAGCCTAACATAAGCCACTGTGTCAAATTTCAGTGAAATCGGATTATTAATGCGCCTTTTTTGGGGCCTTGACTTTAAATCGAGTTATCGGTCTACATGGCAGCAATATCCAAATCTGGACCGATTTGGGCCAAGTTGCATAAAAATGTCGAAGAGCGTAACACAAAGCACTGTCCTAAATTTTGGCGAAATCGGACAATAAATGCCTCTTTTATGGGCCCAAAACCTTAAATTCGAGAGATCGGTCTATATGGCAGCTATATTCAAATCTGGACCGATCTGGGCAAAATTGAAGAAGGGCGTCGAAGAGCCTAACCAAACTCACTGTCTCAAATTTAAGCGACATCGGACAATAAATGCGTCTTTTATGGCCCCAAAACCAAAAACCTAGATATCGGTCTATATGGCAGCTACATCCAAACCTGGACCGATCTGTACCGATATTGCAGAAGTATATCAAGGGGCTTAATTTAACACACTGTCCCAAATTTTGGCGACATCGGATAATAAATGAGCATTTTATGGGTCCAAAACCATAAATCAAGAAATCGGTCTATATGGCAGCTATATCCAAATCTGAACCGATCTGGGCCAAATTGAAGAAATATGTCGAAGGGCCTAACACAACTCACTGTCACAAATGTCAGCAAAATCAGACAATAAATGTGGCTTTTATGGGCCTAACACCATAAATCGGAGGATCGGTCTATATGGCAGCTATATCCAAATCTGAACCGATCTGAGCCAAATTGACGAAGGGTGTCGATGGGCCTTACACAATTCACTGTCCCGAATTTCATCAAAATCGCATAATAAATATGGCTTTTGTGGGCCTAAGACCCTAAACCGGAGGATCGGTCTATATGGGAGCTATATCCAAATCTGAACCGATCTGGGCCAATTTAACGAAGGATATCTAAAGGCCTAACACAACTCACTGTCCCAAATTTCAGCGAAATCGGATAATAAATATGGCTTTTATGGGCCTTAGACCCTAAATCGGAGGATCGGTCTATATGGCAGCTATATCAAGATATAGTCCGATATAGCCCATCTTCGAACTTAACCTGCTTATGGACAAAAAAAGAATCTGTGCAAAATTTCAGCTCAATATCTCTATTTTTAAAGACTGTAGCGTGATTTCAACCGACAGACGGACAGACGGACGGACATGTCTAGATCGTCTTAGATTTTTACGCTGATCAAGAATATATATACTTTATAGGGTCGGAAATGGATATTTCGATGTGTTGCAAACGGTGGTGGGTATAAAAATTGGGGGAATTTGGAAGATGGACTCAAATAAATAAGAAGCAGGAGAACAAGTAAAAGCTTGCTTATATACCCTCCACCATGGATCGCATTTGTTCAGTTCTTTGGACGATATCTCTTTATAGGCAAACAATGAATAAGAATTGCTATGTTATTTCAGCTGTACCAAGTTATTAACCGATTGGGGCCATAGTTGGTTTGACTGCTGAAGACCAAAGTGGAATTCATGGTGCAAAATTTCAGCCGAATTGGATAATAATTGAGCCCTCCAGCAGCTCAAGAAGTCAAGATCCGAAATCAGTTTATATGGGAACTATATCAGGTTATAAACCGATTTGGACCATACTTGGTGCAGTTGTTGATGTTCAAACGTGCAAAATTTCAGCTAAATCGGTTAAATATTGCTCCCCCTAGAGGCAGCTATACCAAAACATGGACCGATTAGGCCCATATATAATCTTAACCGATCTGCACTAATAAGAAGTATTTGTGCAAAATTTCAAGCACCTAGCTTTACTCCTTTGACAGTTAGCGTGCATTAGACAGACAGACGGACGGACATGGTTAAATCGACTAAGAATGTTAAGACGATCAAGAATATATATACTTTTTTGGGTCTCAGATCAATATTTCGATGTGTTACAAACGGAATGATGAAATTAGTATACCCCATCCTATGGTGCAGGGTATAAAAATTGAAGCAATTTCGGAAAATAGCTTTTGGCAGACGGATAGACAGAAACAAAATTTCTAAATTGATTTTTTTTTACTACAATCGCCAAAAATGAAAATTGCAAATTTGCTCACGAACATTCCAACTGGAAAAGGAGTGCAAGCTTTTATATATCAATGAGTGCGGTCCGAGTAAACTTAATCGGCTCTTTGAATGTTTAACATGACAAATGTCGCCAGCATTAGTGAGAGAATAACCACCGCGGATATTTTTTTTTGTTCGTGCTAGGGGGCTTAAGAAGTCATCTAAAGATACATACAATAGAATTATTTGTGCAAATTTGGGCAGCTTTACTCGTTCTTTGAGACATTGACAGACGAACTGACGCCACTAAGACTACTCAGAACGATCTACATAATATATACACGATCACTATTTCGATTAGCTACAAACTGAATGATGAAGTGAGAATGACCCAATGGTTGCAAATGAAAAAATGTCTAAAGGGTGAATTTTAAGCTTTTTGGCAACACTGGTTTTAACAGCTCGCGCAAGTTTCGTGTTTTGTTTCACTATCAAACATCTTCAGTTTGGTCTATAATTTAAACATGAATCATCTTACAAACGAACAACTCTGGCAAATTATTGAATTTTATTATCAAAATGCGTGCTCTGTTAAGAAAGTTCATCGCGCGCTTCTTCCATTCCATCGACGAAGCTAATTTTTGGCTCAATGGGTACGTAAATAAGCAGAATTGTCGATTTTGGAGTGAAGAGCAGCCAGAAGCATTACCAATGCATCCAGAAAAAGTCACAGTTTGGTGCGGTTTATGGGCTGGTGGCATCATTGGACCATACTTCTTCGAAGATGATGCCAAACGTAACGTAACTGTGAATGATAAACGCTACCGTGAGTTAATATCCAACTTTTTTTACCCAAAATGCAAGAGCTTGACTTGCATGACATGTGGTTTCAGCACGCGTAACAATGGACTTATTGAGAGGCGAGTGCGGTGAAAATTTTATTTCACGTTCAGGACCGGTCAATTGGCCGCCTGGATCGTGCGATATAATGCCTCAGCTCAAGCCAAATGCCAAAGCTCATGTCTATAAAAACAAGCCCACTTCAATTGCCGCATTGCAAGACAACATTGAAGCATTTATTTGTGAGACACCGGCCGAAATGTTGGAAAGAGTATGCCAAAATTGGCCTAAGCGGATGGACAATTTGAGGGGCAGTCACGGTCAACATTTGTATGAAATAATCTTCAAACATTAAATTACAATATATGGACCGTACTATCTATAGATTTCATTTTTTCGATATTTTTGAAAATCTTTCTTTTAGCTCTTAAAAAATCACCCTTTATTTATAAAAAAATTAAACCTTTTTTATTCATGTAAATCAGAGTTAGCGGACCAATGAGATACAATACATTTCACTTAATGTCCAAAAAAGTTGTGCAACTATGGATGTGTGGACTATAAGCGAAAACTACTGTACTCAGAAAACACACTTAATAATGTATGCTGACATTAATAGCATGGGATTTCCCCCTTTTTTTTTATTTATAAAAAAATTAAACCTTTTTTATTCATGTAAATCAGAGTTAGCGGACCAATGAGATACAATACATTTCACTTAATGTCCAAAAAAGTTGTGCAACTATGGATGTGTGGACTATAAGCGAAAACTACTGTACTCAGAAAACACACTTAATAATGTATGCTGACATTAATAGCATGGGATTTCCCCCTTTTCCCAATGCAAATGCTGCCAACTACATTTTTATGAAGGCGTTTTTATGTGGCGTTTTTCATTATTATTAAGCATTTTTTGGTCATTTTCCTATACTCTTTTATGGCCACCACCGAAGAATGGGGGTATATTCATTTTGTCATTCCGTTTCCAAAACATCGAAATATCCATTTCCGACCCTATAAAGCATATATAAGCCATGTCCGTCCTTAAAAATAGAGATATTGAGCTGAAACTTTGTAAAGATTCTTTTTTTTGTCCATAAGCAGGTTAAGTTCGAAGATCAATATCGGACTATATCTTAATATGGCCCCCATAAAGACCGACCCGCGATTTAGGGTCTTAGGCCCATAAAAGCCACATTTATTATCCGATTTTGCTGAAATTTGGGATAGTCAGTTATGTTAGGCCCTTCGACATCTTTCTGCAATTTGGGCCAGATCGGTCCGGATGTGGATATAGCTGCCATATAGACCGATCTCTCGATTTAAGGCTTTGGGTCCATAAAGGCGCATTTATTGTCCGATATCGCCGAAATTTGGGACAGTGAGTTAAGTTAAGCTCCTCGACATTCTTTTGCAATATGGCACGGATCGGTCTAGATTTGGATATAGCTGCCATATAGAACGATCTCTCGATTTAAAGTTTTGAGCCCATAAAAGGCGCATTTATAGTCCGATATCGCCGAAACAGTGGGGACAGTGGACTTATGCTAGGCTTTTTAACATCCGTGTCGTATATGGTTCAGATCGGTTTATTTTTAGAAATATGTAGCTACTAAAAAGATTAATATTTTGTTATACACAATTGAACAATGACGTGTATTTATTACTATTTGGACCAAATCGGAACATATTTCGATTTAGCTGCTATGGGGCATAAGGTATGCATTTTCACCGAATTTTGACGAAAGGTGGTTTATATATATACCTGAGGTGGTGGGTATCCAAAATTTACTTTTTCTATGTGGACTATATCTTAAAAAATTTAAATTGATTTCTTTTTGTCAGTACAATATAATGGCATATATGATCATATGTGAAATGGATTATTCAACGAACTAAAAGTGTGATATTTATTGTATAATGACACGAGGTGTATACCAGAGATGGCCTGTCAGAAACAGTGACGTATATGACATACATTTCCGACGTATATTACATACGTCGAAAACGTCGTAAACCTAGCCAAAAAACTAGGTTTCTGACAGAAAAAAAAAATTCGAACGAAAATATGTCGAATTTTTGATCTGATTAACTAAAAATTCTGGCATAAGTAATTTTTTCCTCCTGGAGACGAACAATATTGAAATTGGAAAAAATCGGTTCAGAATTACAAAAAGCTACCGTAGGTTTACACGATTTTTACCAATATTGCAATAATGTGGTCATTTGTTAACCGATCTTCACGAATTGTGGCACACGCAAAATCCCTCGCTAAATCCCTCTGGCTGTTGCGAGTTATTGGGTGTTTGCAACATTTTTATTTATTAATTATTTCTTATCCTTTTGCAAAATTATTTGTTTCTCCCGCTTTAATTTGCTTTTTGACAGCTGTTGACAACGACATATGTTATAAAATGAATGACATCTGAGGTAGTGTCAAGTGAAATGGTAGATGGCGTGTTAAGTATGCTAATGTGAGGTAATGTCAAGTGAAATGGAAGATGGCGTGTTAAGTATTTTATTGAATAAGTAATGTTATTTTTAAGTATTGTTATTGAATAACATAATTAACACTCCATGTACCATTTCACTTGACACTTCCTCAGATGTCATGCATTTTTAACATATGTCGTTCACAACAGCTTTCAAAAAGCAAATTAAAACGGGAGAAGCAAATAATTTTGCAAAAGGATACAAAATAATTGCAATTTCTAAATAAAATTGATGAAAACTAATAATTTATTGATTTTTTGCTTCACAAAAAAATCCTTAAACGTTACTTTATAAATTGACTTCAAATTTGCGTATATTTCCAATTTATTGTGTGAAAAATTTAAATGCAAAAATTTAAAAAAAAACTTAATATTTCTTTTATTGCGAAATTTCTATATACAACAAATAAGTGACAATAATATTTGTTAAAAATCAAACTTTTACACTGAGTTATTAAGGTTTATGACGTTTGCGACTTTTTCTACGTTTTATACAAGTATACGACGTTTTCGACTTTTACAACTTTTTGACAGTCGGAAACCTAAAAAATCGTCTTACGGACCATCTCTGGTGTATACTTTTTGGACTAAATCTGAAATTCTCCCATATGTGCGATGGACTTTAAACGAAAAGTACTGTAGTAGTAGAACAAAGTGGTATATAAGTGTTATTATTCTTGGTACTGTTTGGTACATTTTTCTAGGGAAGTGGACAAATTTCTCAGATATAACAAGACCCCATAATTTTATAATCTATTTGTCTACGTGGGCTTTCGGAAGTCCAACACTAAAACGGAGGTACTACTAAAAGGGGGTAGCGAAGTGGACATACAACTTTCACAAAATCTTGTATAGAAAGCAAACTTTGACAAAATATCTTACAGAAATACAATTAAAAACAAAACATTTTGAAATTATTATTTTTTTTCTAATTACTTTTTTTTTTGTTAATTTCCGTCTTTTTTCATTCCACCCTTATATCTTCACTTTCGTACATACATTAGTTATTTAGTGTTAGTTTAATTTTATGTATTGATGCCTTATCATTAAAACTATGCGTAACAACAACGTATGTTTTATTTATGTATTTAGAGTTTGTAAATTTATTTTTAAGTTCAGGGTCCATTATACCCTAGAATGCTTGCTTGTTATATGATAACTGCCAAAGTCTGCTGAAAATTTTGCGTATGAATCAAATAACAATAAGAAAATCCAAATCCAAAGTAAGTTTTATGGTTGAAATAATAAAAACCAATTAAAAGAAAAAGATAAGAATAAATAGTTTGTTTTGATGATTTTATTTTATTATAATACCGAAACATTCCATGATACAACCAATGAAAAAAGTAGAATTCTATTTTAATTTCTCTATTATTAATTACTGTCACAGGTTTGTTTAACAATTTCTAAACGATATGTGTTTTCTTGATCAAATGTGTCAGGCGCGTTTTGTTTTATTTACATAACATGTCTCAAATTACATAGACAATTTGTATACTTTCTTTAAAATGTTTGTAGACCTTTTCGGAAGACAACAAACGCAAA